>NC_136411.1:95690515-96180515 GCF_051521515.1 Lactuca serriola | reverse complement strand
TTGGCCCATATTTATGCATATAATAACATAATAATTACTTAGAATAGAATAACCTAAGCTTATATATATATATATATATATATATATATATATATATATATATATATAAATGTGTGTGTGTGTTTCTTTATATATTGTATAATTTTTTAAATCAATAACATTTTAAATCATATTGATATGTATGGCAAAAAACTTCAATATTAAAAAAAAAAAATCTTTTAATTTAATCCAAAAACCGTTAATATATACAAATTTTTTTTAACTTGACTTAACTTTAATGTCCAATAAACAATGTATAAAAGATTAAATTAAACTTGCTTAAACATAACTTATACCTCTTACAAAATGCATAGATAATTATTTTGAGAGAAATTATGAAAAACAAGAAAAACTTTGGTACAAAATATGACGAGGATTAGTGGGTGTGCAATAATTTATAAACCGGCCAAATTTTGGAATGTACGAAAAATACACTTTTTTACCGGACTAATGTACATTCTCACCTTTTTCTTAGATAATAACAATGTGAGTGTTATTTATTTATTTTATTTTAATCCATACAGAAATTTATTAATCCACAGAAATTTTATTATATTCATAAATAAATATAATAAATAAGTTTAAATAGTATATCGATTAAACTAACCAAAAATAGTATTAGTAAATAATTCCAAAAAGGTCAAGTATTTTTTACTCGAGTTTGGTCGGTTAACCCAATTCGGTGTATATATATATATATATATATATATATATATATATATATATATATATATATATATATATATATATATATATATATATATATATATATAGAGAGAGAGAGAGAGAGAGAGAGAGAGAGAGAGTGCTAGA
The DNA here is from genome assembly GCF_051521515.1 of Lactuca serriola. Lineage (NCBI taxonomy): Eukaryota > Viridiplantae > Streptophyta > Magnoliopsida > Asterales > Asteraceae > Lactuca > Lactuca serriola. The sequence continues at coordinate 96,179,663 of NC_136411.1, read as the reverse complement.
TTCAAATGTTTCTAGCAATTATTATGTTTCTAAATGAAGCAATCATATTTTAGCAAATAATTAAATTAAAAAGAGTATTTCTGGTTTTTTTGCACTTGTAATTAAGGAAACAAAATAAATATATGTTGACCTAATATCTCTTCTTTATAACCATCGCAGCTACTCAATTCTATTCGTGAGTGCAACTATTGATGATGTATCTCGGACAAGATTTGTACTCAAAACCCTGGACGAGTGCTCCGATCCCACGACATCGATACACCAACAGGGGATAGTGGATGTCCTCCGTCGTCCACCTTATTCGTGGTCGGAATGTGTTTTTCGTTGTCGCCGTACACCAACAAATAATCATAGGTTATCAAAACGTAAGTGATTTCGATAATTCATTGTGTTTTTTCTATTGATTATTGGTTTACGTATAACAATTATCAATCACGGTGTTATACAAATTTTCATCGTTGCCTTGATTTGTTAAATGTTGAAATCTATTTGAAATTGATCATTTTCTTTCAATTTTGCAATTTCGATTTTCTTCATAGGTTTTAGCTTAGGACTTTGTATTGAATTCTGTGTTTTTTTTTTACAATTACAAAACTATAAAAGTAAAGATACCATACCCCAAACTAGACGTGTGCCGTGTGTAAAAGAACACATTTGAAAAAAAAAAAGTTCTTTTGCAAATTCTTTTTTATTTATGGAATTCTTGTTTTGATTTTTGATTTATGTTTCTTGAATCCAATTTTTATTTTTCGAATATGAATTTTTGAATATAGTTTCTGTAAATTTACGAGAACATGTTGTAAGTTTGTTAGCTTTAAGAGATTCACATGCATTTACTTATCATATATGTATTTGGGTCTTAACATCTTTCTTTTGTTTGCAATTATTGCCTAATGTCGTTGTGGATGATTCATGACATTGTAATTGTTTGATATTTAGTGCTATAAGTTTGAAGTAAGTCCCAAGACTCCAAGCAATTTTCTCATTCCTGATGTAATGAAAATTAAGGGATATTTTATGTATATTGATATGTGTTTTTTGTGACATCCCCATTTTCGCGGCCCAAAAAGACCGATTTTGTTTATGCTTTATGAAAATCAGAGTACCTCTTTTAATAAAAATGTTGCCGAATTTGTTCCTAATAAAACATGATAAATACGTTATCAAAACATTTTCGAAGAAAGTATTTTTATTCATTTTAAAACATTTGGGATGTCATCGTCAATACAGAAACATAAGCATAAACAGAACTTACATTCATTATCACTAGTGATTTACATATCCTTAATCTCTCAGTGTACTGTGACATCGTAACAACACCTGTGATATAAATAAACTGAGTGGGTCAGGTTGGGAAAACTGGTGAGTACATAGGGTTTTCAACCCACAATAATATAATTATTATGTTTAAACAATCAAACAATCAACCCAATTACCCATCCCCATTATCTTCCTTACTCTTAAGAGTCTACCCTAAGAGTCATCTATCTTGCATTCGTTCATTCTAAAGTCCTTTGCTTCCAGGGTTATAGGACTGGCACTGAGTCCATAGCTGCCAATGCTCGTTCATAAAGCACTAATTCCATAGCTGCTAAAGTTCATTCATCGGGTACTAAATCCATAGCTACCAGTTTTTATCTAATAGGTACTAAGTCCATAGCTACCAATTCCTAACAGATACTAAGTCCATAGCTACCAGTGTTTGTCCAATAGGCACTAAGTCCATAGTTGCCGATGTTATTTATTAGGCACTAAGTCTATAGTTGCCTATGTTTACTCACATCATCTTTTATCTCTCATCATTCATCTACCCATGTCATACCCAACATATTTGTATATATAAAATATGTATACAGTTTAAATCATTTAAAACATGTATGAAATCGTTCATCCAGCATAGACAACAAGTATTCAGATAATATGCACACATAGCACGTAATTTATATAAAATACTTCATATCTATGTGTAAGATAAAAGTAACTATGCACTCACCTGAGAAGGTGGTGACTCGGTACTCGAACAGCGCTTCGTTTACTTTAAAATAATTTCTTTCGATGAAACAAGGGGATTTTAGCTAGGAGTCGGGCTCTGCAGGGGCAGAACTTCGTCGCTAAATCTTTCTAAGAAAGATTCGTGCAACGCTTCAACGCTCACTTTACTATACTAAAACTACATAAAGAGAAGTCGAATCACGAGGGACCGAAATGCTCGGGGGATAAGGAGAGAAAGACTCTTGAATCAAGAGAATGGTGCAAGAAATATGAGAGTCCAAGGCTCTTATTTATACTAATTGAATTTTCAAAAACTACCATCCATAATTACTTAATGACCTTTTAGTTATATAAACAACTAAACACCCCTCTATAATACCATTTTAAATGGATTTAATGATATTTGTACTAAACTAATGTCGAAAGAACTCAACATTAGTCTTATAATGACCGCATCGTCGATACCTTTCTAATGATATATACATATGTATATATATGTGTACGTATATATGATTTATACTTTATTTTAATACGTAAATATGCTATTATAATTTGTAACTCGTTCATACGAAACTCCGTTTTTGACGTTCTTTATATTCACGCGTAGGTGGAGACGTACTCTACAACTTTCATTTAGACTCCGTCGGCTAATTTTGACTTTATTTTTAAAGTTATATTTTTAACAGGCTGGGACAGGATTGGTCCGTTAAAATCTCATAACTTCTTCATTCGATGTCCGTTTTCGTCTGTCTTTTCATCGTTATGCTACTCATAACGAGATCTTTGATTCTCGTTTAGGTTGTGTCGGCTAAAAACCGCTTGATCTAATACTCGAACTTCGGGTTGTACACCGCTAAGCCGAAACTTCGAAAAATCATAACTTCCTCATACGAAGTCAGATTTGGGCTTTCTTTTATGGACATTCTCAGGTTAACATATTCTACGACTTTTATTTAGATTACTAAGGCTAAAAGCCACTCTATCACAAATTCACTATTTACGTTTCCCGGTATCGTGCCGGTTCCATTGCGAAACTTCGACGGTCATAACTTCTTCGTTATAACTCGGATTTCGGCGTTCTTTATATGTACGGAAACCTTGTAACATATACTACAACTTGGTTAAGATTATTTATTCTAAATAATATTTTGCCGAAAAGTCATTTTCGACACTTATTGCCTCTAAATTGACTAGCCCGGATCTACGGGGGTTACATTTTCCAAGTAATTTATCTAATGAATGTTATTTAAAACCTGTAAATATTCTTTCAAGATGACAACGACTTTAGAATAAGGTAGGTCAATATTCTTTCAAAATAAGGAAGAGCAATATTCTATGGGTTCTCTTACAAAATTCTTTGGTTATGACCATGTGGAATGCATTATGTCATAATTACTAATGTTTGTAAGGGTATTTTATCATAGTATTTGATAACTTGTAAAATGTATTATATGTATTCTGTTAGAATATATTCTATGTATTCTACCTGAATGTATTATATATATATATATATATATATATATATATATATATATTATGACATATTCTATGTATTCTGCCAGAATATATAAAACGGTAGGAATTGCAAGTAACATGCTTTTAACCATTCTTAGTTTTTGTTGTATTTGTGATAAGAAGGGCTGAAATAATGCGTTGAAGACCCAATATGAATAACTTGAAGAATGAATAAAATTTTGATCATACTCACAGTTTAAGAATGTTGTTATTTTTCTAAGAATTTTATTCATTTTTGTTGATATTCTTTTAGAATATTTATAATTATATTAAAATGTGCAAGTCTTTTAGTCTGTAAGAATATATGTATGAATTTGTATTTAAGTTTGGATGTATAAAAATATATTAGAATATTGTTATTTTTAAACATCGATTCAAGAATTTTGTTATTTTTCAATAATATTCTAATAGAATAAAATTCTGAAAGAACATCATTTTAACAAAAAAAAATATTCCAACAGAATAAAGTCGGTTATGTTTATAAATTACATTAGAATTAAAATTGAATTAATAAAAAATTCAGATTTTAAAATTAGGAGAATTAATTATTCCTAAAAATCTGATAATTTCCTTTTATAAATGTAGTTAACTGTCCAAAATATTCTTTTGCTAAAATTTGTGTGATTATATGGTACATGTTATCCCATTGTAATATCATACGCTCTCAAATCATATCCATTAATTAATTACATCCGTTGGTCCAGATCTGTGCATTCTGGTATACAATAGTTAGTAAAAACATAATAACCTAAGCCTATATTATATATAGGCTTAGATTATTTTGTTTTTACTAACTATTGTATGTCAGAATGCACAGATCTGGACCACCGGATGGAATATAATCAAAGGTCATGATCTGAGGGTTTATGATGTTACAATAGGATAACATGTACCATATAATCACACAAATTTCAGCATAAGGGCATTTTAGTCGATTAACGTATATTAAAAAGGGAAATTTTTGGATTTTTAGGGATAACTAATTCTTTTATTTTTAAAAATCTGAATATTTTAAAGTAATTCAAAATTAAAAATCCGATTTTATTCTATCAGAATGATAGAATGTCATCCATAAACTACTAAATATATTTTTAGATTTTATTCTGTCAAAATAACAGAATGCCAACCATAAACTAGTAAATACATTATGAAAGAATACACAAAATCAATTATTGAACTAATAATATACCAGATAATTATATTGTAGGATTGTGATTCATTGAATAATAACAACATTCTGAAAGAATAACAAATGTAATTCTTAAAAAATAACAACATTCTTAAACAATGAGTGTGATCATTACTTAATTCATTCTTCAAGCCTTTCCCATCAGGTCTTCAAACCATTTCTATCACAAATTCATTGTCAAATATTTTGTAGTGATACACTTGTAATAACTGCACATTAAACATATAAATAATTAACTTCAATTCTATTAGAATACAACAATAATATTCTTATCGAATAAACTATTCTTGCAGAATGGTTTTGAATATTCTTAAAGAATTTGTATTATCAAGAATATACCCAACGGATAAAACATTTGAAATATAAATGCATGAAAAGATCATGTTAACACAAAAGGTGACTAAGAAAAAAACAATTAGAATATATAAACCATCTTCGTAAGGGAACAATAAGTAGGAAGAAGACCCTCCAACGGTAAAAAGGTCCAAATAGATAGTATCTATCCCACCAGGATACTTTATTCTAACAGAATATCACTTAAAGTCTAATAACTATCAAGAAACATGTTTATCCTGCAAGAATGATACCGTAAAAATTCTCCAAGAATGGTTTTGAATATTCTTAAAGAATTTGTATTATCAAGAGTATGAAATAACTAATCATAAGCAAATTAAATCATCATGTTATTGGAATAAAAAATTTCACTGTGAATAAAAAAAGTTGAATTTGGTTAAAACTTTTGACCTTAATTGGCTATATACATTAAACCATCACCTCAACTAAGGTATTTTAATTGTTATTTTATTAAACCATTAGTTAGAAAGTATCCTCAGTATTCTTGTTGAGATGCAAAAGTTAATATTGGACGGCATAGCTAAGAGGATTGACATAATATTAGACCTTTATATTTTAATGAATTTAAATACATTCATATGTATCGGTCAAACATATATTATAAAATTCAAAGAATTAATTCAATATATGACTAAATAATACTTAAGAATTAAGCACGATTATACCTGTTTTCATGATTATGCCGTCGAGATAGTGTGGAAAACGCAACAATCTCTTTGTTCACAAGACACAAAATCAAAGATGGTGGAGGCGAGTGATGGCAGCGACTAGCGGAATCTCAGCGGTAAAGAGGACCATTGAGGTTTTGTGGTCGACGATTGAAGGTTTAGGGATTGGGTCGATGTTGACATTTAGACAAAGTATGGGAGAAACTGGTGTTGATGGGTATAAAAGAGACAAATTTGGTCAGCAATTTATTTTGTTTACTTAATTGCAAAGATTTTATTAAATGATCTCATTAATTGCAATTGCAAAAAACCGAAAATACTCTTTTTGATTTAATTAATTGTTTAATCATTTGCTAATTTCTAATTGGTGCATTTAGGAACACAATAATTATTAGAAACATTTGAACCTAGCTCTCTCTCTCTCTCTCTCTCTCTCTCTCTATATATATATATATATATATATATATATATATATATGATCTTTTAATCATAGGAAGCCCTAAAAACTCAATCAGAGACATCGTTCATGCCTCCTGCAGATTCCTCAAATGTCGGCCCTCCACCGGCCGTTCCGCCACCTTCTTCTTCAACATCCCAGCCTCATCATCTTCTATATACTTATTCCCTTTCTCTTTCCTCAATTAAAATAGTTGATGAAGAATTTCAATGAAGACTCTGTCCATAACAACCCATCGTGGAATTTTAGGGCTCAACAAATCGACCCCTGTCCTACAGTTTTGCCATTTATTAAGAAGAGGTAAAGATTATTGAGATTGTAGCTACTCATGATATAGTATTTGCTCTCGTCCACAAAATCCTCCAACTGATGCCGGCTCCATCTTTCGATTCTGTTGTTTTATTGGGGTTTGAATGCTAACATATTTCACTAATTGGATGTTGACGCAATTTAAAATGCAAATGATTACAATGCCATGATGCAGGTACTTTAGTTATGTAATGTGTGTATCTTTGTCATTTCGATAACATACATTTTTATTATTAAATTTCTGTGACTTTGAATCAAGTTGAAGAAATTGTCAAAGAAGATTTACTATAATTAATGGTTGGTTGTAGAGTTTAATAATCTTGGATAGAAAATATTTGACGAAACTTTGTTTTAGGGGCGCAAAAACCAAGAACATTATGCTTTAATTCCAATCTCAAAAGTATCATCTACTATAATAAATAAAAATCTTTTTGACACATGTCACATTCTCATTCATTTTGCCACATGTAATTTTGTGGTAATTTTAAATTAACTTTTATTCCACATGCCATTTTATGGTTTTCCATTTTATTAAATTCCACATAATATTAAATGTAATAATAAATGTATATTAATTTCATTTATAAACTTTCTTTCTAATTTCAAAATTACCAAGTTAAAGTTTTATTAATTTCTTTTATTTATTTATCTAAATTATTTCTTTAAATTTAAAAGAGAAAAAAAAAACACTTGAATTTTTATAATTCAATATTTTTTTTTCTTATAAATTCAAATTTCTTAAATGTTTAGAATTTTATATTTAATTTTTATTTTAAATAAACCCATGTAATACATAGGTCTCACACCTAGTTATGTTAAATACAGATTAGGCATTCTTTTCTTGCAACTTCATCAGGAACAAAGCAGAAGATAAATTTTGTCAAACTTTGGTGTCTATCCAAACAAAACAACAAAAAAATAACAATCATAGTTTGTGTGGAATATGAAGTTTCAACTTTTGTATGCAAGAGGAGCGGTATGGGTCAAATGAATGGAGGAAAAGGTACTTATTTTTCAAACTTTGATGCTATACTTTTATCAAACATATTATTTTTCCTTCCTTTTCTTTTAATTTGTTTTGGATATTGGTTTATTTGTATTTGTTTATATGTTAGTTTTCCAATGGATCTTCTAGAAAGTAGATTAATATTTAAGCCCTTACAAAGGCTAAATTTTATGAAACATAGCATTTGTGTTCATTAATCCTAATCTAAAGTCTACTAGTAACAAACATATTATTTTTCCTTCCTTTTATTTTAATTCGTTTTGGATATCGATTTATTTGTATTTGTTTATGCGTTAGTTTTCCAATGGATCTTATAGAAAATAGATGAATATTTAAAAACATAGGATGGATTCACAACTATAAGTTATAATTGGCTTGTTTCACCAATTACATATGACATATAAATAGAGTTAATTACAATTGGCATAACAACAGAAAAATCATCTAATTTTTTCCTGGTATGAATGCCATCATCTTAGGTTGTCATGAGTGACATTATGTACACACTCCCACTTATAAAACTTAGATATTTTATACTATGTCAACCTTTTTTTTTCATTTTCTTGCCTAGATCTTGTTATTCTCAGAGCAGTCAATTCAGATAGAATTCCATTTCATATTATAGTTATTCTCAAAGAATGTTAAGATCAAGGCATGGAGGTAATAAAGATAAATGGTGTGTAAAGTGGAACATGATAATCAATGTCCTTATGTCTGCATTATGATGTGTGAGATGAAGATGAACAATGGTTACCGATCTTCCAAGAAGAAAATAATTTTCATTGTCTTATTCTTTTAGAATGTATAAACAACATATTCTTTTAGAATGTACCAAATTAGTCATATTCTTTTAGAACTAATGTAATTTATGTTCATAGTTGTATTCTTTAAAAATAAATGTAATTACTTATTCTAAACTATTAAAATTTGTATCATATAAAATTTGTATTCATTAAAAATTATTAATCTTGATAAAATATGTTTATAGATTCTGGCAGAATATAATGTTTTTTTTTCAAGATAATAATGAACACATTCTTTTAGAATGTTTGAATTAATATAATTATTATAAAAAAAAATAGATTTTTGAAGTTAAGAGAATTAATTATTTCCTGAAATCCGTAATTTTCCTTTTTTTTTTTAATTTATGTTAATTGACAAAATTACACTTACAATCAAATTAGATGGTATTTTTCAATTATTTTTAATTCAATAATATTTGTTAATCACTTTTTTAAAATAACTAAAATGATTGGCTCACAATCATTCCTTTATTCATGTGATAATTAGTTAGAACATAATAACCTAAGCATATATATATATATATATATATATATATATATATATATATAACTTTGTAGATTTTTTTTTGAAAGAGTGGCATTTCAAACTTAAAATAGTTGCATTTTGGTGATTTTGGACATTCAAGACTTTTGAGTTTTTGAATAATATGGCTTCTTGTGATGAAGAACTTGCAATGTTGTGGGTAAATTTTCTTTACAAAGAGTATTTTGAGCATATTATCATTAAAGTTTAGTATAGAATAAAAAGATCTTATCCCGGAACATATAGAAGAGGTTCTAAGTATTATATATATTTTTTGATGAAAATATTTCCTTGAAGTAGTTGTTACTATTTAGGTATTTTTTTCTAGTTAGATTTGTAATATGAACAATTAGAACTAATCCAGAGCAAGAAAATCATGTCTGGAATAAGAAGATCATATCTGGAACGTGAAGATCATGTTCAGAATATGAAGAACTTGTTCGAAACACAAAGTTCTTGTGTGGTATATGATGCTAATTTTTATTTTTTTAGCATGATAGTGTATACGACGTGCTGCTCGTTGCAACTTGTAAACTATACTTAGTTCGGGACATTATGTGACATCCCCTATTTTCCATAACCAAAAAAAGACACTTTTCTTTATGTCTTCAAAACCATGTTATTTTGTTTGTGTAAAATTCTAGTCAATCAAAACACTTTGAGTATATCAAAATAACAAAACTCTAAGGATGTCATAATCAATACACAACATAAGTTATAACGTAAAGATATATCATTCTGGAATACTAGTGCAAGTTGTCTCTTATTCACTCGACATCCTAATCAAGTTCCAGCATTCTTAGCACCGCTAACTATGATACGTATAATTTGAGTGGGTCAGGTTTAGGAATCTGATGAGACACATATGGTTTTCAATCTCACAATATTATTATGATAATAACTCAAAAATAATAACCTTACAAAACAATTGTTACCAAACAATATAGATATATCACACAACATAGATATCTATAAGACACTATACATGTTACCCTTAGTTACCCAGCTCGTCGATTCTCACATGATGATCCTATAACAAGGATCCCTTGAGATTTAACCTGATGGATCACATTAAGCAACGAGTAGACTATACTGCTTTGGGGATTTGTAACACCCTGTTTATTTAAATAAATTAATAAATGAAAGTTTGGGACTAAATTGAAAAGGATTTCGGAGTTCAGGGTGCGTTTGGTAATTTATGGATTTAAATAGAAAAAGATTTGAAGATTTAAGGGTATAAATGGTAAAGTAAGTATCTAGTTGGAAAGAAATTTGTCATGAGGGGTTAATATATTATGAGAATAATATATTAATTAGAAATTATGATATTTGATTAATAATTAATCAAAAATTAATTGGAATTAATTGGATTAATCTATAGTGCAGGGGCTGTTTGGCAATTTATTGATAATTGAGGAAAAGGGTCTAGAACCTCCTTGAAAAAGGTTGGACGAAATCCTCTAGGAAGGGCCTAGAATTTTCATCCAAAGGCTCCTGGATGGAGGCATGTGGCCTGCTTGGTCACCAAGCAAAGGGATTAGGGTTTCCAGCCTTAAACCTTAGCTTTGGCTCTAAGCTACCTCACATATATAAGGAGCCTTGGCCTTCACAATTTCGGCACTCCTAACCTTAAGAGACTTCTGGCCGAAATTCTACTCCTTCCTCTCCATAATCCTTAGTTTCTAGCCTTGGGTGTGAACCATCATAGGCACGACGTTTGTGGTGCTAGCTACCAAAGTTTTGAAGAAGGATAGAAGATTGTTTACAATAACAATCTAAAGGTTAGTTTTCTTATCTTATGAATTAGTTTATTCATAGGAAAGTCTTGTATGCTAGTATTCATAGTATGCTGCTATATATGAAAGACATAAATCAAACTAGGTTGCATGTGCCCTAATTAATTGAACTGTTTTGATTGTTTTCTGCTTATGGAATTATAGTTGTAACCTAAATTCCCCATCAAAAAGTACCCTGAATTAATGCACAATCATTTTACCTAGATAAGTTTGATTCATTGATGACTACAGATTGCAAGTCTACTAGCATTCCACAAGAATGTCTGAATAGTTAGAGATCGCCATCTATACTCCGCTAGATAACTAGTCCCAGTAGTACAATAGTTTTTAGTCGTGGCCTCACACCACTATTTTATATTTATCTTTCACACCCTTTCACTATCCAATATAAATTTAACCAATAACTCTGGTTCATAACTCGTAGCCTGACATGTGATAGCGCCATAGAACAAATCTCTACTTTTAGTTCCAATCTCACATACACCCCTAGTATGATACTACCCACTTGTTCAAATTACCTTAAATTATGCATACCTTATAAGTCTTAGTTTAACACTAGACAATACCACAATATATGTAATCAACTTCCAATATAAATCCATGTTCATGCAGTACTATCATAATACAGTTTATACATTTAACTCAAAATATCATACATTCAGTATACATTTAATCTTTTAAGTAATAGTACTTCCATTAAGATTGCCATGTAATAAATATTGTATATATACTTAAAACATATTTTAGATAATAAGCATTCAATTCACATATAAGCATTTAATTAGTATTATATACTTTTATTAAAAATCATTTTTATGGAAGTAACCATGTACTTACTGTATACGATATATTTTTCATAGAATACAAATAGAAAGCTTTCAACATGTATTTAATCATACACACACACACACATATATATATATATAACATTAAAAAAAGAACATAAACATAATATTTAATTAAATATTTTTTCGTATATAAACATGATTTTTCTGCATTAATACGTATAATATGAAAAAAAAATACTTAGGGTAAAAGCATGAAAAAAATCATAAACTTAAGGTTAAAAATGTAAAAAAAAATAATGTTTTTTTGTGAAGTTAATATAATGGTAACATGGAAAACTTGTTGTTACTAGTAAAATGGTAAAACCAAACATTTTTTTTTTGAAAATACGAGAGTTAAAACAGACATAAAATTAAACTTTGGGTAAAACTGACAAAATTTGAAAACTTAAGGGTTTTATTGCATTAGCCAATTTTTGTACAACAATAATCAGTAAGTGCACGTCGTCGCGTAATCCAACTATCTTTAAAATCAGACTCTTTGTAAGTTTTTGATGTCTCCCGAAACAATTTTGTACTATCATGTTTCCGATCTTTGCTCGCATATTCAACAACAAATGTCAACAATATGATATTCTTTGAAGACCATGTAAATGGAAATGACCTTATTAGGTATGATGACTAAAGATTTTATATCCACTTCATATACATGCCTAACGTAACAAGGAACCTGATTTAGTGGCATAAGTAATAACTTACATATGGTTACTTCAGACATCAAACGACCCACTTTCATCAGAATGATTTTCCCTTGAGAATTGCTTAATTAACTCCACTTTTCAAGATCATGATTAACAACAAACAATTGTACTTTGTTAGGAGACATACTCATTACAAAACTAAGAAAATATTTCATATCAATTTCGTTAATAATCTGCATAACTATGTTTGATCTAGGATATTGAAAAGACAAACAAATTTGATTAGTATGTAACATGGACTTCGAAGAAACCAACTTAATCAACCTAGAAAATTTGAAATGGTTGGTTAAATCTACACCATAATATGTGTAATATAGAAAAATATATTGCAAAGAGCCATCTATTCACTCTCATTACCCTCCACAACAAACATATACTCTGAAAATTTGATTACAAGAACTCATTTTCAATAAAATAAAGTTAGACGTTAAGATTCTCTAAACAATTTCTATAAATTATTGTCAAAATGAACCAACACTGGATATAGAAATTGCTGATTTTTGTAACTCTAAAACATCATTTTAGAATGCAAGTACATTCCAGATTATACTCTAGAACGAGCTAAGTCAGTTAGAATGTACGATGTCATATTTCGAAATATATTGATATCACATCTCACGAACCACTACCAACTTTGGAACAAACATAGCTAGTTTGGAATGAAAGTCCAATAAAAATGTTATTTTTGTTAATAAACTGGTTTATATGGGTTAATTTTGTTAATATTTTTTTAAATAAAATTAACATTAGATAGTATATGTATATATAAACAAATATATATATATATATATATATATATATATATATATATATATATATATATATATATTGTAATTATAAATCATAAATATGTAAAGTTCTAAATTTTATAAACCAGAAAACTTAAATAATTTAGTCGACTACAAATTATTGAGCAAGTCCTACTCCTATGCTTTATAATTCTATATGTTCCTTAATATTTCCATAAATATGTTTTAATCCTTCCTTAAAGATTCTTAAGATCTAATTTATGGTATGTTTTTGTTGTCCCGTTTGTATTTTATCCCAAATTACAAAGAGAAATTAAATATCCTTCTACTTTTTGTTCCTAAAAATCTTCCTATCCAATTAATTCAAAAGGTTGAATCTTGACAATTCTAATATGCCTATAAGGAACATACTAAAACCTATTATTTGAGAGGTAAATTGGACTGATAGTGTACGAGAACGAGAAACTAACTGATTAGCAATGAGTTCCAAAAAAAGAAAGACAACAACCGAAGAAAAATTCTCACAATAGCCTGAATCAATTATTGTATTTTGAACTTCAAACGTAAACACCATGGGGTTGTTCCTTTCTGCAAGTGTTTCTTTTATTGGTTTGAAGCTACTAATAGTCCAAAATGAAATTATTTGGTATAGAATATTGGATTTTTGTGAGTCTAAATTATGATATAAGATGCTATGAAATTATTTCGGATGTCCCAATAAATTAAAAAAGTACATTATTATAATATTTGTTTGGTATAAAACCAAACCACATTAGATTTTTCTTTTCGATTTAAACATTTGTAAACCAATAAAAGCCTGGTCTGTGGAGATCATTATCAAAACCAATAAACATTCATACTTATAAGTTATAAATGTGTATACTCTTCTATTTCTTTTTTATTAGATCTTATCTTTTTGAAATATTTTAAAATATTTTACTTTTGTATCTATTTTTTATGGGATTTTCTAATATGTGGCTTAAAGACACACATAAGAAACATTAATTATGTAAAATATTACCAAAATTAAATGTAAAGTACATTAATTATAAATAATATATTTTTTATTGGAAAATATGAAATACATTAATTATAGATAACATTCCGTATAATTAATGCATTTCACATTTAGTTATAATAATATTTCTCATAATTAATGTCCGTAACGTACATATTAGAAAACCACATCTTTTAGCGTACATATTAGAAAACCACATCTTTTAATTATGATTTATTTAGTGTAAACATTAATAATCATCTATTTCTCATACAACATAGCCAAAAAATCAAAACAATCCACATGTGGTGTATTTTGGAAAATTTTTAAGTCCAACACACACAAAAAAAAATAATAACATATACATTTTCAAGAAGTAATTTATTAAGATAATTTAATATCAAACAACTAAACAAGTCACCTTTTTTTATTTGATCATTTATTTGTGTCAATTGTTAATGTATCTGGAAATTGTTTGATCTTATAAATGCACCCATTAATTTAATGATATATGATACACTCATATTTTATTAAGGGTAAATTACACGAATGGTTCTTATGGTTTGGGATAATCTGTACGTTTGGTCTTTCACTTAAATTTTAATTCGGAGCATCCCTACTATCATTTTGTTGCGTCATAGGTCCCTACTAGACATAAAAAGACAGTTTTACCCTTATAATTATATTTTCGGATTTATTATAATTATTTGTTATTTATAAAAACCATTTATTAAAAAAGTTCATGTCCCACCTCGACACCATCCAAACCCAAACCTTTTACTCCAACGGACCATTGACACCCAAACCTCCCTCTCTATAATTCCATCCATGTCGGTGGCGTCCGCCTTTCTCTCTGCCACAACAATCATCATCCACCCTCTCTACCGCCACCGACCACCTACAGTCATCCCTCACCTCACTTCCAAACTTCGACCATCCCTTCAACCTCCCTTGAAATACCACCATCTCCTCCATTAGCCTTTCACCCCACAAATTTAACCCCATCCACCCTTCTTTTTCAAAGATTCACTCAGAATCGTAATCACCACCACCACCCACATCCTACTCACCTCCACAACCAACAACAAACACCGTACATAGCATCGGAAACTACCACCATGGGAACCAAATTAAAATCAAATCAAATACAAAGCTAATAATCAAACTTGAAATCAAAGATGGAAACGAATTAAACCTGAATTTAAAGTTCCATCCAACCCAGAATAAAAATGTGAAATCAAAACGCAAAACCAAACCATAATAAACTTGAAATCTAGTAACATTGTTAGGGATGCAACCGAAGTGGCAATAAGAAAAACGGAGAGTCGTCAGTGAGTTTTCGACAACTGATTTCTATAATATTGGTGCACAAACGATTTCAAAATCCTAATTCCAAAATCAAATAAAAATCAAAACTAAGGAACCTACCACCGATCTGTGAGATTGAAACTAAAAATCATATGAAGGGTTCTGAAACAAAAATCAATTTCCTGATAACATCATCGATTTCAAAATTGTTAACGATTGGATGTAGCTCTCCATTTCTGTTTTTTTACCTTAACGCCATAGTAATGACCTGGGATTAATGGTGCTGGTGCTCGGATTTGGTTTTTCAAAACATAAGGAGGGGAGGAGGGGGTGGGGATCTGGTTGGTTCACAGACCTACAAATTTGCGTTTTTAACTTCCTACAGAGAAGATGGAAGGGAGCGGGGCAATCGGAAAAAGGGTTTGGGAAGAGACATAAAAGGAGAGTTAGGGTGAGTGGGGATAAAATGTGGAGTAGGTGTTTTTTTCTTTTTGATTTAAAAATGATAAACAAAATTAATAAAAAATTAAAAAAGAAATACATAAGGGCATAATAGTTTTTTTACGTCATTGAGGGACCAACGACGCAACAAAACCAAAGCACGGAGATTGTCCAGGTTAAAAAAAGTTGTTAGGGACAAAATGTGCAAATTACACCAAATTTACCATTTCATCAGTCACATTTCACATTATTTTTTCTACATTTTCTTTCACTCTTCAGAACACAGGACAGGAAATGATTACTTTTCAATTCATGGGAATAACCTTCAATTTGTTTTTGATTTTTAATTTGGTTATCTGATTGATGTATATTCTTGTAGCTTTTCAAGATGTAATAAGTTTTTCTAGTTATGAATCTTATGATCTGGATACTTATAATCGTACATTGAAGCTAAATTTTAAGATCTTTGTTTCACCATCTACCAACATCGATGACCATCCACATGCAACCACAATTGACCATCGTCCACCATTAATCTCCTTCCACCACTATCAATCATTTTAACTAAGAACCCAAAAAAAAAAAAAAAAAAATCAATTTCAAGAACAAAAGGGTATCCATATTTCAAGCACACCATTAAACCATACGCTTTCAAACCACCGCCCTCAAATCATATGATTTCAGGAACAACAAAAGAAAAAAACAAAACAAACCTAGAGATCTAAACAAAAAGAAAACAATTTTAAGAACATAAAAATATAACATCCGATTTCAAGAACAAAATCCTATAACAAAAATCTGATTCCAAAAACAGACAATTCATCTTCAAGGTTCGTTTTCTGATCTTCAATTTGTTTTTCTAAGCTTCAAATCATCTTCAATGTTTATTTTCTAACCTTTAATGGTCTTTAAGATTTGTTTTTAAGAATAAGAATCTTGACACCAAGAAAAACACAACTCAAAGGCAAAGAGAATGCAAATAAGTTTTTTGTTTACCTAAAATTTGATTTTCAACATGGTGGATGTATTTTTGTTTACCTAAAATTTGATTTACAACTCTGTGTAAACCGAACTATATAATCAAAGATCTTCGATGGAAATTCTTTACCATAATAAAAATAATCATAAGCTAGGTTAATGTTACGACCCAACAGACAATTTTCGATAACAAAAATATACAAAGAAAAAGAGGCACTTGAAATTCAAGATTATGTGGATTGCATATTTCACCTATTTATATAGCTTAAACCTTTCAAAGTTTCGAAGTCATGATAATTTTAAACTATTTCTCACATAAAATAAGTTTGAAGCCCATAATTTAATTTGAAGGCATCCATGAAACATTTGTTTAAAAATATATTCTTTTTGGATTGTTTCTCGATTAGTGTGGATTATCGTTTCGCAAGGCCATGTTAATCATTTATGTATATTTCAATTTTATCAAGAATATAATCAAAATATTTTATTTATTTATTTTAAAAGTCATTTTCGCAAGTAAATATTTAACTATTGATTAAATATAATATAATATGCACGAATAATACAGATAAAGACCATTGGACCCAAATTACACTCAATAAGTTTAATTAGATTAGATAATCACTAATATAAATAAATATAAAAAGCTGGATAGGTGATGGAAAATATTATTTTATTATTTGAAAACTATGCTATAAGATAGTTATAAAACTTTAATTACGATAGATTGTCATCAGGATCTGTGGCGCAATGGTAGCGCGTCTGACTCCAGATCAGAAGGTTGCGTGTTCGATTCACGTCAGGTTCAATCCTATAAATCGGTCCTACATTTTTTCCTACGTTTTATTATTATGTTCCTTCTCAGTCCTTCAAGTTTCTCCGGTTTGCCAAAAACTTTCACTTAGCTTATGTACTTTTAATTATTGTCACTTCAACCTTTTTAGTATTGGTTGCTAACAAATGAGAATTGTATCTTATGCATGCACTTTTGCTTGATGTCACATGATCATTTAAGAGTTTTTTGAATTTTAATTCATTTATTATTATATATATTGATTGGTTAGAAAAATAGGATAAATTAACATTTTCTTTTAAAGTTCAATAACTATAGAACGACCAATATATGTTTTCTATAAGTTTATGTCTTGATGTGGGATCAACAGGATACAATATAAAATAGAAAATAACAACCAAATTTTACAATCATTCCACATAATTTGTTCATTTTTTTTCTTCAAAACTTTAACCATTTTACTTTCAATATTGTTTTAATGTTGGAAATTGGTTTACGTTTAATATCACAATATGAAAGGAGGATGACACGAAAAATAATAATATCACTCTTCTGGATAGAACTCTTAATGGTTGATACAAATTTAGAATGAATTAGAAGTCTGAATAATTAAAGAACTCCACATCGATGGTTGTAGTATTTGAGACTGCATTACAACTTGTATTGGGTGAATTACAGAAAGCAATATATGTTGTAGGGTACTCTTCATCTTTTTAAACTGTGACAAGTTGGGTTCCCTACTCCATCTGTAGAACATAACTAATTAGTTTGGGCTATATGATTCCCGCTTCAAGATTGCATTTGGGCAAAAAAATTGAAGGCTTGGTGATGCAAACAAGGTGTTTCTTTTTCTGTCCGCCAAGTGTTTGATAAAATGGTTGAATGAGTTTTTCAAGTGTTGTTGCCAATTTTCGACTCAAGCTGATGTAGAGATTCTATCCGGTGTGGGTTCCATTGTGCACACTCCAACCTTTTGTTGGAGTGTCACTTTTTCTTTTGGGTTAGTGCTTCTAATTTCGGGTCTCACCTTGAGGCTTAAATAAACTTTATTTGTTGGTTTATGGCGTCCTCTCATTCCTTTGAGAGTGGGGCTTGACCGTGTCCTTTTCGGGGGTTTCACTGTTGTCCAAATGGTATTGTTGGAAGTAAAGGGATTTCCCGTATGATATCTCATCTCAAGAGCTTACACCTTCATACAGATGAACGCAGAGCTGTGTTACGGGAGGCTACCACTGACTGCTAATACAAGGCACCCATGTGCCATTAGCTCTCAAGGTCCTCATTCCGACTCCCTCGAGTCCTTAGGGCGATCCACAACCTGAATTCCCAACCACGTACTAACCATTACCATCACACGCACCAGCTGATGGGGAGTTTCTCAAACTCCCAACCCTGAATCCTCAATCCATCACAGGCTGAACTACTCCTTTTCCTTCTCGGAGGTCACGCGCCCATTATGGGTTGGCGTGCTCCTACCTTAGCACACTCGGAGGATTCTCCCCCACTTCAATCCTGTTTACCCCTTGATGTTAAGACTCAAAGGAAATCCCAATCCTTACTACCATTCCATAGACAATCTGCTGAGGAACCCAAGCTTACCATAGCTCAGGATCTAACCAATCCATCTATAAAACTATGCTACTCCAACTTAGCGAGACGTACCAAGTCCCTCCCAAGCATGCTATAGTTACTGCATCCTTTGCAACCTTCTTCAATAGAGCACATACCCTAACTACCATACAAATATCCAAGGTATGCAAATGGCATATAACATGATCACAAGCAAGCCACACCATGATACAATACTCATACCAAAATTGATGCAAAACCATAACAATATAATCATGCACAAGTAAAAGAACCGAAAAACAGTAATTGCATACCTGCAACGTCCGGCGCTGCTCGAGTCTCCAAGGTGGCCATCTGAAAAGCCCTGCCTCCTATCGCAGGCGCCTCTGCACGACCCTGTCAGCCGTCCGTGGTCCTCAAGGTTGCAGGGGCAGGTTCCATCACCCGTCCTGCTGAAAACAAACTGGGGCATTGGGCCTTCTTCATCTCCTCATCCGCGACATACTGCGGTACAAGAAGGGTCCTCTCCCGGAACTTGGCGGTGATCTCCGCCACAGTCTCTGCGGTCTGCGTCAAATCCTGAAACTCTCGTGCCAACTGTTTCACCTCAATAATCGGCGAAAACTCCGCCTTGAACCTGGCCGAGAAATCGCTCCAAGTCATCGCGTCCAACGCGACACCATTCCCCTAAAGCATGACCAATCTCCTCCCACCGATCCCCCACTCTGTCCTTGAGAAGACAGGAAACGAGTCTGACCTTGTCCCCCCTCAGGACATCGGCTCATATGGAATGCGTTGGCAACATCAGCCAACCATCTGCTGCTAGCGATGGGGTCCCTAGCCCCATGATAATCTGGTGCCCCGCAAGCCCTGAACTCTCGAAATGTCAAGGTACGCGCTCCCATCAATGCCATCATCTCGGTACGGAAGGCTCCCAGCCTCTCATTCAAAATCTCCAATATACCCTCCTTGACCGTGCCAAAGATCACAGGAGTCTGATCTAGAATATTGCGCGTAACCTCAGCTGATATCAACTCCCTCATTCGCTCCTCGAGCTGCTCGGCCCTTGAACCCGAGCCTGATCCCTCTCTGGCGCCTAATCCACCCGCTAGTCTCTCTCGCGATGTCACCATACTAAAAATATACTACATCCACTATCAGAATACTCATCACTGTTGCGAGACCAAACACACACTCTACCAGGTTCCCGGTCTTGTCTCGGCCCTTCCCGAATCGAGTATGGATCCTCTGCTTTTAGTAGTACATGCCCATACTACCTTCCACATCTATCCGTACTCTCCTCAGGAATTGCTTTGACTCCACCAGGTCCCTTTTCTACTACTTCTGCTCCCAACACTACCTCATCCTAGGCTTACCCTAGGGAAATCTCTTACTCAACTCAAACCAGTCCTCAGCTACTGAAGGCCTCCTCGTGATGCCAATTAGCCATCACCTGGATATCATCACATGTGACGAGGCTCAGATAATCCTTCGAGTAGAGGACTCGTCCCTACAACGGTTGGACTCAGACAAGAGTTGCGTAACAGGGCCAAATCCAACACTCTGAGATTATTCAACCCTGATCACATGTGATGTGGCGTATCCACTTAATGGCTAACTCCCATCACTCAAAATCCCACAATGCACAAAGCAAGCAGCATTCGGACAAGGGAAATCTAACCATAACATACTCAAGCAATCATAATCTCATAACAAGAATCTGTACTAGCATTCAATATAAGTTCATAAACTCAGGCATAACCTAAACAGGCTATCCTACTACTGTCTAACCAGTGCTATCATTCAGCTCAAAAGCACATATAACAGGCACATAAGGCATCCTCCCTAGATCCTTGGCCCTAATCTAGCATGTTGTTCTAATAATTACAACATAAACTTGTATGGGTATTTTAGGGTACTTACTTGAGCTCGGCTGATTGCATGCACCACACCCTTTTCTCTTTTCAAAGTTCTTTTCTTTTTGAATTCTTTTTGATTTTCTAATACCGTTTTCTTTCTCAAAAACTCTCTTTTTACAAAACTGTCTTTCCATTTTGAAAACTTTTATACCAATTCCTCAGTTTGAGTTCAGATACACCCGAGAGCATGTCCGAATCCCTCAAACCAAGGCTCTGATACCAACTTGTAACGTCCCAAAATTCAAGACTAAAAATTTCTTTTAATAAAACTTTACTTTAAGCATATTCATCATTTCAACACATAAACAGAGTATTAGTTTCCAAAATACATGTTCATTATCAGAGTAAAACATTCCCAGGCTGACTAATCTATGGTGTGTGCCATGCGATCATCCCGAGCTCCATCATCCGCTACCGGAAGTACCTGAAACCAAAACTGAAAACCGTAAGCACGAAGCTTAGTGAGTTCCCCCATCATACCTCATACCATACAATCACATAACATACACATATTGTCAGGAATATCTGGGTGCCCGACCTACCCCTTCGGTCCTCTCGACCAGATACTGGCTAGCATATCTGGGTGCTGGCCTCCCCTTCGGTCCTCTCGACCGGATACTGACTAGCATATCTGGGTGCTGGTCTCCCCTTCGGTCCTCTCGACCGGATACTGACTAGCATATCTGGGTGTTGGTCTCCCCTTCGGTCCTCTCGACCGGGTACTGACTAGCATATCTGGGTGCTGGTCTCCCCTTCGGTCCTCTCGACCGGGTACTGGGGACTATTTCACCCCTACTACTACCAAATAACACATATATCACATAATCTATCTAGCATGGCGGCACGACCGCCCTTTCGGCCCTATCGGCCGGTAGTCTGGGGGACTATCTCCCCCTACCGCCTCTAACTCATATAACAGATCATGCTAGCATGTAAACATAATATCACATACTGTCAGACGTACATGGGGTGTCTGACTACCCTTCGGTCCTAACAACCGATCTCTACTGATGAGTCATGAAACCCCGTCCATGCTCCCACTGATAGTGAGATACGGGCCCAGCCCACACTCACTCTTTCCCTAACTTGGGCCTCGCCCCTAATCTACTGCTAATGAGATGTGGAACACCATCCACACTCTGCTATTGGTGAGATGCGGGACCTCGCCCACACTCACCTTCCTACCAGGCACATACAAGTATCACACAGACAACAAGTATAAACTATCACATAAACCATTCCTTGGGCACCCGCCCTCTATCAATGGACCTCGTCCTGAATATCATACTAGCATACTGTGCCTAGGGCTAACCCCCGGGTCTTCTACTCGTAACTACATGGGCCGACATTGTGGCCGTAGACCCATTCATACAAAGGGAAACTCACCTGCACTGGCTGAACTCGCTGATGATCCCACTAGCTACTGCCCAACAACTCTCTGAACTCCTGCTCTACTAGTTCCCCGAGCTACCAATGTCAGTGCAACACTTAGTCTGACTGACCCTCAAAAGATAACCAAATCAATTCTGGTCAAATTCAAAGTCCTGGTCCAAGCCAACCTTCCAAGTCAACTCTACTCGCCGAGTCCGCCTACTGACTCGCCGAGTTCATTTGCTCAAAGTCCTTCCAATCGTGACTTGACTCGCCGAGTCTACTGATTCCCGAGTCCTGTCCTATCCAACTCACTGAGTCCTTGCTCGACTCGCTGACTCGAGTCTTAACTCGAAGGGTTTGGGGTTTCATGAACTGACTCGCCGAGTCCGAGAACAGACTCGCCGAGTACAAGGCAATCTTCATCCAACTCGCCGAGTTGTTCTTCCAACTCGCCGAGTTCATGCCCAACTTCATCCGGCTCGACGAGCTGTTCATCCCACTCGTCGAGTTCCTCCTCATCTTCAAGCTACTCGCCGAGTCCACTCAAAGGACTCGCCGAGTCCATCCGATCCTTCATACATGCAGAGGACTTTTGAGTCATGCAGGGACTCAAATCTGTAGATCTACCCTTCCTAAGCCTATTCCTCACATAAAGTTGCAAACTTTACGTGTAGAGAAGGAGATCTAGGCAAAATACACCATAAACTAGGGTTTAAGGAAAGAAAGCTCCATAATCAACTCAAGGGCTGATGCTTTACGGGATTCTAAACCAAAACAAGCATGGATCTGAGGTCGCAACCTCAGATCTGGACTTCAAGCTCGAGATTGATCTTAAACATGGCTTAAAAGCCCCAAAACTCATAACCAAAGAAGATCTAAAAGAGAGAAACGACTTAATACCTTCAATATCTCATAAGGGTTCCCCAATCTTCGGATCCAAGGCCACTCCTTGATGCTTCAATGATTCCCACTTCTTCTTCTTCCTTTAAATCACTCAAAATGGCTAAAAGCTTGAATGAGCACAATGGAGGCTTAGGGTGCGGTGTTTTGGGTGTGAGAGACAGTAAAGGAACCCTAGGGGAGAGAATGAGACGATTAAATAGGATCCAAGTCCCGAATTTAGGGTTTTCCTCGTACAGACCAGACTCGCCGAGTCGGTCACTTACTCCTCGACCCGAATCCCGCTCGGACTCGCCGAGTTCCTCCTTGGACTCGCCGAGTCATCCCCTAAACTTAGGGTTTTCTTTCCTTTCTTGGCCTTCAAAACTTTGGGTGTTACAGATCTGCTCTTGCATAAGATTAGAGACAATTGTAAGCTTCTTCTCCATGCATGGTACTTGGATGATGGCATACTTATCGGAGATTCGGAGGAGGTGGCCAAAGCATTGGACATCATTATGGTGACGGGCCCAAAATTGGGCCTTCAGCTGAATATCAAGAAAACCGAGCTCTTTTGGCCCTCGTGTGATGGTAGGAAGTTACGGGAGGGGCTATTTCCGTCGGACATCGGGAGGTCGCCTTTGGGGGTGAAACTTCTTGGGGGAGCTGTTAGTAGAGATGCTAGTTTCATTCGCAACCTAGCCATAAAGAGAGCTGAAAACACTGTGAATTTGATACGCCTTCTTCCACAATTGTCTAACCCCTAGAGTGAGCTCCTTCTTCTTCGGTCTTGTATGGGTATTGCTAAGCTTTTCTTTGGGTTGAGGACGTGCCAACCCGTTCACGTGGAGAAGGCGGCAATATTCTTTGACAATGGACTGCGCGGGGCGATTGAGGACATTATGGTTTGTGGGGGCCCTTTCTTTGGTGACATACAATGGCGAATTGCTTCCTTACCCATTAGGTTTGGGGGTTTGGGTTTATACTCGGCAGTAGAGGCTACCTCCTATGATTTTGTTGCATCAAGGGCCCAATCTTGGGTATTGCAAGACCACATCTTACGGGATAGCGGTATATGTAACGCCTGTGTTTCTGGGCTTGCCATTTTTAGCAATGTAATAGTCTAGGTTAACCTCTGTAACCCGTTTTGAAATAATAAAGATTTTATTATTTGAGTATTGTGTGTTTTGTGCTTAATTGCTTAATTATGTGGTTTGATTAATTAAGAATAAAAATAAGCGTCAAAATTTAAGTTTAAAATAAACTTGATATCTTTGGTTAATGTTGTAGTAGTTGAAACAAGGTTTCCGAATATATATAGAACGCCCAAATTTGACTTCGTATGAGGAAGTTATGATTTATCGAAGTTTCGGCTTAGCGGTGTGCAACCCGAAATACTCGATTTAAGATCGAGCGGTTTTTAGCCGAAGTAATCTAAACGAGGATCGAAGGTCTCGTTGTTGGTATCGAAGCGATAAAAAGTTAGGCGAGAACGGACGTCAAACGAAGAAGTTATGAATTTATAACGAAGTTTTTCTGTCGCGACCTATTAAAAATAAATAATAAAAATAAAGTCGAAATTAGCCGACAGAGTCTAAACGAAAGTTGTAGAGCGTAGTCTCACCTTCGCGTGGATATAAAGAACGTCGAAAACGGAGTTCGTATGAAGAAGATATGAATTTCCGAAGTTTATTAAATATTTTGTAATTAAATTTAATTGGAAATTCGGAAGCATTATCCGAAGGAGTCACCGGTCTGATCCGAGGTGCGCCCCGCGTACTCCGAAGGTGTCGACACTCGCAGCAAGTGGCTCGGATAACGCATGCAATGACGATTTCGGAAGCAGTACGCCCCGCGTACTCCGAGGCTCCAGCCTCCTATAAATAGGATCTGAAGGCAGCCGAGTCTTTTGTTCATTTTCTCTCTTCTCTCTCTCGTTTTGCATCGTTTTGCATGCCAGAAATATCCTGAAGCCCCGGTATAGTACTCGAGCCCCGAGGCAAGTCCCGAGATCCCGAAGATCCCGAGAAGTGCGGTTCCCGAGCCAAAGCTCTGCCCGCGAGAAGTTCGATTTTTGTGAAGATCTTTCAGATCTGCTGAGGATTACTACTTCTGCAAGTCGTAGTGCTGTCCGATCATCTTCTGATCAAGTGAGTGTATACTACCTTTCATAAACACGATAATAATACAAGTTTGGTTCGAGTGTATTAAGTATATTGTTGTTTATAGGTGTGAGTGTGTAGTTACCTTCTTCCAACACATAAATATTAAGTATTTTCTATAAAATACGTGCTATGTGTATGGTATATTGTTGTTAATATGTGTGAATGTATATTCACTCTCTTCTATCTCATGGATATGATTTATTCTCTATGAGATATGTGTTATGTGTGTGTGCCTCATATGTTATGTGGATTATGTGTTGATTAAAGCATGCTATACAGGTTTTTAAACTATGTATAAAAATGTATATTTTTATCTACTAATATGTTGGGTAGAACATGGGTAGATAGTTGGTGTGTAATAAACAGATGAGAGGCCTCGTTGTTGTTTGATTTAGTCATCTAGTGGAGTTTAGATGACGACCACGGGCTATTCTAGACAGTCTTGTGGAAACATTAGCAGGTTCGCCACCTGTAGGTGTTAATGAACTCGGGTGTTCATTCGCTGTACTCCATCCCCCTCATGGTTGCCTTATTTGACTTATATTGCTGAGGTACCCCCGAAGCATGTGTTGTCGCCCCGATGAAATATTCTTAGACTAGGTCCCTTGTGTTAGTTGTTTTAGGGACATAAAGTGAGAATAACGGGAAAGGGTAATTAGGTTATTGTTGGTTGGTGAAAATTTAATATGATTATTTATTGTGGGTTGAAAACCCTATATGCTCACCAGGCTCCCAAGCCTGACCCACTCAGTTTTATTTGTATTACAGGAAGTGGCGCGAGGGCATGAGATGGATGAACCATCAGTTGTTTTGTTTACAAGTCTGTATATGTATATATTTGTTGAATGACTTGTAATGTTATCGTTTATGCTTATTGGTCTGTATCGGAACATGACACCCCGAGTTTTGATTATATAATGAAAAAAAATACATTTCTTTTATGAAATGCTTTGGTAAACATTGTTTTATCATGTTTTGTTTTTGGGAACAAATTCCGCAACTCTTTCAAATCAAAAGGTTTTACTCTGAAATTATTTTAAAAGCATAAATGAAATCGGTCTTTTCTGGCCGAGATTTTGGGGATGTCACAGTATATATGGTATGGATTATGATTATGATTGTCCCTTGGCATCCCTTCGCAACAAGCTTCCGGATTTTGACCTTAACAATTTTACTACTAAAGACACCCCCCCAAATCCCAGAATAAACTGGCGAGTGCCTTTTTTCGTAAAATTGTCCAAGATATGGAAGTGTATTTCGACATGACGACTCGGCAGAAAGCGGTTTTCCAGTGCTTACGTGCGCCACATGCTCAATATTTTCTTCTGGCTATCCCTATAGATGGGCTTAGTCAACACATGTCTCCCGTGGAGTATCGTACTATTCTCAAATATCGACTCATGATTCCCATTTTCCTAGCTGACGAGATATGTCTTGTGTGTCGCAAGGCATGTTTGGACTCTTTTGGGGAGCATGCAGTTCACTGTAAAGAACTCCCGGGGTTCAAATACAGGCACGATATGGTTAGGGATGTCTTGTTTGACATATTTAAGCGTGCCAGGGTTTCCGCTAAGAAAGAGGCACCTATTAATTTCTTGACTGACCCGACAGAAGGAAGGTCAACCCTCAAATCGGCTGGCATTTTGATTTTTGGATGGGTCGAAGGGAAACACACATGTGTAGATCTTACAGGGGTATCCCTTCTCGTGGGCCTAAGGGCTGGGGGTTTCACAGCGGGACATGCTGCTTTAAAAGCAGCCACATGCAAAATCACCAAACATGAGAGATCGTGCCTGAAAAATCAACACGTGTTCATACTATTTGCATTTGATACGTTTGATTTCCTCGCACCGGATGCGATAGAGCTTCTTAAAAGAGTACAATGAATCATGCATAGTAATGTTATATCCCCTAGATCTTCGGATGTAGTCTTTAAAAGAATTAGTTTTACCATTCAAAAAGGCTTAGCGACACAACTTGTTGCCCGTTTGTCATCTCACTCATTATACGATTACAATTAAAAAGATGTCAGGCGGAACATGTAAGACTGATCTCAAACAAAACGATTATTTAAAAAAAAAATTATTCAACACTAAATACTTGCATTTAAGTCAATATCTAGTTTTGACCTTCAACTCATTCTATTAAACAAACAAATTTTATAATCATTTTATATCACATTTTTGCTCAACTACTTCGCATCAATCTTTTATAGTATTAAGATTTTATGATGACAAATAACATCTGTACCGAATCTTATAACATGTGGAAATACAAGGGGTCAATCTGACACAATTAGATAGTATAAGCCCTTTTAGAAATCTTTTAACACAAAACCCTAATTCCCAAAATCAAACTCAAACCCCTATTCTTGTCTCATATCTCAAGTCTTTGAGCTTCAGTCCTGTAACATCAATGGCTTCCATCACCAAGCTTCGATTACTAAACTCATGTAATCGTCAAAAACTTTTTCCGGTATATCAAATTCAAGCTCGTCATTTGTCATCAATCCTAAACCCTGATTCCACCACTCCTCTCTCCAGCAAAGAGAAATCACGAGCCGCTCTTTCTCTCCTCAAATTCGAGAAAAACCCAGAACGAATTATTGAAATCTGCCGAGCAGCTTCACTCACGCCGGAATCTCATCTCGATCGCGTTGCCTTCTCGATCGCCATTTCAAAGCTCACCGAGTTAAATTACTTCGAGGGAATCCGTAATTTCATCGACGAGTTGCTTAAAACCCGACCAGATTTGAACAATGAGAAGTTCATCTCTAACGCGATTATTTACTACGGTCAAGCTGGGCTGTTAACCAATGCATTCCAACTGTTCGATAAAATGCCCGAACTGGGTGCTGTTCAAAACGCGAAATCTCTAAATGCTCTACTGTTTTCTTGTATGTTGGCAAAGAAATACGACGAGGTGAAGCGTGTTTATCTCGATTTTCCTCAAAAATACGGCATCAAGCCTAATCTCGATACCTATAACACCGTGATCAAGTCCTTTTGCGAATCAGGCTCATCGAGTTCATGCTACTCAGTGACAGCCGAGATGATCAGAAAGAAATGCAAGCCAAATGCAACCACATTCGGCACCATGATTGCTGGGTTTTACAAAGAAGAAAAGTTTGAGGAAGTTGGGAAAGTGCTCGAAATGATGAAGAAGTATGAAGTTCCTGTGACCCTTGGAACGTACAACATCAGGATTCAGAGCTTGTGTAAGCTTAAAAAGACCATGGAAGCTAAAGCTTTGCTCGATGGGCTTCTTTCAAGAAAAATTAAACCAAATTCATTCACTTACAGTCATTTGATTCATGGGTATTGCAGGGAGGGAAAGTTAGTTGAAGCTAAAGAGTTATTTCAGACAATGATCAATGGTGGTTTTAAACCAGAGAGTGATTGTTACTTTACACTTGTTCATTATTTGTGTAAAGGTGGTGATTTTAAAGCAGCATTGGAGGTTTGTAAGAAGAGTATGGAGAAAGATTGGTTTCCTAATTTTTCTACTATGAAGTTGCTTGTTGAAGGGCTTGCAAATAGTGATAAGGTTGATGAGGCAAAAGAGATTATTGGAAAGGCAAAGGAGAAGTTTCCTAAGAATGCTGATATGTGGAATGAAGTAGAGGAGAAATTACCAAAATAGACATGGTATGTTGATGATAACATGATTTCTTGATTTTGCAATGTTAACATTATCATCATTAGGTATGGTGAATCCTTTATATTCCTAGCTCATAATTTGGTTTAAATTAAATTGCATTGCTTTCCAGTTTCCATATCAGATATTAGTTTGTTTATTTATATGTGTTTTATAGCATCTTACTTTTTTTTTCTTTGGAAGGAATTGGCATTTGTAAAATTCTATTGTTAAAAGGATACTTGAATATTTTTTAATTTTGAGAAAATGTGGGAATTGAATTCCATGGGGGATTTAAACGATGTGATGTTGAAATTCCCAGGTCTCAGGATTTTGTAAATTTTAAAGGAATTCAATTCCGTACTTATTTGCAAGCAAACAGGGGATGTGATGAGAATGGAATTGAATTCCAATTCCGGTCAAACAACTCTTGAGAATGATAATAACATAATAATAGATTGTACCATATAATCATATTTTTGCTAAGGGGTGGCCCATAATATAAATAATTTCATAAGCAATGTGGATTTAACTACTTCTTATAACACAATTTCGAAAATCCTGAAAACCTATGAAGAAAAAGAAGCTGCTAGCTAAAAAGAGTATTAACCATTGTGGGATTTCTATTATTAGAACCTTTCCTTAGAAATGTATGCATGAGTGCTCTTTATGTGCCCAACTTATCCTTTGTCAACAAACGACTATCTAATAATTGATACTTTGTCGTGCTCTTCCCATTTAGAGGGGCGTGCTAAAGGATTAACCATTTCGGCACACAATTCCATAAAACTATGTTGAGAACCATAATGCGGTCAAAGAGTGACGATGTGATTTATCTAAAGAAAAAAATGCAAGTCATGGTTGTATGACCACAAGGTAAACTAGTGACAATTCACTCCTTACAACCACAAGCTAAAGGAGTGTATAAGTTTTCAAAGTCGATTTCGATGAGGCTTTCGACTCGATAAAACTAGGAGTTCCTAGACTAAATACTCTTGCAAATGGGATACGGGGAAAGATGGAGAGGTTGGATACAAGGATGCCTTAAATTAGCAAGGGCTTCGGTACTTGTGAACGGATCGCCCACAAAAGAATTTGAAATGGGGAAGGGCGTTCGTCAAGGCGACCCACTGTCAACATATCTTTTCATTACCATCATGGAAGGACTTAACACAACAATGAACACGACGTGCGAGAAAGGCATCAAAATACCACACGACGATATTCTCTTATCTCACATCTTCTACGTTGATAACACGTTGTTTATAGGAGAAATGAGTAAGGAGAATATTAAAAATCTTTCGAGGATACTTAGATGTTTCCATGTTTCATCGGGACTTAAAGTAAACTTCCATAAATCCCGAGTGTTCGGTATTGGGGTGGATATGTAAGAGGTTTCGTGCTTAGTGCTCCCACTTGGGTGTGAACCTGCCAAATTGTCATTCACCTATCTTGAGGTCCCAATAGGCGCAAACATGAACCAAAAGAAACATTGGAAGCCCGTGATCGATAGGTTCCAAGCAAAGCTTAGCACGTGGAAAGCAAAAACTTTATCACTTAGGAGAAGACTAACTCTTACTAAGTCTATTCTAGGCAGCCTTCCCTCTTACCGCTTTTCGCTCTTTGTTGCACCTAGTGGGGTCATCAATATGTTGGAAAAAATAAGATCTTTTCTTTAGGGAGGTTCGGAAGAAAAGAAAAAAATATGTTGGGTAGCATGGGAGAAGGTGGTGTCTCCCAAAGAATCAGGAGGCCTTGGTTTGGGATCGATGCGGGCATGTAACTTATCTTTGATAGTTAAGTGGTGGTGATGACTAAAGAAGGGAGAAAACGAGTTGTGGATTCGAGTCATCAAAGGCATCCACAATTTATCCAACAAACCTTCAGAGTATATGGCCAAAAAGACATACACTGGCGTGTGGAATAACATGGCTAAAGTCAAAGATGTGCTAATTAAGAAGGGGATAGACATTACTGAGATAATCAAGAAAAACATTGGTGCAGGTGATAAAACTCTGTTTTGGCACGATAAATGGTGTGGTGACACAAAACTTAAAGCTGAGTTTCATGAGTTGTATAAACTGGAACGCAAGAAATTTTGCAAAATCAACAACAAAGTAAAAATTGGAGAGATAAGTTGGGACCGGAAATCTAGGCTAAGTGAGGATAACCAAAATCGTATCAAAAATTGGTGTATTCCAACCAACCACGAGTTTGGATTGTTGGTACTGTAGCATCTCAACTGACAAGGCTTACCATGTTGACGCTTTAAGAGAAAAAATTGATAGTCCAAGCAATGCACCAAGGGAGATAATCATAAAATGGATCCATGAGGTTCCAATTAAGGTGGTGTGTTTCATATGGAGGGCAAACCTTGATAGCATTCCAACCAGATGTGCGCTTCAGAAAAGGAACTTAAACTTCGACTCCACAATATTTCAGAATGCAAATCCGGTGATGAAGATACTAATCATATACTATTCCATTGTCTGTTTGCAGACGAGGTACGTGGGTGGGTCTTTAGATGGTGCGAAATCAATAAACCCCAGGTTAATAACATTGGAGAACTGGTGCAATTTTGTTCACAACGGGGAACTTGCGTGAAAAGGA
The DNA here is from genome assembly GCF_051521515.1 of Lactuca serriola. Lineage (NCBI taxonomy): Eukaryota > Viridiplantae > Streptophyta > Magnoliopsida > Asterales > Asteraceae > Lactuca > Lactuca serriola. The sequence continues at coordinate 96,148,087 of NC_136411.1, read as the reverse complement.
ACAGGAACCTCTTATGTATATGTTATGGTGTTGGGCTAATCTGGAAGGCTAGATGTGACTAGTGTTCAAACAAATGCGAGTGTCACCAACGAAGGTGGTTGATGATGCAAAATCCGTGGTGCATACATGGGTGAAATATAGGAGAAAAGATTGTTCTTATAGCTGGTCAGAGTGGTGTGTGAGCCCCAAAATGTGTATGTAAATATTGTGTTTTGTTTTCTCATGTTGTTGCTCCTATTCTAGTTACTTGTTAGAAGTTGGTTTCGTCGTTTTCTCGTTATTAATATAACTATTTGCCGGTTAAAAAAAAACATTTTCATGTAAATTAAGGATAACATTTTTGCCATTTATTATGTACTTCAAATTTGTATTTTGTCATCGGTAACGTCTTCATGTTAGATTTTCATCGTTTCTCCGTTCAACTTGTTTTGCGCTGCTTGGAAATTTGTGAGAATGATAAAAGAGATAAGCTATTTTTGAAAATTACTTGCACATATAAACGTGTATATTATATTTACCTTTGTTCGTTCTCCGTTTGAAATATAGTTATGTTGTATGTTGAAAAAATTCAACAAACTATTCGGTTTTATTAGCATCAATACACTATCTTAAGGCAACGAAAACAATCAAAAGATATACTTAAGTGTACACGCACCATTGATCTAGGTTTTAGTAGTTATAACAATGAACTTTAAAAACAACAAGGAAAGCTTGCTAACTTCTTAGTTTCTTGCTTGAGATCTTGTGAATGCCAATGATTGTAGTGGATGAATGATCTAAAGTAGAATCCCTCTAATGTAAATGTAGTTAGACCTGAGAATTTGAGACACGAATACATGATCTGTGAGTGACACGACATGACATGGACACATCTTAAAAATTGAGATAAAACTTATTTATCTTCGTTTATTTGTATTGTGTCAAATTCGTGGCTGACACAAATACACGAATTGTCAGGTTTAAATGTAGTCAGACCCACAAACTCCAAAAGCAAAAAGGAAGAACCCTAGATTAAGGTTTAGTCGAAATTCTCTAACCTTAAAAGAGAGGTTACAAATTTCGTATGGAGGAGAGAGAGAGAGAGAGAGAGAGAGAGAGAGAGAGAGAGAGAGAGAGAGAGAGAGAGAAAGTGGATTATTTCTAGAGTGAACCACAACCCCATGGTTTGACCTATATCAGTCTATTTATAGGTTGCAGATAGAATCCCAAAATGATTCAAGCTCTTAAATTAATCCTAATCCAATTTAAACCTGTCCTATCTCTATCCAGAGAGCATATCAAAATCGTCTATTAATCTCTAGGAATTAATTAATATTCAAGCTCTTTATTTAATAAAAAAATTTAATTAATTACCAAAATAATTTCTAATTAATTTATTAATTCGTTAATAAATTAACAATTTATTTTCTTCATTTCTTTAATGCTATTTGTGTCATTAGGCCAATCCAAAAGGACCTTGCTATTATTAGAAATATTACCAAAATAGTTAATGACCTTGGACACTATTTTTAATAGTCTTCTACTTAGACAAGTCGTTAACTTTCCACACTCTTAATATTTCACTAACAATCAATAGAGGGTAGTTATCCAATGCAATTATCAAGCTCTGATCATAATCAAAATTCAGTTCTTAGACAAATGATAAAATATTCCTTTGTTCTAAATATCTTTATGGAAATGTGACATATAGATAATGATCAATCTCACTGTTCAAAATTTTGTTTCCAGATTAACGATTTCTGACAATCACATCTGACTTCTAAATTGAACACATCAATTTAGTCATGGCTCGGTCAAGCACTTTCGACGTCATTGCTAAATCATAGAGGGACCCATAGATACCGCTTCCTAGTTACAAGAAGGAACAAATAAACTTTGACTACATAGTTTTTCCCTACTCGACTAATCATACATGAAAATAGCCTTTATGACTACCAATTATGGATAACGTTGGGAGCATACCAATGCACAACAAATTCTACAAACAAAATCCCATATATATCTCACTTTGAATAATAAAAGATACTATCATCTTAGAACTACTTGTGACTAGATCCATGAAGTAATCTCCAAATGTGTATTGTTTCAATACTCGTGATGCACCATTTGGAGAAGATTGGTGTTTTTGGTGTTGAAAAGTGATAAGCTGATTATGAGTTAAGAAGTTCTCATAAATCTTTTGGTTCTCAAAAGAACCTCTCTCTCTCTCTCTCTCTCTCTATATATATATATATATATATATATATATATATATATATATATATATATATATATGCTTTCTTTGTTATATATAATTCTATTAGATTTTAGGACCAAATCAAGATATTAATTTACATATTGCTTATGTTAATTGTCGAAATTATGTTGTGTGTGTTTTTTTTTTTAAAAAAATTTAAGAATGGATGAGATGAATTTGCTTAAGTGGGAAGTAAAAATACTTATCCCATATAGGTGTTGAGTTTGAACATAAAAGTTCTAAAGCTCTTTAAAATGAAGTATTTTTTTTTCTTTTTTGGAAAAGGCAAATTGATTAAAAAAGCACCCCAAAAAGCAAGCTGCAAAGAGGGGGGCAAACCGAATACAATCAGTAACAATTACATATAACAGAAAATTTTAATTTAGAAATTGATAGGACAGGAGGTCCAATCTTCCAAATTGCAGGCGCCATCTTTACCCCTCACCTTCACCCAAAGATATAACATTGACTGTATGTTCTCAACCAATTTATCAGGGGACACAAATATGCTTGAAAGAGGCGATTGTTCGTAGCCTTCCAGACACTCCACATAGACAGTAACAAATGAATATTAGACTGTCTCTTTTCTTAGGGCACCTTCCCTTGGTAGCGGCCAAATGAACTATATCTCCAACATTGTGAACTTCCATTGCGTTGATCCTACACATCGAATATAGATTTCCTGACAGACCTCACGTAAGGGCATTTAACCAGTAAGTGGTACGAGCATTCCACCTCATTGATACAGGAATTTCATAGAACGATAGCTAGAGCCACACCTCTGTGTCCAAGAGCGACCGCAGAAGGAGTACTACTAAGAGTTGCTCGCCATACGAATGTCGACGCCTTAATTGGGATTAGTTTGCACCATTGAATGTTCATCTGGTTGAAATTTGGAGTTGGTTTTTTGATCAATTCATTTTCCTCAACAAAGCCACCTTATAATCACCATCAGTTGCCAACACACAAGACAGGTGGTCATGTCTAGGTTGTATATGTTGGATTAGTGTCTAAGTCCATAACTATTTTGGTATGTACTTGACCCGATTATGAGCATGGTCCTTTTGGGTTGCCTTCACCATAGCAATATGTAGGATGAATTAAGGAGAGAAATGTTTAATTATGATTTATTAATATATTATGAAAATAATATATTAAAGGAGAAATCATATTGTTTAATTAATATTAGTCAAGAATTAATAAAGAATTAATTTTGTGGCTAAAAGAGATTAATTAAACTTAAGGGACTGGAATTGTAATTATAAGATTATTGCAATTAGGCTATGGATCACCATGGAATAATAGGTTGGACGAATTCTATGGGGAAGCCCATTAGAAATCGTCCAAGGCATGTTCCAGAAGGGGTCCATGGGCTGCTTAGGGCCTAAGCAGTCAAATCAGGCTTTCCTTGTTAGATAACCCGAATTACCTACCTATTTAAAGAACCCTTGAGACCCAAAAACGTGGCTAAGTGTTCCTTTAGGGTTTCCAGCTGTTTTTGGTGCCTCCTCTCTCCTCCCTCTTCATCCAAGTTGCTTAGTGGTGTTTGTGACTCCATTAGAGGTGCAACACTTGAGGCACTAAGCTTTCTGAAGCCAAGGATTGATTGTTATTGCTATATAGCAATCAAAGGTAAGATCTAAACCCTAATTTCAGTTATAGTTTATTAGATCTAGGGTTTATGGCTTTGGATTATCAATTGCATGTTCATTAGACAAACTAGATCCAAAGCTATTAGGGTTTGCATGTACACCATAGGAATGATGTATTGCTCAAAAGCCATCAGTGGTATCAGAGCCTAGGGCTGTTTGTTAATGAATTTGATGCTTATTTGATCGAATTTTGGCTGAAAATCGAATTTTTTGAGGTTTTTCGAATTGACTCGCCGAGTCAACTGGCTGACTCGCCGAGTCCATAGTGAACTCGACGAGTCCAAGCCTGACTCGACGAGTCAGAGAGTCAGATGGAGTTGATTTAGGGATTTTGACCTGTTTTGGCTGTGGATAATTACCTAAAACGAATTTTATTAATAAAAAACGATTTTTTTTTATCAATATTTGGAGATTATCCTTGCTAAAATAGAAGATAATTGTCAAAATTTAGATAATCTTTTGTTTTATTAGATAAAGATTGATTATTTGTAATTTAGATTTGAATTATCTTGTGAAAAAGTTTCAATTTTTCCCTTTAGGTTTTATAGTTTAAATTTGAACTTAAAAGTTTTGTTTTTGAAATTTAAATAGTTAAACCCTAATGTTTTGAAAAGTTTCAAAACTTGCCCTCAAGTTTTGGAATTTAAAATTTTAATCAAAAGTTTAATTTTGAGATATTTAAATTCTAAACCCTAATGTTTTGAAATGTTTCAAAACTTTCCCTCAAGTTTTGGAATTTAAAATTTTGATTAATAGTTTAATTATGTAATATTTAAATTCTAAAACCCCAGTATTTTGAAAAGTTCAAATTACACCCATATGGTTTTGTTAAGTTAATTAAAAGTTTAATTAAAAGAGAAAGTTAATAAAACCACCTAGTATTTTAAAAGTGTAAAATACACCCTATACTATATATATGTAACATTAAAAGTCTAATATTATATATATATATATATATATATATATATATATATATATATATATATATATATATATATGAGTAAAGAGTCAGTCTTACCGTTAGTAGGCCTCATTCACGAAGCTGGTCTATAAGGGATGTTTAATGAAATTGCCTATAAAATGGCGATTGAATGGGTATCCACTCTTACCCACCGCACTCTTGACTAGTGGAGGGTCGTTAGCCGAACGGGTAGGATAGGACAAAAACCTTCCATTATAAGTATAATGAAGTACAAAGTAACTAAATGTTTTTTCAACTTCCCAAATCATAGTTACTTTAGGCAAAATGTGAAATTGTATGCTAATCCATGGAATGACACTTTGTACCCTTGCCGAGACGTTAGTGGAGCGTGTGTGGTTAACCAGCACACTAATTTGGGTTTGGCATTGGTAGCGAAGGGTGACTCGATGTTTATCATAGATCAATGGAGTGTGTATGGCTAACCGGCACATTGATTAAGTGATAGTAGCATTGAGTGCACCACGTGATTCGCATGATTATTCACACCTTGTTTGTGATCCTCGGCATCCCAGTCGCAAACAGTAGGGCATAATCGAGATTAAACATGCCAATGAAAAGTTCAATGAATCTCAAAAGATTTAGGAGTTTCAATTCATTTAAAACTTAAATTTCTTTTTCGTTTTTCATGGTGGAAATTGGTAAATCGTCATTTACCTACCTTCAAATATTCTGCAACTAGATTACGGCATTCCTTTTCTAGGTTGTAGAGTATTGTGTTGGATCCTAGCCTTGATGTTTCATTTGGGTGTTACATCAAGGATTTTAATCAACTTCACTTGAATTTCTTCCGTTTTGTAGATGTCTGAATCTAATACTGGTCTTCCCAAATCCCATGGAACAAGTCTTCCAAATGAAGATGATATTCCTCGATATGATCAAGGAACCACAAATCATGCTTCACTTCCTCCACCTCCTCCAATTATTCTCCTTGACCCACAAGTTCGAAGACTTGAAAAGTTCAAGCTAACTCAAGCCCTTTTGGCAAGTAAACACGAAGATGGGAAACCTGTGTGTGCACACGTCTTAGAGATGAAGTCACACATTGACAGATTAAGGATGTTGGGTGTCAAGATTTCAGGTGAGTTGGCTGTTGACTGGGTTCTTCAGTCGCTTCCTGAATCATATAGTGAGTTCATAAGAGAGTACTATATGATGGAACACGACGTGACCCTCATTGATCTCACCTATTTGCTTATAGCTGCTGAATCAACAATGATTTGGCGTGCTGGTCAAGCAAATTTGTCTGGTGAATCAAACTCCCAAACTTCAATGGACACTGGCAACATTGGAAGTCCAGAAAGGACTAAGTATGTGATTGTCCAATGTGCTGTACCAAAGGAGTCCATTTGCTTTTAATGCCAAGAGAAGGGGAATTGGAGACGAAGCTGCCCAAACTACCTGAGAGATCTAAGAGATGGGAGAGTCAAGGCATATGGCTCTACTTCAGGTAAAATTCATTATCTAACTCTTTTAAGTCTCTATTCTAGATTCTTAATACATGATGTGATAAGATTACATTTTTTGATGTATTGTAGGATCGAAGAAAAAAGAGGAAGATTGAGGGAAGAAGTGAGTTGAAGCTAATCGTGAAGAAAATGGATTTCGATCGCATTGTTTGAAGATTGGATTTTTGAGCTACTTCTTGGAGTTAGAATAGATTGCTAAGAAATATGTAATAACATAGTTTTCAGTTGATTGCATTGTAAGGACAAATTTTTTCCGCAATAAAATAAATTTTGATTCTATCTGGTTTATTTATCCTTGCAATGGCATGTATGAAAAATTGATGTTTGAATGTTTCTACTATTAGCAATAATGGATTTGATTCTTAATTATGTTATTTGTGGAAATGTCGAGAATTTACCAAATAGGGAGAGCTTCTCATTGCCCAAGTTTCAATTGGACAGAAACTTGGAATCATGCGACATGTATTGTATGATGAATGAAAAACTTTCATATTTGGAAATTAGACTAATTCTTTGACAAAGTGTCAAGTGAAGGACTAGGAGATCGAGTACACTAGGTTATGAGTCGATCAAGTCCACCACAAGAGTGATAAAGATATTCGTCATGATTTACTAAAGTTTAGTAAATATGATTATACTTATAAGATTAAGTGTAATTCTGATTTGATTAAAAAAGTTTCAATAAATGGCAGAACGAATAAGAAGAATCAAGAAGGCATAAAGATAAAAGTTTCTCTATTCTAAGAAGAAGGGAGAGTACCTTTTATTGTGTTTTGTGATAAGTCTTAATGATTAAGAACCATATCTCAATTAATCCTCTAAGTGAGTCTTAGTACATTTATATGTCTAAAAAGAGGAATCGAGAATTGTGGAAATGGTTAAAATCAAGAAGTCAATCATACTTCGTTCCAATATCGAGTCTTACAGTTATACTCCAAGATTGTGAATTGAGTGACAAGTCTTAAGTAGGTTTATAACACTCATCAAAATGTGGAATCTGGAAAAAGTTTCCTTATTCTTGCACATTTGAAATTGGTAAGTTGTGATGTCTTGGATAAGACAAAGACCAACTAGGACCAATTTTGTGAAGTGTTTAGTCTTGATAAAAACTACACTAACTCTTGAATATTTGTTTGTCAAGAAATGTTTCTTGACAAGAGAATCTTATATGTCAAGGAGTCAGTGGGAGCCTTAATAATCTTGAAAAGTTTCAAGAACAAATCAAGAATAAACCTAGTTGATCATCATTAGCACACGACTTGAGGTTTGTAACCTATCGTGGTTGTCATAATTTTTTGTTTCTATGCCATTCCAGTTAGTTAATTATACATATAAGTTCTATGAGTTCTCATTTGAATGCATAAAGACAAAGCACCTTGATCGGTGAAAGTACATTGATATGTAGGGTGAGTTACTTGGAAGACATGGTGGGCATTTGTGCTGCCATGAGGCAGGAAATCAAAATTAAACAAGTTCACTCCATATGAGCTTGGATTTGTCGTAAACCTTCGTTTTGGCAAATTCACATGGATATGAACACATACACCATAAAATCTAAGTGTCATAAGGTTTCCCTCCTTCATGAAAATGATTGTGAGGAAATGCTTTCACTAAGAGAGATTTTAAGAAGATTGCAATTGTGAAAATTGTATTCTCAAATTCAGTTATGATTACGGCATCCCTTTTCATAGTTCGAATTGTGAGATTTGCAATTAGTCTGGACATTTTGGGACTTAGTAACTGGAGTTCTAGAATTGTTTAGACACACATATAAGCTATTTAAGGAAAGGTGTATGAGTTTAAGAAGCTTGATAAAGTCTTATCGAAGCATCTAGTATTAGAAATATGAATTTTGTAGAATTCAATAAGTATTGTTTTCTAGAAGTTCAAGTGTTTTTCTGAATACATGTCAAAGCTAGTGGGAGCATAAGTGTTATGCTTGTATGGTAATAATTATCGTGTTAGTGGGATCATGATTATTATTCCAAGTATTGCGAGTTAGCAATATTAATTATAGAAAACAAATATTAACTTTGCAAAGTTGTAGGGTTTGAAAAGTTGTTTTGCTATAATTAAGGGAGAGAATATTATACTTCATTTCAAATCTAAAGGCTTAGATTGTGAAATTTTAATCAAATTTAGTCAAATATATGAATGTTATGTTGGAATGGTTAAACATGAGGAAATTCTATATATGGAAAGGATAATTGCATTCTCAAAATTTGGTTATGATTACGGCATCCCTTTTCATATCCAAAATTGTGAGAACATGGCAATTAGAAAGATTATAGCAGAAGACTGGTAAAGTATCACGTCTTCATGTGAGACATTATGAATCGTGTTCCATACGCTTCGGGTATAGGACCGATTGCATATGCTATAATGTTTGATCATTCTAAAATTTTCCAAATGCTTACCTCATTAAGAGGGAAAAAGGACTAGAACGGTTTTGGCTAAAATAATTAAACAATTATCAAAGGACGATCTAAGGTTCACCAAGGATTTGTTGCTTGTGAGTAGTTGGAAGTATAGTATTGGATGGACCATGTTGACATTGTTTTGAATAAATAAGACTCTATTAAGAATGAGTTGTCGTATGACAAATATGGAAATGTTTCCATATTGGGAGTTGAAAATTAAGAATTTATGTCTAGATTAGAAAATTTTATGCAAAAAGGATGTTCAAGGGAATGTACTTTGAGTGAGAGACATCACATCTATAGAATTTTTTTGTAACAAATTCTGATAGAGAACCTTGTATTTTTCATTGGCCAAGTCTTGGTGACTTTTGTGCTATGACTTTACGAAAGGATTATTGCATAAAATGTTAGAATCTAACATATTCTAGTAGTGGCAAGAACCTTGTATTCTTACAATATCGTTGAGGATTAGGAATTGTGAAATAAGTATCATTGGAAAAGTTTTCAATGGATCTATTTCACAAAGAATGAACCATAGGAAACATGGTGTGCAATCTCGGAGCATGGTACAACTATTGCTGTAATTCAAGTAATAAGTTGATTTTCTGAAACAGTAAGCAATGAATAATAAGTAATCAATATGGTGTCTAAATAAAAGTGTTTTATTTACGCTCAAAAGTTTTGGGGCCATATTGGATTAATATTATTATTGCGTTTCACTCTGCATGTTTTGGCTTCTAGAATAACTAGGTTATTCAAACATCCACAGTCGGTCATACGTTGGGAGTAGGTATGAAGGAAGACTGTCATGAAGAGTCTGTAGGTTGTCTAAAGTGTTTAGACATAGCACAAGTTTGCTGCAGAGTTCATGAGTGCTTTGATAAGATTAAAGTATTGGATTAAACCCATGCTCACCTGAATCACTTCATGGATTTTATCACGAGTGATTGTGAGACGATAATATTATATATTCTTGAAACCGAGACGTGTGAGTTGTTATTTGCTGGGCGGTTGCACATTGATGATAAGTAAACGCACCAGTAACTTGGTGTTATAAAACTTATTGTTGTGTGTGATTCGATCAGTAGGTGAAAGTGAGCATTTGAGTCGAAGTTTATCCATTCCTTTTACCCAAAGTGGGATAAAAGCGATATCTGTGGGCCCCTCGATGATTTAGTGATGACACCTAAGCGCTTGGTCAAACCGGGACTAAGTTGATATGTTCAATTGTAGTCGTCATAAATCGGAAGTCGGGAAACATTATAGAGAGAATGATCTGATTTCATGTCTTGTGTCTATACGATATCTTGAGAATGGAGGAATATATGATCCCTTATCTAAAGGACACGCATATCTGATATGATCAGAGTTGACAGCGGCTTTTGAAAGCTACGATTGCTGATCAGGTTCTGAAGTTATGCAAAATAGTTATTAGACTTATCCAAGTGGGAGACTGTTGGATTAGTGTCTAAGTCCATAACTATTTTGGTATGTACTTGACCCGATTATGAGCATAGTCCTTTTGGGTTGCCTTCATCATAGCAATATGTAAGATGAATTAAGGAGAGAAAGGTTTAATTATGATTTATTAATATATTATGAGAATAATATATTAAAGGAGAAATCATATTGTTTAATTAATATTAGTAAAGAATTAATAAAGAATTAATTTTGTGGCTAAAAGAGATTAATTAAACTTAGGGGACTGGAATTGTAATTATAAGATTATTGCAATTAGGCTATGGATCACCTTGGAATAATAGGTTGGACGAATTCTATGGGGAAGCCCATTAGAAATCGTCCAAGGCATGTTCCATAAGGGGTCCATGGACTGCTTATGGCTTAAGCAGTCAAATTAGGGTTTCCTTGTTAGATAACCCAATTTGCCTACCTATTTAAAGAACCCTTGAGACCCAAAAACGTGGCTAAGTGTTCATTTAGGGTTTCCAACCGTTTTTGGTGCCTCCTCTCTCCTCCCTTTTCATCCAAGTTGCTTAGTGGTGTTTGTGACTCCATTAGAGGTGCAACACTTGAGGCACTAAGATTTCTGAAGCCAAGGATTGATTATTATTGCTATACAGCAATCAAAGGTAAGATCTAAACCCTAATTTCAGTTATAGTTTATTAGATCTAGGGTTTATGGCTTTGGATTATCAATTGCATGTTCATTAGACAAACTAGATCCAAAGCTATTAGGGTTTGCATGTACACCATAGGAATGATGTAGTGCTCAAAAACAATCAGTATATGTGTAGTAGCCACCTCATTTGTCAAATGAACTAAGTCATTGGACAAATCGACAGTGATAGGACAAGTTTTCCATTTCCAATTTTTCCCATCATTGCCCCTTCTATCCACCACAAGACATGATTTTTCCTTCTCAATATTATATAGGTTAAGATATTTAGATTTGAGACTACTATCATCAACCCACTTATCCCACCAAAATTGAGTTCTATCCCCTGTTTTGACAATCTGCTTAAAGATGCCATTAAAACTGATACCCATAACTTCCAAGTCTTTTTTAGTTCCCACAATATTATTCCACACACCTGTTATCCTTCTTTTCGACAAGTATTCCATGGGCTTATTATATAGGTTATGTAAGTCAGTAATACCTTTGGCCCATAATAAATTTGCCTCCCTTTTTAATCTCCACCACTACTTGATGATTAGACCCATATTCAATGCCCTAATCGAACCCACTCTAAGGCCACCAAGTTCTTTAGGAGCAATCACATTCTCCCAGAAAACCCAATTTATTTTACTCTTTTCTTCGTTTCCACCCCATAAGAACCTCCTCCTGGTCTTCTCTAGAGATTCGATGACTCCAACTAGAGCACGAAATATAGATAGGTAGTAAGTTGGTAAATTGCCCAAGACCGATTTGATTAGCGTCAGACGTCCGCCAAATGACAAAGTTTTGGATTTCCAACTTGATAACTTGTTGCGAAATTTTTTGATAACAGGCTTCCAATTTTTCACCAAATTCATATTTGCACCCACCGGAACGCCTAGATAGGTGAACGGTAGAGAACCTGCCTCGCATCCCAGGATGTTTGCCCATTGAGATGTTTCACCGGTTGGTGCTCCAGTGCCAAACACTCTTATTTTTGAAAGTTTACCTTCAAACCCGAAGACACTTCAGAATTCTCTCAAGATTTTTAAGATTTGTTTTCGACCATTCCCCCACAAACAACGCGTCATCCGCGCAGAAAAGGTGCGATATCAAAGGACCGCCACCCGGGATTTATATACCTTTGAATATTCCTTTCTCAACAGCCGTTTTGATTGTCACGTTTAAACCTTCCATTGCGATTATGAATTAAAATGGAGAGTAATTACAATTTATTTAAAGTAGGGTAGAAAAACTACTCGAAAGGGTTCCCATCACTATATAGTCGGAACATAATTTGTATTTTGTGTTATCCAGACTTATATAAATGAATTGGATGAATTTTTTGATTTTAAAGAAAGAAATTTTGGATATTAGGTCAAAGATCTGAATATCTAAAATTTCGGATATCCGATTTTGAACACCCCTAAATGCAATACATGGAATAACTATATTGCCCATCTAACAAGGTCAGTTCGAATTAAAAATTAAAATGCAATACATGGAATAACTATATTGCCCATCTAACAAAGACAGTTCGAATTAAAAATTAAAAATGAATTATTAAACATACAATTTGTTGCATACTACCTGGACAAATTCTTGTAATTTACTATTTATATATTATTCAATCTCATTAGTATATGTGTTATTTAAAAGTCAAAAGCCATCATTGTCATTTGTTTTAACTAAATATATTTCATTATACTGGTCCTTTAATCCCGACGAATTGTCTAAAGACTTTTGATTATAAATAGACGATGCAATATATATGGTCTCCTGTAATACAAACTTCGACGTACCCTGAATTAATTCATTCCCCAAAAGTATTTAGACAAGATGTGGAGTTTTTTGGAGTAGGTATCGATCTACACCTTGCTGCTGTTTCTCGGTGCTGCGTTCATGGTGTTTAGATGGTACAATTCCACATCATCACCTACCACTCCTTCTTCTCTCTATCCAGACGTTATGGTGATTTGCTAATACTCCTGTACATCGACTTAGTCCCAAGCCTGGTGATCTCTTCATCTGATGCAGATCGCGAGATCATGAAAACACATGATATAGCATTTGCTAGTAGGCCAAACACAAGGATGTTTAGAACTATCTCCTAGAATCTCAAGGAAATAACAGTCACTCCTTATGGTGAATACTGGAGGCAAGCAAAGAGCATCCTGACGCTCCAGCTTCTAAGTAACAAAAAGGTCCAAAGTTGTCATGGATTTAGGGAAAAGGTAATCGCCGAGTGTGTAGATAAGATAACCCATTGTTTCCTGTCTAACATGCCTGCAAACTTGAGCGATTTGTTTAGCTCACTTACAAATGATGTGACTTGTATGGCGACATTTGGGAGGACGTATCATGAAGGGGGGATTGGGAAGAAATTCAAGAAGATCATGCAAGAGTTCTCGGAGGTGTTGGGTAGCTTTTACTTTGAGGACTTTATTCCTCAGATTGTAGTGGTTGATCATCTTAGAGGACTAAGTGATAAAGTTGATAGAGTAGTGGCTGATTTTGATGAGTTCCTTCAAGGTGTGGTCGATGAGACCATAGCCAAAGTAAGCAATAACCCCGGTCAAGCTGGTGAAGAAGATGGTGACGTCGAAACCTTTATTGAAGGATTTCTCAAAGTTTAGAAGGAAGATATTATTGGTATCACCATCGATGTAGATGTTATCAAAGCACTCCCCTCGGATGCATATGTTGCTGGAACAGACACATCATCCTCAGTACTTGAATGGGCAATGAGTGAGCTTCTGCTACATCTAGATAGATTGAAGAAAGTACAAGATGAGGTAAGGAGCATCCTTAATGGGAAAGAGGAGATAACCGATGAAGATCTTGACAACATGACGTATCTTAAAGTCGTGATCATGGAAACCACCCGCCTCCATCCTCTCTTCCGATTCTACCACCTCGAGTCGCACGACATTATGTCAGGGTGATGGGGTACGATATTGTAGAAGGAACAAGGGTATATGTGAATGTTTATGCGATTATGAGGGATCCTAAAGTGTGGGAGAATCCTGAAAATACCTTATACTCTTAAGGGTACATGCAACCTAATTTGATCTGTGTCATAACTCTATTAAAGGAACATACTATTGAACAACAAAACTTTTTATAGAAATGGAAATTCAGAAAAGGAATGACATACCTCTGATTTGTTATTGTAAACAAACCATTTGATCCAACTAGATCAATCCAATAGTCTCTTGAAAACTAGCTTCAATTTTCTGCAAACCTTTAATGGTTCACAATCACAACACAAGAACCCTAGAAGAATTAGGAGAAGGGGAGAGATGGCAAATTTTTGGATTTGGTATATTGAATAGCATGGCCAAAAATTCCCATGTATAAGACTCTATTTATAACTGATTAGGAAATACCTATAAACCCTAATTTAAATATAAAATAATATTATTTCAAACAAGATAATTATTTAGTTCATTGATTATCTTCATGAAGGCTTCTAGAAAGCTCTAAGAGGAGCCTCCAAACCGTCCAACGCAGGAAGGTTTTGGAACCAATCATCTGTTCAACTTTTGAACAATTACAGCTATAGTCCTTCAACTTTTGATTAATTCTAATTAACCCAAAATTAATTCCAAATTAATGCTAATTAATTCTAAGTTAATTATAACTATTTCAATTAATATATTAGTTATATAATATATTAATAAAACATTTATCTCTCTCCTAAAATCAATCTAGACAATTTCTTGGTTATGAGGCAACCCAAAAGGACTTTACTCTTATTCATCAATGTTATACCAATTTAGTTAGAACCTTAGACACCTTAATCTAACAGTCTCACACTTGGATAAGTCGCTAACTATACTTGCTCATACAACTCCGAATAACTAGTAAAGAATGTTTTCAAAGACACTACCAGACTCTGTTTGTCCTAAGATAAGTGATCAATTATTCCTTACATTACACTTTGCAATCGATCAGACTTAGTCGAAATTGTCAGAGAAAGAAATGTACTAATATTTCTATAACAAACTAAAAGAAATTCGGTAACACATAACTAAAACTATAGTGACTATAGGAACAAACACGCAATTTGTGATTTAACAGACAAGATGGAAAAACATGGTTTAGTTGATATTTATGGGTTCAATGATTCATCTAATGCAATTAATCAAATAACACAGATATAGTGGTAATAAATTTGTTAGCACCATTTAAAGTCATTAGTTACCTCTGGTCTCATTATTTGATTTAAAATCACTCACTCATATCTCTATATAGTTCAGGAAATTAAAAAACATTAAGTTTAATGGTTTTGTTAAAAGTACACCAACACATGTCTATGTTGATTTTAAGTGGAATCACGAAATCGCAGGTATACAATATAGAGCCGACGCACTTTTTTTGTTGGATCTTGTATTCGTGCGTTTCCGTCCAGTGATTCCCTTTCTCAAACCGATCGTCTTTCGAGTTTTTTACAAAAGTCTTGCACTTAGAAAAAATAATTACCAAGTGACGTTACTTTCAAAGATATTTACATATTAATTGCACTTCAATTAAAAAAGAAAAAAAAAATATTAACCACTCCTTTCCTCCCGTGTTATTCTCTCTCACCGTTTCTCACGCGCTTCTTCCTCACGGTTTCTCTTCCATTGCCGGTGATATCTTCTTATCAACGACCACCTTCCCACGCCTGCATCACCCGTAAGATTTAATTTTTTAATGAGTCCCTGAATTTATTTTTATGTTCTTCGACTAAGTCAAGATTTTTTATTGAATTTTTTTTTGTCATGCTGATGACCTTTCTAAGACTAAAAATAGATGCTTTGAAAATTGTTTTATGTTTTTTGATTGTTTTTTTTATGATTTTATCTTGTGCACATCACATGTTTGATTATTGGTTGCTTTTATAGAGTTTGTTCTTGTGAAGCATGTGGAATTTTCAGATTTTTGTACACAATAGAATTCCCCCCTTGCACAAGATTTTTGTTTTTGGTCCGAGCCATTTGTACGATGGTTGCTTCCAAATTCAAGTTTTCCTTGCTACTGATTTGAAATGATGTTTGATCAAGTGGGATATATTAAAATACTTTTAGAGTTTTATGTTAAATGTACATACCCCCACACTAAATGAATGAAAACAGAGGACAAAGTCATTACCAGATCTTTGAAGTTCTAAAAAAAATTATGTATAGTTAGTTGTGAGCACAACCCACCGATACATAATAGCTTTGAGAAACTTGCATCAACAAGTATAAAACCTGATACATTCGACTACAAATGATACAGTATAATTTCAGTATTCTAAATAAAAAAAATATTAACATGATTATACAACGACCGTTTAATTTATTCATGATTTTTTATAAAAAAATTCTAAAGTTAGTTGTTTTTTATAATTTTATTTTTGTGAAAATAATAATCGATCATAGACTACATATTAAATGATTGAAATAAATGGAAATTGTCAAAAAAAAAAAATACAGTATTTTGGTAATTAAATTTAAGACCACCGTATTTTGGTAAATATTTTTAAAAAAGACTATGTCCAAGTAGAAAACTCTCATCTTTCTTTGGGTCTCGGTTAGAGAGCTGACTAGCATTGACTTTATGGATGACGATGAGGAGACAAAACCTTCTAGGATCCTCTAGAAAGGACAGATAGATTTGATGTTTGAATTCGGATAGACTTTTTATTTTTACACTCCACACTATTTATACTCCACACTATTTATAATAAGAGAAATTAAATATCCTTTTACTTTTTGTTCCTAAATATCTTCCTACCCAATGAAATGATGACACGTGTAACATTTAATGTTCATTTAATGAGATTTAATGATATTTTAGGATACTAATATGACACATGTCATCAATTAAATGGGTAGGAAAATTTGTAGGATTAAAAGGTAAGAGGATATTTAATTTCTCTTATAATAAATGCTCGCTCCACTCTAAATTTAAACTATGAAAACTATAAAATTAGTCTCGAATAAAGTGCCCGCCAGCCAAGTTTCTCCTCGCGCCTCCACTTTTCACAATTTTCATCCGGAGCCTTTTTCATTTTATTAAAGTTATTCATTTTACGGACAATTTTTTTTTTTCAACTGAATTTGAAAAGGTATCTTACTGTTTAGTTTTATTTAGGTTGAATATTGATTTTTTGCAGCTTGATTTTTTTTTATTTTAATAAAGTGTAATATATATTTTTTTATAAATGTGATTTGTTTAGTTTTGTTAATTTATATAAAAATATATCGTATTTGTTTTTGTTTGGAATAATAGTATAAGATAAATTTCATAAATAATTTTGCTTTTCTTTTTTCTTTTTGGTTTTTCCTTTTAGCTTAGCCACTGTTTCTTTTCATATAAAACTTTGATTATTATAAAATTTATTATAGTTTGAGGTTGAAGTATAGTAGCATCATTGTTTTGATATTAATTACATAATATAGGTTTAGCGACAAGTTTATCAATTTAAAAGAATAACATTTTAATACGTTTATTTTTTTCATACAATTATATTTACTCTTTAAAATTTATCTCTTAAGTTAATTAAGTTAAATGAAGGATTTTTATAATAATATTAAAGAATATAAAAATGTTACATTTTCTATTCTTTCAACTTGATAGTTAATGAATCTTATATATATATATATATATATATATATATATATATATATATATATAGGGTTAGGTTATTTTGTTTTCACTATCTATTGTGTGCATGTATGACTGATTCTGGACCAATCATTTTAGTTATTTTAAGAAAGTAATTAATGCATATTACATGTTGAAGATATAATAGGTATTAATTATATCTTCAGCATTTAATAAGCATTAATTACTTTCTTAAAATAACTAAAATGATTGGTCCAGAATCAATCATATAGGCACACAATAGATAGTGAAAACATTTGAACCTCTCTCTCTCTCTCTCTCGCTCTCTCTCTCTCTCTCTCTATATATATATATATATATATATATATATATATATATATATATATATATATATATATAAATAATAAAGAGAGAATTAAAGAAAATAAAAATAAAAAGTATATTTCTTTCGGAAAACAATGTAATAAAATCTTTAATTATTAAAAATGATTAGCTGAGAGTAATGATGTCTAACATAAAACATATTAGAGTTTAGGTGAGAGTAATGATGTCTAACATAAAACATATTAGAGTATAAAAAATCAAATTGCCATGTGTCAGCTTGTGAGAGAGGTCAAATATAGTTACTAGGTCCAATTTTTTTTTGGGCCACTAGGGTTTTCATTTTACTATAAATAGGACTTACTAGATCCTATCTATAACACACAAAATTCTTATTGCAATTTTCTAGTACTCACTTTGCATTTATTGTTTTTTTATAGTGGTTGGAAAAACCATAAGTCTACATTAAATTCTGAGGTTTTACTATGTTATTTACAGTCCTAGAAGCAAGGTAAAAACCTTCAAGGACAGGAGATCGGTGCAGGTTTCTACAAACAATATCAAATAACAACATCTTGGTTTTAAATTTATTGTTTCGTATTTATATTCATCCAACAACATGATAGTCTGTTTCTACTCATTTTTTACAATCAGATCCGGTCATAATTAATCATTTTGATTTATGAACGAAATTCGATAATAATATTAATAATAATTGGATTTATTATTTTTGCAACTTCTCAACGTTTAATCATCGACGTTAATCGTTGGTTTTTTGCTTTTGTGAAAATGTTTTGAATATTTAATCATAAATATTATCTAGCCACTACCCATTCGTTTGTTTGGCATTACTACTTAATCCGTTATTAATTCATAATACTAATTATCGAATTGTTTAAATATCAAGTCTGAATTTCAACAACACCTCCTTCCAAATCTCTCCGATTTGGGAGGAAAGATTAAGAGGGGAGATCATCCCTTCTCTTCCATCCTCTTCTCTCAAATTCCTTCCAACATATTAATAATCGTGGGAACAAGATAAAATAATGCTTAGTCTTTAAGTCCTATTTAAAGAGAGAAATTAGAGAAGGTTAATGGAACTAAGGAAAAAGAATAAAAAAAATTATGTTCCTGAATTATTTTTAATGGAAGGTATTAGAAAAAAAAAGGAAAGGAAAGAGACGAATAATCTTTCCTCCTAAATTTCTTCCAATTTTGAATGATGCTGAACGAAAAGAATTGGATCTTGAAAATAAGACTGAAATTTATTTGTTTTTCTCTTACTTTCAACTTAGGAGGAACACACGAAATGTTCATTTCTCTTTCATTTCTTTCAAACTCGGGAACACAAAATGTTCTCTTTTCTTTCTAGTTCTCTTCATTTCTATCTTTTCTCTCCTTAAGTTAGACTCAAGAAAAGTTGTTGGGATTGAATATCAAGGATTATATTATATCGAATTTTAACAAGAAATCCATTGGTCAAAGGATCATGTGAATTCTAGCGTAATTCATTTTCGTACTAATTTGCAACCAAACAAAGGATTTGTAACGGTCGAGAGAAGAAGCTTTTTGAAGTCGATGAATCGTTTGGATTTGTTTGAATGATCGTGTGATGAATTTTCGAATTTGATATTTCGACCCTATGTCTGAGTTACACAAATACAAATTATGAGGATAATCATTCAAGGAATAATCTCAAATCAAGGCATCGATAAGAGACCACAAACTATGGTTTTATAGAATTTGAATTATTCTGATTATCAAAGATAAACATCACTCAGTATTAAATGTTGATTTTATCCATTAAATAAAGGATGATGGTCTCAAAGATAATTATAGAGAATATATTCCGAAAATAATATTTTCCATAACATTTCCTTAGCAAAATAAATTTTCGGGTCGAGGCGTAGCCCCTTGATCTGTCATCTTGTCAAACCGAAATCAAATTCGTTTTATACAAGGATGTACTCCGCACCTTCTAACTTATAATAAAATCAAGAATTTAACTCTATTTGCAATCTATAAATTCTATTATACTAACAAAAATGACATAGTATCAGATTGAATTGAAATTTCGATTTTGCTTGAATCCTATGGAATCCAACGAACCAACCCCCAATGAATATCCATCACTCTTGAGAACTATAATCACAAAAAAACCAATGCTATAATAATAGCTTGTACAATATATTCGTATTTGCTAAAAAAGGGGTGGTCAAAATTCAAACTATATTGCTATTGTTAGTTTGAATGTCCTTTGAATAAATCAAAAGCCTCTTTGATAAGCCATATTTTTTTTTTCTATAACATTAGGATGTTTAAATCATTTAACAAGATAATTTACATTCTAAAGGTATTAACATTGTTTTCTTTTTGTAATAAGAAAATTGGTGATGGTTTGGATATGAGCTTTTGGGAGGATATATGGATTGTTGACATGTCTTTTAAGACTATGTTTTATAGACTTTATGTTTTGGAGTTAGATAAGCAGGTTTTTCGGTGGCCCAAAAACTTATGCAAACTAGCAGATCTTTTTTTTTTTGGGTTCCCCATGGCCGGTGATTTATTGCTTATTTTGGGTAGATGATGAAATATTGCGATTCATACTTTGACCTATATGTTGGATTGATTTAGATGATTTTGTTCTATTATGATATCTAAGGTTCATAGAGTTATTGGAAGCCTCATTTCTTACCTTATGGTGACATATTTGGCGATTTCGTAATAACTATATTTTTTGTAGAGAAATTCCTAAAAAGAGTTTGTTGGTTGACCTCTGTCTTTTCTTTAGGCTAACTATAAATGTTGTAGTCTGAACTTGAATTGGGTTGTGTAGTTACAAAATCCAACTCTCGCTATCTCTTGCATGTAATTTTTATTGGTTTTGTCTAGCTTCTTGCTTAGTTTAATAATATCTTTGATATTCGAAAAAAAATAATATTTTATTAAACAACCTCCAAGTTTGACTATTGTGTTCATTTTCACGTTTATGTTTTGACCGAATAATTGTGCTTCTAACTATTGAGTGGACATGACTACAAATTACAGATACACCTACTACCTATAATTGCTTTAATGAGGTTTAATTCATTTATTTACCATGACATCGTCATCTTTATTTGAGATCGTCATATGGAATGCATAAAGCCATAAATAGAAACGATCCAACAAATGGAACTGAAACATTAGAATCTATGATATATGAAGATATAAAAATTGAAATAGTCATGATTTGCATAATGTTATGAAAAGAACTGAAACACTTAGAAAAAAATTATGAATTCTAATACACGTTTAATTTCTAGGAAATGAAAGAAACAGAGAATTAAAAAAAAAAAAAAAAAAAAATCTTCCAAATGTTTTGGCTTGGTTTGTAAATATATATAAAAAAAAACTTAATATAAATAATCAGATTAAAAGAATTTCTCTATATTTGTTTAATTTTTTTTTAATACCAAATATATTCAAACTGCTTGTTTAACTTTAACTCTTTTAGGTAAAATATAAAAAGATAATCTATAAAATGAGCAAAATGGGTTGTCTCCTATTCAACTATTTGTTTGAATATTTATTGCACAATAACTACTTGCAAATGGCAAATACCTTTTTTTGCAAAATTCTAATGGGGTCACTCATAAACAATTTAGCAAATTTTTACTTTACAAAATTGATAATTATTTTATAATAATTTCTTATAAGAGTACAACTTTTATTTTTGTCTTTTTACGTTATTTTTAGCAGAAAAAAATGTTAGACTACTGTATTTTATTGTTTGGTGGAACCACTAAAATAGAGCTTTAGTGTTATTTCAACATAAGTTATAGAGTACTACTTAAAATAAATTTATCAATATATAACAGGAAATACGAACAAATATGAAACAAAAAAATTACAAAAAAAAGAAAAAGAAAAAAAAAACCTCCAACATTTATGCAGATGAAAAAGGATTAAAATTGAACTCAGTGAGTTCCTACCCATTCAGATCATTGTAGTTTTACCACTGAATAATGAGATGTTCAATGTCAAAATACAAAAAATAAACAAATAAATAAATAACTAAAATTAAAATAAAATAATTATCAAGACTTCAAAAATAGTGTTCCAAAAAGAATGCATAGTTGTCTTGTACCCAAGGCAGCATTAGTTGTACTCTAGCGTCCTCCACTTTGATTAATTCCATTTTTACCCCCTTCAATCAACAGCTTTTCTTGCTAGTTCAAACAATTCCATTCTTCCAATACTTTCAAGGGATAATGACTTGATAGGGTAAGATACTTTTTGAAATTTACACATTTAGTTCTTATTTTTTTTTTCTTGTAAAATAAACTCTTATACTTTATTAATATGTACACATTAGGTCTTTTTCACCGGATTCTACAGGTTTTGCTGACGTGGAAGGGTTTATTTTACAAAAAAAAATAATGACTAAATGTGTATATTTCATTCAAAAAGCATCTTACCCTATCAAGTTATTTTCCCTTTCTTTTATTTTGTTGAAATGAAATACCCAGGTGACATCCACATATCCACAACGAGATTTTTCCAACTTTTATTCATCATGAAAAAGAGGGAGAACCCCGATCTCCGGCGACTCCTTTGTGTGTTCCTACACATCACTGGTAGCAAGGAGGAATGATGACAAAAACAACAAGGTCGAAGGGGGAGGCAGGAGGAAGTAGAGACGGTAGTTGGCTGCGAGGAGCTGCTCTGGTAGCCCCATCGTCGATTTTTTCTTCTTTTCTGGTAACATATCTCAAAGATGGAGGCAAAGAGAGACAGATCGGAGAAACACAACAGGTAAAGGGTGTTTGGCTGTTGTTGTTCGACCGGAAGGAAGAGAGACGAGAAAGAGAAGGGTCGCCGCCCTTTTCTTGTTGCTGGAGGATCACCCACCTCCGGTGACTAAGCTAATTAATTGCTATTTAGTGTCACTTATACTTCCACTTCAGCAAAACCTGTAGCATCCGGTGAAAATGACCTAATGTTTACATATTAATAAAGTATAAGGGTTTATTTTACAAAAAAAAATAAAATAAAAAAAAATAAAATAAAATAAAATAATGACTAAATATGTACATTTCAAAAAGTATCTTACCATATCAAGTCATTTTCCCTAAAAGAAAATTCGTATATGACCGGTATACCGGGTATAGCCGGTCACAAGGACTGCATTGTTACAAAAAGTAAAGTATAAGGGTTTATTTTACAAGAAAAAAAAATAAGGACTAAATATGTACATTTCAAAAAATATCTTACCCTATCAAGTCATTATCACTACCTTCAATAGACAAAATAATTACCAAAACACTAATAAGTCACATCTCTTTAGATGACAAGGACATTTTTTTTTCTTTTAGTAAAGAGTATATGACATGTTCTACCGTGTTTAATATGCAATTCTTTGCCATATGGTTCTCCCCAAAAAGCGGGGACAGTAAGTTACTCTTGAGTCAAGACATAATTGCCATTCTTGGAACAAGAGTTTTGACCTCTAGTCTGTACAAAAAGATATAATTACCTTTAGAAATATTTTTATTATAATAACATAATGTTAGAAAAAAGGGGTAAAAATACTTAGAAAATTCTGAGAATCGTGTAAACATTTTCAGATTAAAGTATTTGGGTGATACTTTTAATCTTTAATCGGATAAGACTCAGAAAATAAGAAAAACAAAAGAGAGAATGTTAAAGACGTTATGAAGAAGAAGAGTACCAAAACTGATTTTTGAAAAATTATCATATATAAAGAAAACCTTTTTGTCTTAAAACTGCCACATGACAGTTTTATGTCCTAAAACTGTTCAAACACGGTTATAAACCAACTTAAATCTCGGTCTAGAATATGGATCACAAAATCGGACTAGAATATTGTCCCTAGCCAAGGGCTCTGCCCCGTGGACCCCGCTCACATGAGCGCTACCTCCAGACCTCCGTTCGTTCAGGGGTTTCGTCCCTAAATAGTAATGTACTTTCAACGAAGACAAATTTAAACAAATATACACTCCACACCATCCTAACGTGTTCAATATTTATCAATGTGACATTGATCAACAACTTTATCCTATTACACTTAAATAATACTAACACATAATACATACCAAAAGTAGAAGACACAAGGGTGTATTTATTAGAAAGATTTGTCAAGAATACCCCCTAAGTCGTCCGTGCAAAGGACTATGGGATGGTTTTCCTTGTAAAGCTCCAATGTAAATAAGCATTCAGAATGTTAAGGACAAGGGTAGATACGGAAATTTTATTTATTTATTTGGGTGGGGCAAAAGTAACACCAACAAAAAGAACAAATACATATAACTATATATGTATAGTAATTAATTATAATAATTACAAACCCTATTTTATTGAACAAAAATAAAACAAACACTAAATATATTAAATACAAATGATTTATCAATAGTAAACTTTTTACATTATAGATTTTTGCCACAAAACTTTTTAATAATGATACATTAAGTCCCTATAATTTTGTAATTTATAGAAAAGGTCTCGGGTTGGTGTCTTTTTACAGAAACAATCCCTATGTTTAACATTTTTATATGTAGGTGGATTTGGTCCCATTATAAAATCAAATTACAAAATTGTCCCTGTAATTTACTGAAAAGCTCCTTATACTTATGCTTATTTTATTTTATTGTTTTTCAAGAAACAATCCATATGTTTAAAAAAATACAAAATAGTTATACATTTGTCACGCCCGTCTCTCCACTTTTTGTTTTCACAATTTGGCCACATGAGTTTTGTATATTTGCATGTTTTCCTCCTACATTTTCGTAGTTACACAATTTCGATCGTACTTGTGTTCCCCGTGAAGTGGGGACCGGGCAATTTCTAGTTAATAGTTAAAAAGACACTCGGACACCACCTACACATGTCATGTGATACACAATTGAATCTTTATTTTTCATTTAGTGAGCCCCATCTTTGTTTCACCTCACATGAAAAAGATGCCCTACTTTCTGCTATCATATATAAATGAGACTCTCAAAATGGAAATGTTAAATGGTTATGATCAATTGCCATTTATGGTAGTACAAAATAACTAAATATCGAAAATGACTTTTCCTTTGGTCATTTAATATATTTACCTAAAGAACTTTTTTTTTATCTGGTTAAAAGATAATAATTTAGTGTTTAAAAAGATAAACCGATAAAAATATGTTGTGCTTTTGTATTCTAACTTTTTAAAAAACCAGGTAGAAAAAAAAGGAAAAGAAAGGAAATTATATTTTGGTGTTCTCGAGTTAAAAAGTAAAGGAAAGATTACGTTTTAATGGCATGATTAATCATACTTCCTTCCAAATCTCTTCAATTTGGGAGGAAAATTAGGAGAGAATATCATCCGTTCTTTTCGGTCTAATTCTTTCTGAAATATAAATAATCTTAGGAACAAGATAAAATAATGCTTAGTTTCTAAGTCACATTTAAAGATTGAAATTGAGAAAGATGATAGAAGTGAGAAGAAATAATTTTTTTTTTGATATTCTCGAGTTATTTTTAATGGAAGGAATTAGAAAAATGAAAGTAAGAGGACAGATAATCGTTCCTCTTTGCTTCCATCCAATTTGGAATGTCACGGAAAGAAAAGAATTGGATTTTGAAAATAGTACTTAAATTTTTTTTTTATTTTTTTTACCTTTCAACTCAAGAACATATAAATGTTTATTTCTTTTTCATTTCTTTCAAACTCGGCAACACAATTCTTTCTAGTTCTCTCCACTTCCCTACTTAAGTTGGACTCGAGAAAAGTTGTTTGGATTGAATATCAAGCGTTCTATAATGGAATTTTAACTTGAAATCAATCAGTCAAAGGCTCGTATTAATTCTAGTGTAATTCAGTTCCGTACTAATTTACAACCAAACAAAAGATTTATTAAGGTTGAGAGGAGAAAAGGTTTGTGAAATCAATGCATCGTCTAGATGGATTTGCCAGAAAGATCGTGTGATCACTTTCCGAATATGATATTTCGACCATATGCATGGGTTACACGAAATCCATATTATGTGGATAATCGTTAAAGGAAAAATCTAAAATCAAAGCACTAATAAAAGACCGTGAATTATGGTTTTATAAGATTTTGATTCTTCTTATTACCAACTAGGCGAATACCCGCGTGTTGCGCAGAAAAACCTATATAGTTGAAGTCTTTACAAATATATGTTTTTTTTTTTTTAAAATATATAAGGTTGTTGTTAAATTTGATATAATAATTTGTATACTAAATTGATATAATATATTGATTATTTTAAATTATATGATAATATATACATCTATTATAACTGCATAACCTCCAGCGTTTGAATGACTTCTACCTACGAGTTACACATGAATAAATTTAAATATAATATATGGTTTAATGCTATTTATAGTTGTTATTATTGTTAATTAATATTTTAAAATTTATTTGCTTGCTGTTTTAATTTCTATCATTATAATTATTTAAAATATCAAACATTGTTTTTTATTTTAAAGGTAACAATATAATCATTTATATAAAATTATTTTTAACTATTGTTATTGTAAGTTATTTTAATTTAGTTATTTGAAAACTTTTAACAATTATAAAAATATGTTTAAGAAAATATTTTAGTTAAATTGAGATTACAATTTAGTTTTTGCATTTATCATTACAGTTTATCACTTTTAACTATTTACAAAATATTATTTGGTTGTTTAAGTGGAATTGATATTTATATTTCAGTTGACACTGTAATGTTATATTTAAATTAACAAGACAAAACTGCAAAAATGGTCCCTGTGGTTTCTCATTTTATGTGGTTACTGTCCAAACGTTTGAAAAGTTGCAGATTTGGTCATTTTCAATAAGTTTTGTTGTGGTTTTGGTCTCTCATCCGTTAAGTTCCTTAAAATGACAATTTTACCCCCAGGGACCATTTTCACACTTTTGTCTTTTACTATACTATAAGGACCATTTTTGCATATATTCTTTTTTATTTTAATGAAGTATTACATATTAATAGATATTATTTTTAATATATAATATTATATATTAATAAATATTTTTTTATTGGATTATTAATTTATTTTAGTTGATTTAAAAAAAAAAAGTGTTGGAGTAATTCTTTTTTATTAAATTATTATATATCAATACATATAGTTTTTAATATATAATATTTATATCATAATAAATATTATATTATTGGATTATTAATTTTTTAGTTAATTTTTGTAATTTTCAATTATTTTGTATTGTATTATTACTTTTAATTTATTATTTTCTTCATATATTAAATGTAGTTTTATTGGATTATTAATTTATTTTAGTTAATTATTTTTTAAAATTTTTTTGTCGAAGTAATTCTTTTTTATTGAATTATTATATATCAGTACATATAGTTTTTAATATATAATATTTATATCATAATAGATATTATATTATGGGATTATTACATATTACGAAACGTTATTTTATTGGATTATTAATTTCTTTTAGTTGACTCTTTTTATAATTTCTTTTTGTTAGAGCAATTCTTTTTTATTAGATTATTATATATCAACAAATATTGTTTTTAATATATAACATTTACATCATAATAAATAATACATTATTGGATTATTAATTTTGTAATTTGTTTCTTTGAATTATTAATTTATTGAAATATTACTTTTAATTTATTATTTTTTAATATAAATATTATCTTATTGGATTATTATTTTATTTTGAATGTATATTATTAATTGTTTTTAATTTTATTAGTTTCACCATAAAGTCGCCGAAGTACGTAAAAATGTCGTTTATCATTGTAAAAAATTAGCAAGATCTAGGGTTGTTTAGTATTTGGATAAAACTGAATTGTTCAATTGGACAATTCGGATTGGACTATTTGGTTCGGATATTTGGATATTTGGATTGGTTTTCGACAAAACCGAATTATTATTTTGGATTTCAGATTGGTTATGATTTACAAAATAAGAACCGAATAGTCCAAAAAAACCGAATAACAGTTTATTATTTATTTATTTTTAATATATATCTATTGTCACAACTAGAAATTTTGTGCCTTGTAACTACAACAATTTAGTAAAATTATGAATCAAAGTCTTAAGAGCATGTATGATGCTTACTTTATGACAACAAAATTTGCAATCAAATACACCATACAAGCATTACAAATGGTCAACAAGCAAATGGGAAACCCTAGAAGTTCTTATTTAGCTCCATTTGAACATTTTGGGCCTTGGACTCACTTTCATTTATTTCAACATTTTGGGCTATATTGGGCCTAGAATGAAATAAATTAAATATTATGAACCATTATGGACCATAATTAACCTAAACTAGCCTAACAAAGTATAAAAATCACACTTATATTTTATAGGGCCAACAATCACTCAACCTAATTCTAATATGGGCTTAGGGGCAATAAAGCCCAACAAAATCTTTTTTTTCCTCTCCAAATCTCGGCCCAAGCCCAAACTCAAGGGATGAAGAGTTGACTTGTGAGATTGCCACCTTATTAATACATCCCATACCTCCATGCATGGACCAACATGCATCTAGGTTAGTCATCTCAACTCTCTCTCTCTCTCTCTCTCTTCTTCTTCTTGATTCTCGGCCGAGAGCTCCCAAACACACACACACACTTCTTCCACTTTTTGTGTAGCAAACTGTCTCAAGGAACACCCTCACCTTTCTTCATCTAATTTTCGAGACTTAAGAGCTTTTCAAAGAGATTTTTCCACAAGAATCATCATCTAAGGTAAGTTTATACTTAAATCTATGATCTAGGTTCCTTGTTATATCAAAGATCTCATCTTAACTCATGTAAATTTATGGTCTAACTCCCTAGAACCATCTAAGTTCGAAAACCTCCTCAAGAAGTTGCTAGAGCCGAAAACAACATCAAACTTCTTCCAAACTCTTCCAAAACCGAAATCCAACTCAAGGTGAGCTTCATACCCCCTATTTTTCGGTTCTTATAAGTTTTGTGGGGGGGGGGGGGGAATACAAGCAAATGTGTAGATCTATGAGTATATGTATGCTTTGTGTGATTTCTATGTTTATATATATGTTCTTATGTGATTGTGGTGTTGGATCTAGTCAAAAAGTCCTTAAAACCGAGATTTACTTTAGGTTGTATGAAACAAGTATAAATCATATTATTACACACAAATCATTTCTAAAAAAATAACCAAGTTGGTTAATATGAACATTTTTGGGCTAAAAACCCATTTTTGGGCTCAAAATGTTGAAAATATAAATTCAAAGGGCCCAAAATGACAAAATGCAAATTCTGATGGTTGCGATGAGTCAAAACAGTTTCAAAAATGTATTTTCTGGAAATTTACTCTTTTGAAGGATTAAAATGTGAATTTTTAAGCATAATGGGCCAAAAATGAACTTTTCGGCCCAATAAAGCCCAAATTGTGAGATTTTCAAATTAGAGGGGCTGAAACTGTACTTTTCTGTAAAACAGGGGACTACTAGTGCTCCAAGTCCATTTCAAGGGTTAAAAATACTTTTCATATTTAAAAGGGACCAAAGATGCAAAAATTTTCTATTTTGGGCCAAAAGTGTAAAAATTGCGAAAATAGAGGTTTCAGCCGAGAAAACTTCATTCTGAGGGACTAAAACTGTTTTTCAAATAAATTTGAGCTGAAAAATACCTTTTCAACAAGTTTTGATACTAAAGTGTCAAGAAAAATGGTTTAAGGACTAAAATGGAAATTCTTTTATACAAAGGGTCAAAAGTGTAAATTTATCCAAAAGAAAGGGGTTGCAAAAAGTAAAATTCTAATTTTTTAAACAATAAATCCGTTATGATGAAATACTAGTACCACGACTACCGACGAAACATAATACACCTTTAACACCAAAAATCGTTACCAAACGAATTGATTCGGTCTCGAATCAATAATGAATCAAAAATCTATACACGACGATACTACAATACACACGCTGAAATTACGGGAAGTCAATACACACGTGGGAATTCACCAGACGTCGATACACCATCTTTGGGCCCGAAAGTTTCAAATCGTGCTTGTTGGGCCTAGCTAGCCCAATGACATGATCTTTAGGCCCGAAGGAAACTTGCTTACATGTTGTTGGGTCTTACATGACCTAATTCCATGTAAAAGGACTTTCAATGGCTTTTGTGCTGTTGGGCCCCAAGGGTCTTTTGGTACTGCTAGCAAAGTCGAGAATTCACCAATGCGAGTCGGGCCAAGGGCCTTTCGCATTCACGATAGCCTTGAACGACTTATGGAAATAGCGGGGGCTTCGCACCCTCTTTTCTCCTCGGTTGTGGGGCTATGAGAAGTTAGGGTGGTTGGATTAAGTGAATAGTACGGACGACACCTAAGGGATCGTTTGTATAGTTGTAAACTAGTCGTTTTCATTAATGCGTGTTTATAACAATTCACAATCCATAATTAATCCAATGTCACATGGAATTATCGAATACACACGTCACAACGGTATAACAAAATATAAAACGCGTAATTCAAAGTATTAGGAAAACATCGGGTTTTCCTAGGGTTTTCAATTCATACACCTACAAGATGCATACCAAGTCTAACAATTTTTTTTTTTTTTTACATTTATAGAAACAAACAAGCATACTTACGGATCTTCACACTTTTTACACGATACTCTTTTTAGAAAATATCGGATTTTCTGGTGGTTTTCAAAACAATACAAAACATTATATTTCAAACATTACTTATGAACTCACCAACATTTCATATGTTGACGTTTTTCAAAATACGTGTATTCTCAGGTAACAGATAAATCGTAGTGAAAAATGTACTCAGTGATGTCTTGTTGTTTGTTTAACTAGTATCGAACAATCTACTTTTTGGGTATGTAATGTTATGAAACAATGTACTAAATGTAAACACTACCAGTTGTACTATTTCAATGCATGGTGATGAATGATGTTATGTTTCATGTATATTCACTGTGATGGTATTCAATTGAGTCACAACAGCCCTCGGACGTTTCCGCCGTCTGGTTCGGGGGTGTGACATCTATAAGTATTTATTAATTTTGTAATTTATTTTTTGAAATAGGTTCAAAAAGTTTCACCTAATAAAAAATATTAATATGCGTTTTCTCTCAAAAGTTTTTTATCTATAAAATATTAAAATATAATATACCTTCTTAATAGTTGTTTATAAATTTCAAATCGTAACTAAATAATTGTTTTTGCTTCTTGTCTAAAATTCAATAATATTATAATTATGTCATTTTAAAATGTTTTAGTTTTTAAAAACCGATCCAACCAAATTGTAATTGGATCGGATCGGATCTGATTTGAATTTAGTTTGGACTATTCGGATCCATGTTTTGAAAACTGAAATCAATTTGGATTCACTTGATTGGATTGAGTCAAACCGATCCATCCAAACGAACACCCCTAGCAGGATCACCTCTAAACACCTTCATCGGAGGTTCAATAGATATCATACCCTATTCCATCCAGCGTTGTTGGTAGCCACCTGCGACAACCTCTTCATAATCCACTGGAATCCTTCATATCCCACATAATGCGTAACAAACCCCGATAACATTCATAAGTGGTGGGGGTGACCGAGTGATGGTGGTGGTATTTTCCAAATGATTTCTCATTATAAGCTAGATGAAATGAATGTGTTTGACAACGATCCTAACAATTTCGATCATGAGTGACGACGATTTTGCGTATCCCATGACTTTGTGGTGGAACCAATAAAATTAACAAGAACTATTATTATAATCCGATAAAATAATATTTAGTATATGAAGAAAATAATAAATTAAAAGTAATAATCCAATAAAAAATAATTTTAAAAAAAAAGAAATTAGAAAAATGAACTAAAAGATAATAATAATCCAATAATATAATATTTATTATGATATAAATATTATATATTAAAAACTATATGTATTGATATATAATAATTCAATAAAAAATAATTACTTCGACAATTTTATTTAAAAAATAATTAACTAAAATAAATTAATAATCCAATAAAACAATATTTAGTATATGAAGAAAATAATAAATTAAAAAAAATAAAAGAAATAATCCAATAAAAATAATTTAAAAATTAAAAATATTAACTAAAAGAAATTAATAATCCAGTAATATAATATTTATTATGATATAAATATTATATATTAAAAACTATATATGTTGATATATAATAACTCAAAAAAAAATTACCCTAACAAAAAAATTAAAAAAAATCAACTATAATAAATTAATAATCCAATAAAACAATATTTATTATTATATAATATTATATATTAAAAATAATATTTATTAATATATAATACTTCAATAAAATAAAAAAGAATGTATGCAAAAATGGTCCTTATGGTATGGTGAAAGACAAAACTGCGAAAATGGTCCCTAAGGGTAAAATTGTCATTTTAAAAAAGTTAACAGCCAACCAGTTAAACTTAACGGACGAGGGACCAAAACTACAATAAAACTTGTTGAAAAGGACCAAATTTGCAACTTTTCAAACGTCTGAACCATAACCACATAAAATAAGAAACCACGGGGACCATTTTTGCAATTTTGTCAATTAACAATTTAAGTATTTTGTCCAAACTGTTCAAAAGTTGTAGCTTTAAACTGATAATGGTTTACATACAACAACATATTAAATCTAATAAATTAAGTATAATATATTAAATGTTAAAGACATAACTTTATAAGTAGAAGTAAAGATATTATTTTAAAATGGAAATTTAGTTTATTTATAATTACACTTTAGGTTTGATATTTATTTAAACTTATTAACCAACTTATAATCATTATTAGAAAGACACTACAGTTTATCAATTTTAACTATTTACAAAATATTCTTTGGGTTGTTTAATTTAAACTAAAATTTATATTTAAGTTGACCATGTAATGTTATATTTAAATTAATAATTTAAGTATTATATACAAATTGTTCCAAAATTGTATCTTTAAAATGATAATGATTTACATCCAACAACATATTAAAACTAATAAAGTAAGTATAATATGTTAAAAGTTAAAAAACATAACTTTATAAGTATAAGTAAAGATATTATTTTAATATTGAAATTTAGTTTATATATGATTATACTTTAGGTTTGATATTTATTTAACCTTATTAACCAACTTATAATTATTATTAGAAAGAAATTGAAAAGTCATGGAAGTTTCAAATGAATGTGGTAAAACGAAAAATACATGGGAGTTTCAAATGAATGTGGTGAAAGAAAAATGTTTCATTTATAAGTATACGAGCTTAATCTCATTTTTTTCTATTTCAAGATCTCAAAAGCTCAGACCTGATCCTTTCCAATGTCTTAATGGATAAAATTAGAAACTTTATCCATTAGTGTGACAACCCGATATTTCAACTCTATGTAATGACCTAAAAAGTAAAGTATTGTAACCACTTTTGAGATAATAAAATTAACTTCGAAAATAAAATGTCCAAAAAGTTTCTATTTAATTACCTACTATGTCAGATAACATTAAACCGTGAGCGTACACAAAAAGAACGTCCAAATCCGACTTCGTATATTGAAGTTATGATTTTTCCAAGTTCGGCTTAGCGACAGACAGCTAAAAACTCGAATCGGAGATCGAGCGACTTTTGGCCGGAATGACCTAAACGAGAATCGAAGGTTTCGACAATGGTATTTTAGCGGTAAAAAGTCTGGCAAAAACAGACGTCAGATAAAGAAATTATGAATTTCTAACGAAATTTTTCTTAACGCGAGCTTTTAAAAATAAATAATAAAAATAATTTCATAATTTGCCGACGGAATCTAAACGAAAGTTGTTGAGTGTAGTCTCACCTACGCGTGGATATAAATAACGTCGAAAACGGAGTTCGTATGAAGAAGATATGAATATTTGAAGTTTATTAAATAATTAAATATAAATTTTAATTATAAACCTTGGTATTATCCGAAGGCGAGTCATCAGATAGGGTCGAGTTACGCCCAGCGTAAGCTCGTACGCCCAGCGTACTCAAGGCCTAGGCCTCGGATCGTCCACATCTCGCCCTATGCGAGGCTATGTCCTGTCCCATCCGGAGTCCGAAGCAGTCGAGGATGCGCTCATGCGTGACGCACGCATACGCCCAGCATACACGCGTACGCCCAGCATACACGCGTACGCCCAACCCCTATAAAAGGGATGCGAGGGTTCCAAAGAAAGAGCTCCATTTCTCCCAACTTTCTTGCGTTCTTGCCTCGTTTTCCGTGCCCGTGCTAACCCGAAGCCCCGGTCACTTTGCTCAAGTCCCGAAGGTCGTTTGTGCTCCCGAGATTCCTGAGAATCCCGAGAAAATCCGCTTTCTCGAGTCGAAGTTCTGCTCGGTTTTCATCCCGCCTTTCTTCGATCTTTCAAGTGAGTTCTTACCCCTATAATCCACACTTTTAAATGTTTTATAAATGTTTTTATATGCTTTTAAGGGGGGGGGGGGGGGGGAATACAAGTAAAACACACGATAACCATCATGTGTTATATAAAGTTTCATTATACACTTTTATTGAACGGAATCATATGTGATTTATAACTATTATAAGGAAACTTTTATATGCAAAATGTATCACGATAACATCATATCTTTTGAAATGAAAAGTGTTGATATAAATGTATAAATCAAACACTCTGCTTATACTGTATGTATAGGTGTCCATTTTAGACACTATAAAAATTACACTTTTCATAACGAATGAGTATTTTACTAGGGATTACTATGCAAATGAGACACATTTTTAGAAAACTACAATAGGTATAGTTTTATGAGAACATTACGAACTTTTACATACTAGAAACACTATTTTAAGAAGTTAACTTTCATATACAAGAACAAACGAACATTTTCACACGTAAATCTGTTTTATACTAAGTTTTGTGAGACATTAACTTCACGACGTTCGAGTACACATTTCAAGTCCTGTATTATATACCAGAATCCCTTGGAGGGGGAGCATGGTGTTTGTGTATAGATCTATACGGGCTTGACAACCCACGCCCTGACTGTTAGCTACAGTCCACCATTTGGGGTGGCAAACGTCAGAACATTCCAACGCCTGAAGAACGTTGTGTATAGGCATTTCTAGTCAATAGCATGGTTATAAAACTCACATGGAGTATTGAAAACACATTGATTTACGGGGTTTTTCAGACGTATTGGGAAATTTATACTTACATACATTTTTAGAAACAAACATTGGCCTTGAAAGAAGGCTACATTTATACTAATAGAAAATATAGGATTTTGTAGGAACAAACAAAGAAGAACAAAATATTTCATTTCATACAAACATTGTCATTTAACACTTATGAAACCCACCAGCTTAAATGCTGATCTACTCTTTCAAAACTACTTGTATGTCCCATGGATTCAGTAATTACAGGTAACAAACAGCTTTTGAAGAAGGGACGCTGCGGCGCCAGTTTAATTTCATATTTTGACATCATATTGTAATTGGTTTTTAACATGTACCTTTTGACAATGTAAACTTTCAATTATATATATGATGGTTGTATTGCTTTCTTTACTATGTATTCATTTGTTACGTTACCACATGAAGTCATCCGCCCCCAAACGTTTCCGCCGTTCCGGTTTGGGGGTGTGACAATTAAGAAGGCCCAGACTGCCAATATATAAACTTTAAGTCTCAAAGGGACCCAAAAATGCATCTTTCTTAACTTAATCCATTAAGTCCAAGTCTCCAACCTTCATATCTGAATCAACATGATGTTTAGATGGATAAAGTTTCCAACTTTATCCGTAACAATCCCACAAAATTTCAAGATCTAAACTTTAATACACCAAAATGACCTAAAGGACCAACATAACTTGCATGGTTATAAGGGAATGCAAAAGATCACAACTTTCCTAATCCATGAGGTCTAAGAAGCAGTCCAAACTGATTTGTTGGATTCCCCTAAACTCAAAGATCACCCACAAAATGGACCAAAAGTGCCAAAAACCCCAAATGACAAGATCTAAAGAGCTAGAGAACTTTATACTTACAATAGACCAGAAATATAATGCCTTTGATGGATCCAAACTTGAAACAACTTTTCATGTTCCCGAAACCCTAAACCTTTTAGTAATTTTATGCCATTGAAAATATTTATGCCAATTATATTAATTAAAAATAATTATATCACATTTATATATTTAGTTAATGTAACATTATAATTAATTTGAACAATAGATAATATAACACTTACTAAAATAGAGTAATTTAATGGTATCTACTCACGCTTGACGTATGTATAAAATTGGTTATATTTCTCATCAATTTTAATTAACTAATGTTATGATTTATTAACTTTAAAAAAAATTGACGTCATTTTAATTTCATCATGATGATTATTTGAATTATCAATCATTGTTTGTGATGTAACATAATTTAATTTATAACTTTATATTATTTTAACTATTATTTTTATAAATTAATTTAAAAACAACTTAATTGAATTTCAATTATTATAAAAAATAGATCTTTTAGTTAATTTTAGTTTTAGATTTATGTTCTTTTACGTCTATTGTATTTAACACTATATTGAAGTTACTGATAACTCAAGAAGTCTTCCATTTATGATAATAATTATAATTAATAACATATTTAAGTTAGAAAGTATATTATATAGAAATATGAAAAATTTGGAGTTTCAAATTGTTTTAATGAAAGAAAAAATGATTCCTTTACAAGTATAGTATGATGATAAACATATTTGTTCCTTAAACAAAGGATGATGGATTCAAAGATACTTATGGAGAATATATTTTGAAAATAATATTTTCCATAAAATTCCCTAACAAAATAATTTTTTGGGCCGAAGAGTTGCCCCTTAACCTTTGTCATTTGGTCGAACCGAAATCAAATTCGTTTTTATACAAAGGTGTATTATACACTTCCTAATCCTAACTTGTAATAAAATCAAGAACTAAACTCTATTGATAATTGGTAATTTTCATTATACTAAAATAATCCATAAAACTAAAATTACCAATAAACTGCGAATGACATACCAACCCCCAATGAATATCCATCGCTCTTCACTATAATGACCAAAAAACCAATGCTATAATAATAGCTTCTACCATATATTCCTATTTGTGAAAAACGGTGTGGTCCATAATATCAAATTATTAATAACTTCATAAGCAGTACTTGCTATAAATTTAGGTTAACTTGACAAAAATATTATTTAAATATTTTTTTCTTCCAGTTTTTAAATGAAAACCTAATACTCCGTAAGCAAGTGGTTAGAAAGAGTCAATGTAATTTACTTTTTCAATTAATGAAATAATAGTTGTAAAACCCCTATATTATACGGGATGATTAAAACAAAATGTTAAATATAAATGATTAAATGAGAAGTTTATTTGAATTCGAAATTTAAAATAAATAAAAATTATGAGAAAAAAACATGCAAAAAATAAATAAATTAAAATTAATGTTTAGTTATCAGACCCGTATACTAAATAGGTTAATTATAACAAAATGTTAAAAACAAAGGTTTAAACTGTAAATTTATTTGAAATTAAAATTGAAATTGAAATTTGAAATTAATATCATTATGGTAGGTTTAATTTATGGAAACTAATTAATAATATATTAGATATGGAAAATGAAATAAATGACAAGTGGAAAATAAATATATCTTTAAATTATGACAAAATGACATGTGACAAATTAAATGAGAGAAGAACATGTGACAAAATCATTCTTATTTATTAGGGTAGATGTTTGTTTTTTCTGATAACAACATATCCATAACAACAATGTGCTATGTATGTTTTTTTACTTGTAACATGCATATACTTGTATTTTTTTTTTCTAGTCGTAGCATCAATGTATTTACATTTAATGATCACTGTGAGTAATCTATTTTATTTGTAATGTTTTTTTATCATGCTATTATTGATAAAATAAAAAGCCAACTATATTGCTATTGTTAGTAAAAACTGTTAGTTTGCTGTTATTATTTGTAAAAAATAATATGTGTACACTATCATGATGGGTAAAAAGTAGTATCTTATTACAAGTTTCAAGTAGTTATATATTGTTATTGTTATATATCAGTATGGTGTTATATATTGTTATATCGGTAGAAGAGGAATATGAAAACATTAATTTTAGATAAATGAACATATGTGTATAAAATAAGGTTACATTGTCTATATTAATAAAAAGTAAAACCATTAAACTGAATTGTATTTTCTACCTAATAACATCTTAATGAAATAATTGAACTCTTGACATGAACATACCAATATTCAACGTGTTTGATACAAACTTATGAATGCCCTCTGAATAAACCAAAAGCCTTTGCAAAGTTAATAAGCCATACTATTTTCTGAATCATTTGTTAAAGCATTTAACTAAAGGATCCATTTTATTAAACAACCCCTAAGTTTGACCATTATAATTGATTTCATGAGGTTTAAATTCATTTATTTATCATGAGATTATCACCTTTATGATATGAAGATATAAAAATTGAAATAGTCCTCTCAACATGATTTACATAATGTTTTGAAAACAACTGAAACTGTTAAAAAAAAATTGAAATCTATTATATGTTTAATATCTAGGAAATGAAATAGAAAATTAAAAAAAAAAAAAAAATCTTCCAAATGTTTTGGCTTGGTTTGTAAATCTATCAAAAGTATATAATATAAATAATCAGAATAAAAGGATTTATCTATATTATTTTCCAACTATTTGTTGTTAACTTTAACTATTTTTAGGTAAAATATAAAGAGATCGATAATCTCTGAAATGACCAAAATGGGCTGTGTCTCCTACCAACTATTTGTTTGAATATTTATTGCAGAATAAATGCCTACTTATAATCTTAAATTGCAATTTGCAAATACCTTTTTTTTTTTTTGCAAAAATTCTAATGGGGTCAATCATAAGCAATTTACCAAACTTTTACTTTACAATATTGATAATTATTTTATAATAAATGCTTATAAGAGGGGTACAACCCTTTTTTTTTTTTTTTTTTTTTTTTCTATTTTTGTGCTTTAGGCTAATATTTGATAGAAAAAAAGAAGTTAGACTATAGTAATTTATTGTTTAGTAAACCCACTAAAATAGTTCATAAGCTTTTTTTTTTTTTTTTTTTTTAAATAAATAAACTGCTTTTTCAGCTAGTTTTGTAAATTGCTTATGAGAGTTTTACGAACATAAATTTATCAACATATAACATCAAATACGAACAAATATGATAAAACATTACAAAATATAAAATATAAAATATCCAACGTCTATGCAGATGAAAAAGGATTGATATTGAATTCAATGAGTTCCAAATAATGAGAAGTTCAACGTCAAAATACAAATAAACTAAAATTAACATACAAACAATAATTATCAAGCCTTCAAACATAGTGTTCCAAAACGAATGCATAGTTGTCTTGTACTCAGTGCAGCATTAGTTGTACTCTAGCGTCCTACCCACGGATTCAAACACTTTGATTAATTCCATTTTTACCCCCTTCCCAGCATATATGTAATCAACAGCTTTTCTTGCTAGTTCAAACAATTCCATCCTTCCAAGACCTTCAATGGCCAAAAACAATGACCAAAAAACACACATCACTCATAAGTCACATCTCCTTACACGATAAGGGCATTTACGTCTTTTGCAACCAGGACACCACAGTATTAAAAAACTACAACTCTTTGTCCTATGGTCCTACCAAAAAAGTGGGTCAAGATATAATTGCCCTTCTTGGAACAAGAGTTTGACCTCTACTTTGTGCAAAAAGACATAATTACCCTTAGAAATATTTGTATTATAAATTTATAATAACATCATGCTAACCGAAAGTAGAAGACACAAGGGCGTATTCGGTAGAAAGATTTGTCGAAAATACCCCTGAGTCGTCCGTGCAAAGGACTATGGGATGGTTTGCCTTGTAAAGCTCCGCTGTAAAATCAGAATGTTAGGGACAAGGGTAGATGCGGAATTTTATTTTCTTGGGTGGATGCAAAAGTAACACTAGCAAAAAGAACGAGTATATATATATATATATATATATATATATATATATATATAGTAATTAATTATAAATTTGTAATTATAATTACAAACCCTATTTTATTGAACAAAAATAACAGACACTAAATCATTAATGTCACGTGATACACAGCTGAATCTTTATTTTTCATTTAGTGGGTCCCATCTGTGTTTCTCCTCACATGAAAAAGATGGGCCCACTTTCTCAAAATGGAAATGTTAAATGGTTATAATCAATTTCCATTAATGTTTGCACAAAATATTGCGTCATTTAATAGATTTACGTAATGATCTTTTTTTTTTTAAATCTGTTTAAAAGATAATAATTTAATGTCTAAAAAAGATAATTGTCCCGGGTAAAAAAATTGTAACGAATTCTTATTATGATTTTTATTATTAAAAATAATTCATAGTTCTTATTTCCAAATTCCACCGATTATTAAATTAAGAGAGAAAGAACGAACCAAAATGATGAACATCAATCGAAGAAATAGTCTCGGTTCGGATATTTGATGTCAAACATATTTCAACCTATTTAAACATAAAACAAAATATTTATTTATTTATTTATTTTTTGTTACTAAAATGGCAAACTAACGTATTAAGAATATATATATAAATTTACAGGGATTTTAGATGATTTTAGTTTCCTCCATTCTTGATCTTGAAAGCAACATGCATGTCCGATTCTACCAGGAAGAAAGTCGAGCATTGATTGGATTTCAACCGAATTAGGTACCTAAAACCACTATCCCATCAAATAAACTTGTTATGAATTATAATTATAAGAGTTAAGTGATAGAAATAGGAATGTACTTTTTATTTGTTTGTTTATTAATTATTATAGCATTTTACTTTTATTTCTTCTTATTGCAACATTCTAATAAGGAAAAAAAATTGAAAGTATGATGAGATAATTGGATTTGGAAAGATTTTTTTAAAGTAGTATGTGTTGATAAGAAAGAAATTGAAAGTATAATGAGATAATTAGGTTTCAACCGAATTTTGTTTTGTTTTTTTTTTTGGATAAGTTTATTTTTTTCATGAGATTAACTCTAAAAAGAACGGGAAGTAAGATGCTATAGTTATAATAAATAAATAAATAAATGAAAGTATGTTGCTAATTTATTTTATAAGATGAAATAGAAATTTGAGAAAAAGAGGACCTCCCCACAATGAAGAGTAACCGAAAGACCTTGTTCTCTAGCAAATTTCAAAGCCGGAAAAAACGTCGCCCTGAAAATTTTAAAAAATTATTTTTAAAGATATAAATAATTTTATACCTGCATTTGTTATGTAGGACAGAACAAGACAGAACAAAACAGTACAGGTTGTACTGTGTTTGACTGAGACAGAGACTGATGTCAATAGGAAAAAATTACCAAAAAGGTGGGACAAACCGAAAAAGACTTGTTTTTTTATTTTTGTAGTAAGCAAAAAGACGTAAATGTCCTCCTCATCTTTATTATCGAAAATAGCAGTGCGTGTAGAAGTTTGAGTTGTACCATTCACCAATGGTTGGATTGCCAGAAAGATCGATGCCAACAACACCAACGTCTCTCATTTCCAAAGCAAGATTAACCTAAAAAAAAACTACAGTTTCAAAACCACAAAATAGCAACATACTTTCATTTATTTGCATATTACACCCTCCAACTTTCATTTCTTCCTATTACAACCTTGTACTTTCACTTTCTTTTCTTAATAAAGGCATTACACAAATCCATGAAAATAAGTTGCTATTTTTTGC
The DNA here is from genome assembly GCF_051521515.1 of Lactuca serriola. Lineage (NCBI taxonomy): Eukaryota > Viridiplantae > Streptophyta > Magnoliopsida > Asterales > Asteraceae > Lactuca > Lactuca serriola. The sequence continues at coordinate 96,106,527 of NC_136411.1, read as the reverse complement.
ATTTCAATCAAATGAATACTTTAAAACTTACAGTTTCCATTGCAGATTCAGTAGATTCACGTCGATCAATGCTAAGAAGTAGTCTAACAAATATCTTCTTTTCATTTGTTGATGAACATTTATCAAAATCATCAGAAGAAAAATTAATATCAAGACTATTTATGGATCTTAGACCTTCCACAACAGCTTCCATGTATGACTTTTTGCTCATACCTATCGAATCATTCCTCTGTATACTTTAATTAGATCAAGATCAAAACTTTTAGCCTTATTTCCAAATAAACAAGCCCCCTTGATTCAAATTATAATCTACCAAGTTATAACAGATTGAAAGTTGTTTTGTATGTTGGATGCAAGGTAGATTTTTCAAAGTACAAAATGTTGTAAGAGAATGAAATGGAAATACGATGATATAAAAGTTATAACATTTAAGCACCTTTGGAGTTGTTCTTAACTCCAAATAAACCACATTTTCAGCTGCAAAATCTTCAACTACCTATAGAACAAAAAAAAAAAAAAAGATAAAACCATTGTGCATGATCAAAAGATGAAAATATATCAAGTCAGAAATGAGAAATCACCATACTTCTTTAGTAATTCTTGTAATTGTTTTGTGGTCAGTGGTAACAATATGGATCAGATCAAATAACTTGAACACTTCACGTAGTGATCGATCATCTAAATTTGGGAAAAATGAATCCAGTTTTGTGTTGCAAGAATGATAATGAGATTGATGATATCAGACAGAAGATATTGAAAAATGTGAATTATGCAAAAGAAGCCTTACTTTTCTTGATAACATGTTCGAAATCAGAAAAGACAATGGTACCCTTCTCGCCCAATTCTCTAGCAAGTTCTCTGTTTACAATTTGGAAATTAAGCATCAAATCATCCGATAATTACATGAAGCAAAGTTATATTCATCAGAAGATTCAGAACACAAATGATCAGATGTACAGACTAGAATTCAATTATACAAATTCTGTAAACCAGAATCGTCATCCACGAGATTGTAATTGTAGTGATGAATAGATTTGTAAATATTAACTGAACACTTTCTTGCTGAAAAAATATGAACTCCTTATCAAAACTCAGCATTCAAAATCAACAAACGAATTTTGAAAAAAAGAAACGTACTACAAAATTAACCCTGTACTGCATCGAAACAAATTTAAAAGGTTCACATTTTCGAGCTTAAAACCACATACCAGAGATGTAATATAACCCTTTTCCTATTTTCTGAGGCAATTAAACCCTTTTAGCGTTTGTGTGTGTGTGTGTGGGTGCAATAAATTCGTTCTACAACAATTCATCATCTGGATTCCATCAAGTAAATCTCTCTTCTTCAGCTATGGAAAACGAGAGAGAGAGAGAGAGAGAGAGAGAGAGAGAGAGAGAGTATACAGTAGAGTTGAATTTCTAATGGAGCCATTAAGGTGAGCATGTAATTCCACCTTTGGCATAGAAACCAACCAATCCATCACTTTCAAATTTCTTTTCAGTTTCTTGTATTGAGATTCTGAACAGCGAGGAAGAACCCCCAATTTAGAAGTTAGGGCACGAAATCCAATCCGTACATTTTCTGTTCAGAATTCTACGAGTTAACCACCCAACTATGTTTTTCCGTTTCCAATCAGGATATTTCAAAGTTGGATGACTTTATTTCAACCTTCGTAGAATTCTTTTTAAATGTGTATAACTTTCAAATAAAATTATAAGACAACCGGATGTGGGCAACGCGGTTCCGCGTTATTTGAGGTGGCACCCTAATAACGGCGCCATAACGGGTGGAACACCGCCCCGCCTAGCCGTTATTAGATGTTATGTTACGATATGTTATCACGACAACGGGAGGTAACGCCGGTAAATTATTCAAACGGTCACAATTTCGACCGTTTTTTAAAACAGTCACTTATTAAAAAAAATTATTTACACTATAAATACATACAATTTATATCATTATTAAATATAAAAAACATAAATTTCTTTAACTATATGAATCGTCTTCATCCGGCTCATCTGTATAATCTTTTTTTTATTATTTTTTTATTATTTTTTTGCTTTTTAGGTTTTTAAATGTTTTTGTGTTTTGTTGTAATTTTTTTTAATGTTGTTTTTAATTTAAGTTTTATTAAAATTTTATTTTTACTTTTCAAATATAAATAAATAAATAAATAAAACAAATTTGAAATATTGAAAAAAAAACATCAAAAAAAAAAATAGAAAATAATTTGTGTTATCACATGTTATTAGATGTTGTCCATTTCCACCTTGGGTGTTATAACACTCATGTATGAGTAGGATGCTGACATGACACATTTGAGTGTGGTAACATGTAATAACATGTTGCCCACACCTAGTAGTCTAAGGAAAATATTATCCGAAATTTGGGTTTTACAAAGAAGTTTTAATTTAATCGACCATTAAAATCTCATAAATATCTCCGCTTAACCACGAAAGTTTTAGAGGATGTTTGAGATTTCTTTTTAATCATCTTTTTGACTTTTAACTTTTTCAAAAAATTAAAAAATTATACTCCCTCCGTCCCAATATTATTGTCCACAGACAAAAAACACATAGATTAAGAAAAACATTAATTACCACTAACTTTATATAATAAAATGACAGTTTTGCCCTTACTTTGCATTTAATGTCCAATTAAATGCTTAGTTGGTTAAATAATAATGAGGGGGTATTTTGGTAAAAATGTTATTTATTTTTAGAAGTGGACTATTATTTTGGGACAAACAAAAAAGGAAAGATGGACTATAATTTTGGGACGGAGGGAGTAAAAAGTTGTTTGTTAATTGAAAAAATCTTTTAAAATTAACTTTTAGTAAGAATGAGAAGTTGGCTAGAGAAAAGATAAGAATTCCTATCTTTTTGTGACTTTTAGCTTTTATCACTTAAAAGTCATAAAAGGCAACCCAAACACATTTTAAACTTCATCTTTTAAAAAAAAGTTCTTTTTACAAAAAGTCCTTTTATAAAAAGGACTTTTATGTTTAAAAAGCAATCCCTAACACATCCTTAGTTATGTTAAATAAACCACTAAAATCATGATTTTTTTTTTCCTTTTACAACTTATAACTTAACAACTCCCAGTTAGCTATTTCTATGCTGCCCTCAAGCCTAGGTGACTTTAGAGGTGTCTTACAAAATGAAATGTTTGAAAATCGGGGTATAGAATTGATTGGATTAACGAGAGTTGTGAAACACTTTGATATTAAGGCATTTCGATGGTACACTAAAACCTTTAATCGCATAAAACTCACTCTTTGCAAGAAGAGATAATGTAGAAGATGTTATGAAAATTTGTACCCAAATGATTTCGAAATTGATCATATAACAGGAAACCAACTTCATGTCTTAAAATTGTCATATGGTAGTTATGCGAAATTAAATATCCTCCTATAATTTTCTCCTACTTATCTTCCTATCCATGTTAAATGGTGACAAGTGGATTAAAATATTATTAAGAAAAATTAACTATGACACATGTCATCATTTGACATAGATACGAGGATGGTAGGAAGAAATTGTAGGAGAATATTTAATTTCTCGATAGTTATATATAGGTAATCCAACTTCTTGTCCAAAAACTGACACATAACCTATCATAGACCAACTTAAAAATAGGTCTAGAACCAGGATCACAAAACCGAGTTTATTCCAAAAAAAAAAAAACCCCACTCCTAGGGGCACTTCCCCCGGACCCCGTTAGTTTAGGCGCTTCGCCCATAAATAGCAGTATACATTAAACAAAGACAAAATTAAACAAATGTGCACTATGTACCATCCTAATTTATTCAATAAGTATTAAAGTCACATTGATAAACAAATTAATCTCATTACACTTCAATAATATTAGTGATATAAAATCACCAACATAAAATGTGAACGATAATGCTAAATGACGAAGGGTTAAGGTCGTCGTTTTGAACATTAAAAACGAGTGATGCACGTCTAATCAAGTTTATCATCATTATTGACTATACATCCACCATTTTTTCAAACGTTCCCTCTTTTTCACTAGTAGAGAACAGACATTTAATGACACACACTGATTTACGATACGTATTTTTTGTGTGTCCTAAAAATAATGACAGGTTTCCAAAATTTGAAGGATAGAGGACACGTATTTGTGTGTGCCCTAAAATTAGTGTCCAACAAAAAAATTACAAACACGGAGGGTGCTTGTGTGTCATCTACAAATGTCGCTTTATATTTTTTCACTTAAACGCGTGTTTTTGAAGAGGGATCCTCTAAAATTCGAAAATTCGAAAATTTTGAAGTACTCCGCTTCTTCACTCTCTCCTCTCCCTTATCTCTCATAAAATTGCACAAAGAGCCCTTCTCTCCCTCCTCCTTCTCTCTAACCCTATATACATCCACCGTCCATTCACGACGATGTCTTCTTACCCTTTCCTTCTTCCTTGCTCCAGATTTGTGACCTTCTTTGAAGCTATCTTCTCCTCCCCCACCTGGTACTACCACACTCGAAATCAATGAAACTCTATTGGCCCTTCATCATCAACAATCAACGCCTCCATCAACAAACTAGGGCTTTTATGGGAAACCTCCACAAAAGTAATCAAGTTTCATCCTCGCAGTGTCGCCGACTCCTTACGCTACACGCGCCTGTGCTGACGACTGCGACTTCTTACACTCACAATGTTGCGATTGGGGTTCTAAGTCCTTGCTCCACCTCCCCTCAACCCTACTCCATCTACTACAATATTATGAAATTACACTCACAATGTTGACGATTGGGGTTCCATTTGAAGAGGTGTTGATAATGGCTGAGATTCAATGCTGCTCATGTCTACTGGACTTGATGATAAAAGCTATCCAGCATATCCCATTAACTTCTAAGATTATAGTCTACAATAAAAAAAATTAGGGATATGAGAAACTTCACTTAGGTTATGTTTATCATATGATATGAAACTCAGAATAGTGCAAATACAAGATGACTAGACAACTTAATGAACCCAACATACATTTACCTACTGTAATCAATGATAAGATTTATATCTGGATGTTCACTAGTCACTCTTGCAAAAATTAGGTTTTAATCCATAAATAATTTACCTTTCAAGAAGCTAATTCATTAAAACACATGTATGTATTTGATAACTGTGAAGCCTATCTTTTAAAATCACTAGCCCTTTTTTGGTTTGCAAGTCAACCCATAGTTTGTATGATCATCTTATTTCTCTAATATGTTTGTGTCTGGTATCTTTTGTGCAGGTTATGGAGCTCCAAAATTAAGGTATGGCTTGTCGCAAGAACATCCCTTTATATTAAAAATTTTCTTTTCTATGGATTAATTTATTGATTTGATCATTAGTTACTTTTGGAAAATAAGATTACGGTGTTTAATTTTAATTTTACAGGAAGCTTGCAGACAAAATTGCCTCTTTTGGGTATATGTAGTTGTCCCTGACTTCTTCCATGGAGACCCCTTGATTCCTGATTCTCCCATTCAAGATTGGCTAAAGAATCATGGACCGGTTGGTTTTCTATCGTTATCAATGAATTTTATTGTTTTCCATTTCCAAATGTTTTAAACTTAAAATTATATAAATTATCTAATTATGTAAGAAGTGATATCTACATCAAACTTAAAATATAACACCATGAATAGATTAAGGATACAGTTCCAATTCCAGATTTCCAATGTCAAGTAACATTCCTCTTTCTTTATTTGTTTATTTGTTTTATTTTTTGTTTTGCTTTTGTTTTTTATACAAAAACAAATTGAACACCAGATACTGCAAAGTATAAAGCTAGTAGTAGCATACAGTTAGGGAGTTTAAGGGCACCAAGTGGAAGAATACCAAGTTTAAGATCTGGAAGTACTTCTGTATGGAGGAATTTTGGAAATGATGTGTTTTCAAAATCTTCTCATGAAGAAGATGATGAAGAGGAATTCCAATGAAGTTGATGTCACTAATCTTGGATTTGAACAGAGAAAACATTTGGTTGATAGACTTATGAAGGTGTCTGATGAAGATGATGAGAAGTTTTTGTTGAAGCTCAGGAATAAAATTGACAGGTTAATTTTTCAACTCTTTCAATGGATTAAATTCAAGGTGACTAGTGATTTTTAAACCAATTGAACACCAGATACTATTGGATTAGGTGTCTAAACTCATAACTATAATTGGTATATACTTGAATTGATAGTAGCAATGTCCTGTTGGGTTGCCTTCAAACCTGACAATTGAATAGGATAATTATTAGAGAGAGAAGAATGTTTTATTAATTTATTATTTGGTTAATAAATTAATTAGAAATCAAAATAAATGATTTATTAATTTATTATGGAAATAATATATTAATTAGAAATCATAATGTTTAATTAATATTTAATCAGAAATTAATTTGGAATTAATTTTGGGATTAAAGGAATTAATTGGAACTGCAGGGACTAAAGGTGACAATGTTCAATAATTGAACATTGAGCATTCTAGAACCTCCCTAGGTGGGGGGGGGGGGGGGGACGTGTGACATCCCCAATTGCACGGCCAGAAAATCCGATTTCGTTTATGCTTTTATACTAAAATAAGAGTAATCTTTCATAGAAAAGTGTTGCGGAATTTGTTCCCAAAACAAAATATGATAAAGAGTTATCAAAGCATTTCCTTAAAGAAATGTATTTTCATTGTATTACAAAGCTCGGGATGTCAACATCGATACATATCAAAAGCATAAACCAAAAACATCCTAGGCCACAAAACAAAATTGGCCTAAAAAACAACATAGGCCTTACAACATTCTATTTATTTTCAACTGGCCTAAAATCCATAATCTCTCGTCAAATCATCCAACTATGCTCTTGCCACTACCTGTAATACAAGAAACTGAGTGGGTCAGGCTGGGGAGCCTGGTGAGCATATAGGGTTTTCAACCCACAATAAATAAGTTTATTATTTTCAACAATTACTCAACCCGATTATCCGTTCCCGATATCCTCACTTTACGTTCCTAAAGCATCTATTATAAGGGACCCATCGTAAGGAATTTCATCGGGATAGACACTACTGCTAAGGGGATTACTCATCCATATAGGTACGTAAGGCAACCATGGGGGGGATGGAGTACACGGATGAACACATCGTTCACAAACACCTACAAGTTGCGAGCCTACTAGTGTTCCACTGGACTTCCTAGAAAAGTTTGTGGTCGTCATCCATACTCCACTAGATGACTGGATCATTGTCAACACCGAGGCCTCTCATCATTTTATTTCATCACAACCAACTATTTCATCTACCCATGTTTTACCCAACATATTTGTAGATATAAAATACATATACAGTTCAGATATGAAAACGAAGTTTAAATCTTTCATACAACATAGATCTCAAGTGTGTGTGTATATATATATATATATATATATATATATAAAGTTTAGATCTGAAGTGAGAAAGTCTAGATCTAAAGGAAAAGGTTCAGATCTGGAAGAAAAAGTTTAGATCTGAAAGAAAAAGTTTAGATCTGAAAAGAAAGAGGTTTAGATCTTCCATCCAGCATAGATCTCAAGTAAACAGATAATATATATACACATAGCACGCAATTTATATAAAATACTTCATATTTATGCGTAAGATGAAAGTGACTATACACTCACTTGATAAGGTGGTGATTCGGACAGCGCTTCGCTTCTTAAAATGATCTTCTTTAACGAAAGCGGGAGGTTTGCTTGAAAACTGGGCTCTACAGGGGCAAAGTTTCTAAACCGAAAAACTATTTTTCTTGGAGCCTTCGGGCGCTCCAGGGCTTTCTTCTAATGCTAGGGAGGTTCCCTAGGCTTTGGGGTGGATTAGGGTGGCTAGAGAGAGAGAGAGAGTAAAGAGAGAAAGAAGTTGTAAAAAGTGTGAAAAATCCGGAAGCTCTCGCACCCCTTTTATAGAGGCGAGGCCTCGCATTACGCTGGGCGTACCCTCGGTGGTACGCTGCGCGTAGAGGCAGGTGTTGGAATTTCGGTGGGGCGACGTGGCACGCTTTGGACTATAGAAGAAAAGAGACCATTGAGTGTACTTCGGTCAACACGGGGCATACTTGTACACGTGGCGTCCGATGGTCTACGCGGAGCGTGGCCTCGTATCCAGCTTCACAATTTACACCTCCGACTTCTAAAATTCGTAACTTTCGCATACGAGCTCTGCTTTCGACGTTCTTTATATCCACGCGTAGGTGGGACCGTACTATACAACATTTGTTTAGACTCCATTGGCTAATTTTGATTCTATTTTTAAAGTTATATTTTAATAGGCCGGGACAGGAAAAGTCCGTGAAAATTCATAACTTCTTCATACGACGTCCGTTTTCGTATGTCTTTTTTCCGTCGGGCTACAATTAATAAGACCTTAGATTCTCGTTTAGATTGTGTTGGCCGAAGACCGTTTGATCTACTATTCGAACTCTGGGTTGTGTATTGTTAATCCAAAACTTGGAAGAATCATAACTTCCTCATACGAAGTCAGATTCCGGCGTTCTTTTTATGCACGCTCTCGGTTTAGCGAACACTACAACTTTCCTTTGGATCGCTAAGGCTATAAAGCACTTTATTGTACACTCAATTTTTATGCCACGCAACGTCGTGTCAGTTCTGTCGCGAAACTTCGACATGTCATAACTTCTTCATTATAACTCGAATTTCGTCGTTCTTTATATACAACTTTCTTCGTAGATATCATGCTTATCTAACATTTTATTTTTGACGCTTATTTTTATTATATCTTTACGAACAAGTATATAATCACATAAAAACACATAATTCATATAATATTCAAGTAATTCATCTTTATTACTTTGAAATAGGTTACAACGGTTGACCTAGACTATTACATCATCGCATCAATGCTTAGCCTTGAAACACAGGCATTAGAATTCTCTCCCCCTTGGGATGATTCCATCCCAGAATCATGCATCAGCAAACAAACGAGGATAGCGACTCATCATGCACAAGCACTAAGTCGACCATCTTGTGTCACAACTTCTTCGTCTTACGGTCAACAATCGCCTCTGGTTCTTCAATTAGCCTCTTATTTTCATCCATCCTTAACTCAGAAATTGAAATTATGTCGGGAACTTCTCCTGTGAACTTCTTCAAATAACACACATGGAATGTGTTATGAATACCATCTAGTTCTTCTGGTAGTTCTAGCTTGTAAGCTTGGTTCCCAATCTTCTGAAGAACTTTGAACGGTCTAATGAATCTTGGACTCAACTTCTCTCTTTTCCAGAATCTTATAAGTCCCTTCCATGGTGAGACTTTAAGCAAATCCGAATCTCCAACTTCAAATGTCATCGGTCGTCTTTTCTTGTCAGCATAGCTGTTTTGACGATCCTGAGCTGCTAACATGCTTTCCCTAATCACTTTCAGCTTTTCAGTAGTCTAATGGACTATTTCGGGGCCCATAAATTGCTTTTCTCCAGCTTCAAGCCAAAAAGACGGCGTACGACACTTCTGTCCATACAAAGCTTGGTAAGGTGCCATCTTGATGCTCGAATGGTAACTATTGTTGTAGGAAAATTCTACCAGAGGTAAGTGCTCATCCTAGTTACCTTGGAATTCCAGGGTACACGCTCTTAGCATATCCTCTAGTGTTTGAATCGTCCTTTCGCTCTAACCATCGGTCTGTGGATGGTAGGTTGTACTTAAACACAACTTTGTACCTAATTCTTCTTGTAGACTCCTCCAAAACCTTGACGTGAAACGACTATTAAGATCCGATACAATCGTTAAAGGAACGCCGTGAAGTCTTAATACCTCCTTCACGTAAGAATTTTCAAGCTTATCCATAGACCATCTTTCGTTGGCTGCTATGAAGTGTGCACTCTTAGTGAACCGATCAACGACCACCCAAATCATGTCATAACCGTCCTTCGTTCTGGGCAGTTTAGTGATAAAATCCATGGTGATGTCTTCCCACCATGGGTACAGGTAAAGGTTCTAAATTCCCATATGGTTTCTGATGTTGTTCCTTAACGCTCGCACATGTTACACACTCAGCCACATACTTCGCAACATCGAGCTTCATTGTTGGCCACCAATAGTAGGGTTTGAGATCCCGATATATTTTTGTGCTGTCGGGATGAATCGAGTACATGGGCTTGTGAGATTATTCCATCAAAATATCTCTTATTTCTCCCGTATTAGGTACCCAAATCCTATCTTGGAATACCTTCAATCCTTGATTATTCGTACTGAACACCAGCGTTTTGCCTAAACGCTCTTCCTTTCGTTCATTTTTCTTTGAAGCTTCTTCCTGAGCTTTCTTGATGCTTTCCACAATCATTGAGACAACTTCAATTCTTAACGCTCTTGGCCTTCTCCTTTTAAGGCTCGCTTTTCGGCTTAAAGCATCAGCTACGACATTTGCTTTACCGGGGTGGTAAAGTATCTCACAGTCATAATCCTCAATCAACTCTAGCCAGCGTCATTGCCTCATATTCAACTCTTTTTTTTATCAAAGAGATACTGAAGACTCGTATGCTCAGTGAAAAGTCTGAACTTTGTGCCGTAAAGATAATGTCTCCATATCTTTAGGGCGAATACTATCGCTGCCAACTCCAAATCATGAGTGGGGTAGTTCTTTTCATGCTCTTTCAGTTGTCTTGATGCATATGCTACCACCTTATCCCTTTGGGTCAGAACACAACCTAACCCAACTCTAGATCACCAGATGCATCACTATAAACTATGAAGTCTTCAACTCCGTCTAGTAGAGAAAGAATCGGTGCTTCACACAACTTCTTCTTTAGCTTCTCGAATGCTTCCTCGTGCTTCTCACTCCAAGTATAAGTAGCTCCTTTATGGGTCAAAGATGTTAATGGAGCAGCTATCGAAGAAAAGCCTTAGATAAACCTTCGGTAATATCCGGCTAATCCCAAAAAGCTTCGGATCTCCGTGGGACTTTTTGGTCATTCCCACTTCATCACAACTTCAATCTTAGCTGGGTCAACCATGATCCCTTCTTGGTTAACCAAATGACCCAAGAATTGGACTTCTCGAATCCAAAAATAACATTTGGAGAACTTTGCGTACAACTTCTCCTTCTTCACAACTTCTAACACTTCTCACAGGTGCTTTCCATGCTCCTGCTGGCTCTTTGAGTAAACCAGAATGTCATCTATGAACACTATCACAGATTTATCGAGGAATGGTTTACAAACCTTGTTCATCAAATCCATGAATGCTGTTGGAGCATTGGTGAGTCCAAATGACATAACCAAGAAATCACAGTGTCCGTACCTCGTTCTAAATGCGGTTTTCTCAATATCTTGCTCTCTCACCTTCAGCTGATTATATCCTGACCTAAGATCGATCTTGGAGAAATAGCCCGAACCTTGCAGTGGATCGAACATGTCATCAATCCTTGGCAATGGGTACTTGTTCTTTATTGTTGCCTTTTTCAGCTCTCTGTAGTCTATGCACATCCTCATGCTTTCATCCTTCTTCTTTATGAATAACACCGGAGCTCCCTAGGGTGATGAAACCGTTGTCCAACAACTCCTGAAGTTGCATCATAAACTCCTTCGTCTCTATCGGTGCTAAGCAGTATGGTGCTTTTGTTATTGGTGTCGTTCTTGGTAACAAGTCTATTTGAAATTCTACTTGTCTATCAGGGGGCAATCCAGGAAGATCTTCGGGAAAGACTTCCGGATAGTCGCACACCACTGGTATACTTTGCATCTCATTTTTCTCCTTCTTAGCATCGATCACAAATGACAAGTATGATGTGCATCATTTGGACAAACATTTGTTGGCTTTCATCAAGGAAATGATTCCAGAATTCACTTTGCATTTGTCCCTGTACACCATAAATGACTCTTTCCCAAGCGGGTTTACCCTCACTATCTTTTTCTTGCACAATATCTCGACATCATTGGCGCTAAGCCAATCCATTCCTAGTACGATATCGATACCATTCAACTCAATGGGTAACAGCTCCTCGTGGAATTCGTTTCTGTTTAAGTCGATGACGATATTCTTAATGCAATTGCTAACAGGTATGAATTTTCCATTGGTAAGTTCTACAACTAGAGCATTATTAAGTTTTTCTATAGGCAATGCTAGTTTTCCACCAAATTTATGTGATATAAAGGAGTAATTTGCTCCAGAATCAAACAATATATTGGCAGGCAATCCATTTACAAGAAATGTACCTGAAGCGACATCCGCAGCTTCCAGGGTCATCTGGAAAGCTCTTGCCTTCGACTTCGGTGGGATATTGGGCCTTGCTGCCTCCTTCTTCTTCGGGCAGTCCCTCGACATGTTCCCTTCCTCATTACACCCATAACAAACTTTTTTGTTGAAATTGAACTAATTGGCATAGTGCCCAGGCTTTCTACACTTAAAACAAGTGATCTCCCCGTCACATTTCCCATGGTGCTTCTTTTTGCACTTTTCGCACCATTTTGCTTCGCCTTCTCCTCCTCTCGAACTAGACTTCGAGTATTTACTTTTCTTGTTGGATCTTGAAGATCCATCAAACTTCCTCTTCTCTCCAACCTCAGTTCTCTCCAGACCCTTTTCTTTTAACTGGGTCTCAACATTCTTGGCTGCTCTAACGGCTGCCTTCAACGTGCTTGCCATTTTCACTGTTGGGCCAAAGTGTGATGGCAATCCGTTAGCAAAATTTTCTATCTTGGTGAGCTCAATCGACACCAGGTATGGAAATAACTTCATCTTCTCGGTGAACGCAGTAGCATAGTCATCAGTGCTCATTCTCCCTTTCTTCAAGTTTTGGAACTTATTGTTTAGATCGATTAGATCTATCTCAGAGCAGTACTGCATCTTCAACTACTCCATGAACGCTTCCCAAGACATCTTCAAAACTTATCCTCGTTGCATCGTATCTGCCAACAATTTCCACCAGCTCAAGACTCTGGTCTTTAGTTGTCGAACCGCAAAGACGGTTTTCTGCTTGTCACTACAGTTGCAACTTTCAAACACCATCTCCATTTCGGAGATCCAGTCCATAATCTCTACAAGCTTTAGGCTTCTAGATAGACTTGGTGGTTTGGCACCCAAAAAGTTCTTATACATACGTTTCATCTCTGTCGATTTCCCTTTCCGGGTCATTCCTTCTCACTACTAGGGGTTCCACTTGACTAACAGAGTGGCTGTAATTCCCTTCCTCTGACTGTTTGTCATTCAGTTCTAGTTGTTCAACAGACATCAAAGGTTCATCCTTGTTATTCAACAACAGTTGTCTCATTTCTTCCCTCTGTTCAACCATCATAGCCCGAATCATGGCTTAAACTCCAACCATTGTGACTGGCTCACGTGCAGCTTCTACAATTGGCACCTGCTCAATCACTTGGGGATGAGGCTGTTGAATCCTGTTCTTATTCGTATTTCCAGCTTCGCTTCGGGTTCTTGCCATTTCGATCTATACACCTTATTAGGTGAATTTAGATCTTTATTTACGATATGCGTTTAAATCTCCCTTATCACTCTGAAACGTTACATGCTAGTTCTAATATCGTAATCGAATGCTTAGAATCCTGAACACACAAGGTTTCCAGATCCGGTCGGCAACAGACCATAGATCCGAACAAACAATAGCATACAAAGCAAACATAAAGCATTTAGCACATAAAAGCAATTTAGGCATCTTTTCTAAAATAAACTAGTGCTCGTGTCTAAAATATGGGAGACACTCAACTCACAATCATCACTTAGCATTCTAAGATTAAGTCTAGAAATCCTAAAAATCCCTAGTTCACTTAAACTAATGCTCTGATACCAACTGTGACATCCCCAATTTCACGACCAAAAAAGATCGATTTCGTTTATGCTTTTATAATAAAATCAGAGTAATCTTTCATAGAAAAGTGTTGCGGAATTTGTTCCCAAAACAAAATATGATAAAGAGTTATTAAAGCATTTCCTTAAAGAAATGTATTTTCATTGTATTACAAAGCTCGGGATGTCAACATCGATACAGATCAAAAGCATAAACCAAAAACATCCTAGGCCACAAAACAAAATTGGCCTAAAAAACAACATAGGCCTTACAACATTCTATTTATTTTCAACTGGCCTAAAATCCATAATCTCTCGTTAGATCATCCAACTATGCTCTTGCCACTACCTGTAATACAAGAAACTGAGTGGGTCAGGTTGGGGAGCCTGGTGAGCATATAGGGTTTTCAACCCACAATAAATAAGTTTATTATTTTCAACAATTACTCAACCCGATTACCCGTTCTCGATATCCTCAATTTACATCCCTAAAACATCTATTATAAGGGACCTATCCTAAGGAATTTCATCGGGATAGACACTACTGCTAAGGGGATTCCTCAGCCATATAGGTACGTAAGGCAACCATGGGGGGATGGAGTATACTGGTGAACACATCGTTCACAAACGCCTACAGCATGCGAGCCTGCTAGCGTTCCACTGGACTTCCTAGAAAAGTTTGTGGTCGTCATCCATACTCCGCTAGATGACTGGATCATCGTCAACACCGAGGCCTCTCATCATTTTATTTCATCACACACCAACTATTTCATCTACCCATGTTTTACCCAACATATTTGTAGATATAAAATACATATACAGTTCATATATGAAAACGAAGTTTAAATCTTTCATACATCATAGATCTCAAGTATAAATTATATATATATATATATATATATATATATATATATATATATATATAGTTTAGATCTGAAGTGAGAAAGTATAGATCGGAAGGAAAAGGTTCAGATCTAGAAGAAAAAGTTTGGATCTGAAGGAAAAAAAGTTCATATCTGAAAAGAAAGAGGTTTAGATCTTTCATCCAGCATAGATCTCAAGTAAACAGATAATATATATATATATATATATATATATATATATATATATATATATATATATATATATATATATATAGACACACACACACATAGCAGGTAAATAATATAAAATACTTCATATCTATGTGTAAGATGAAAGTGACTATACACTCACTTGATAAGGTGGTGATTCGGACAACGCTTCGCTTCTTAAAATGATCTTTTTTGAAGAAAGCGGCAGATTTGCTTGAAAACCGGGATCTGCGGGGGTAGAGTTTCTAAACCGAAAAACTCTTTTTCTCGGAGCCTTCGGGGGCTCCGAGGCTTTCTTCTAATGCTAGGGAGGTTCCCTAGGCTTCGGGGTGGTTTAGGGTGGCTAGAGAGAGAAAGAGAGAGTAGAGAGATAAAGAAGTTGTAAAAACTATGAAAAATCCCGCAGCTTTCGCACCCCTTTTATAGAGGCGAGGCCTCACATTACGCTGGGTGTACCTTCGGTGGTACGCTGCGCGTAGAGGCAGGTGTCAGAATTTTGGTGGGGTGATGTGGCATGCTTCAGACCGCAGAAGAAAAGAGACTGTGGAGCATACTTCAGTCAACGCGGGGCGTACTCATACGCGATGCATCCTAAGGTCTACGCAGGGTGTGGCCTCGCATCCTGCATCGCAATTTACACCTTCGACTTCTAAAATTCATAAATTTCGCATACGAGCTGTTTTTTACGTTCTTTATATCCACGCGTAGGTGGGACCATACTCTACAACTTTCATTTAGATTCCGTTGGCTAATTTTGATTCTATTTTTAAAGTTATATTTTTAACAGGCTAGGACAGGAAAAGTCCGTTAAAAATTCATAACTTCTTCATCCGACGTCCGTTTTCGTCTGAATTTTTACCATCGGGCAACGAGACCTTCGATTCTCATTTAGGTTGTGTCGGCCAAAGACCGTTCGATCTACTATTTGAACTCCGAGTTGTGTACTGTTAATCCGAAACTTAGAAGAATCATAACTTCCTTATTCGAAGTCAGATTCGGGCGTTCTTTTTATGCATGCTCACGGTTTAGCGAAAACTACGACTTTCATTTATATTGCTAAGTCTAAAAAGCAATTTATTGTAAACTCACTTTTTACGTCACGCAACGTCGTGCCGGTTTTGTCGCGAAACTTCGACATGTCATAACTTCTTCGTTATAACTCGGATTTCGGTGTTCTTTATATGTTCGAAATCGTTGTCACAATCACTACAACTTTCTTCATAGATATCGGGTTTATCTAACGTTTTATTTTTGACGCTTATTTTTATTATATCTTTACAAACAAATATATAATCACATAAAAGCACATAATTCATATAATATTTAAGTAATTCATCTTTGTTACTTTAAAATAGGTTACAACAATTGACCTAGACTATTACATCATCGCATCAATGCTTAGCCTCAAAACACGGGCATTACAAAACAAAATCTAGATGCTCCTAGGGTTTCCTTGGGCTCTAAGGGTGCCTTGGATGGCTTAGGGAGGAAGTTAAGGGATTAGGGTTATCTTAGATACACCTGCCTAATCCAATACCTTCCTATCACCTATATAAACCCTACACCATAACGAATTTCGGCTATACACTCTTAGAAAATGCTTAAAGCCAAAAGTCTTCTTCCCTCCTCTCTCTCTATAGTAATCATTGGTTGCTTAAGTTTGTTTGTGAGCCATTAGAGGCGCAACACTTATGGTGCTTGCTACCAAAGGTCTTTCACGAAAGGATTGAAGATTGTTTACAATAACAATCATAAATGTATGTATTATAACCCTTTATTGTGTGAATTTTGATTATAATACATAGAACCTAGGGTTTCTTCTTTTGTGTTAAAGTTTGCATGTTCAATTAGAGAAAACTTAGATCAAATAAATTTAGGATTGCATGCATACATAGGAATGTATGTTTTGCTCTAAACTCATTAGTGGTATCAGAGCCTAGGATTAGTTTTCTGTTGAATTAATGCAATTGTGATCTTGTTCAAAGGAGAAGGGAACATAATTGTCATTCTGTTCATAGAACTCGACGAGTTCATCTTGGAACTCGACGAGTAGGCCAAACTCAACGAGTGCACTGCATAGACTCAACGAGTCGGCCTGTTAGATCCCTGATTCTTCGATTTTGATAATTGTAATCTTTGCGTGATTAGGATTATTACCTTAATTTGTTTTTCTGCCTAAAATTGAATTTTTATTAAAGGTAATTGTATACCCTTATCAAATTTAATGATTTGGTTTAATTTTTGATAAAGATAAATTAATGGTTAAGTTAATTATTAAAAATTTAACCTAGTATTTTTGAAAAGTTTTAAAAATACACCCTTTGGTTTTATAATTTAAAATTTAATTAAATAGTTTAATTTTGAAATCTTAAATTTAATAACCCTAGTATTTTAAAAGGTTTAAAGTACATCCTTGTGGATGTTATTAATAATTTAATTAATAGATAATTAATAAATCCATAAAAGGTTTAAATTTAATCAAATTAGAAGTTTAATTTATTAAAAGATTAAACCCCTAGTATTTTGAAAGTTTAAAATACACCCTTATATTATATGTAACATTAAAGGTTTAATATTACTATATATATAAGATGAGTCGGTCGAACTGCTAGTAAACCTCATTCACGAAGCCATACTATAAGGGGAGTACTTTAATGAAGCGACCTGTAAAATGACATTCATTGGGTATCCATTCTTACCCACCGCTCTCTTTTATGGTGGAGGGTTGTTAGCCAAACGGGTTTGATAGGACTATTAATCCTCATTAAAAGTATAATGATGAAGTAACTAAACCATTTTCTAAAATCCCATTCTTAGTTACTTTAAGAAAAATGTGAATTTGATGCTAACCCATGAAATTGCACATTGCACCTTTAGACGACATTGAAGAAGATGAGAAAAGCTTAAAGAACATAGTATGGTTGAAAAGCTATAAGGAAGACGATAGCCAAAGTGAAAAGTGGGAACAGTTAGGATTCAAACACCTATTATATGTGGGAATTTTTGGATCGGGTTGAAGAATGGAATGATGACACCCGAAGTAAGAAATGGGTTGCATTAAATGGATAGGCTCAAAAGCCTTCCTATGTGACAGTTAAGAACCAAATGATAAGACGTTTGTTTGTTTAAAAAGGGAAACCGTCGATTAAGTTTCGTTTTCACTCAGTACATTATTGGAATGTGTGCCAAAATCGTGTTTATAGTGAATTAAGAGGACAATCAGATTCCGAGATGGAATGTCATAAGATACTTCAAAAAGAATTGAAACACTTCATTTGTACATGATATAGACTTGGAGATGGCATAATCTCAAAATGAATATCAAAGGTAAAAGTACATGAAGATCTTAGAGGATAAGTTTTCGAAAAAGACTTGAAATTCCGAGAACTGAAGGAAAAGAGATCGGAAGGTGATAAGTGACGAAATCACATTACCATTTTGGATTTAAATTCCGAGGTGTACTTGTTAGAGAACGTTCCAAGGTAAAATACTCTGAGGTGGAACTGTCTCAAGGTATCCGATGTGACTATATCGGACGAAACTTCAAGTAAGGTAGTACTATGAATATCTTAAGACTAGAGGAAATGGTTAGAGAAAAAAACATATAATGATCCTTTATTTTCCAATAAGAAATAATATTGAGGTAAAAGATTTGGTTCAGAATTATTTTACTCTCCGATGTTTCCCAGAGAGTACAAACTTCTTGGAAGAATTGAGGATCACACATCATCTTTCCCATTTTTTAGAAACCCATTAAATTTGGTTTCGTCTAAGGCCTTAGTGAAGACGTCAGCAATTTCATCATCATATGGAACAAAAATGCGTTCAATGTTACCTTTCAAAACATGATCTTTGATAAAATGGTACCAAATATCAATGTGCTTGGTCATGGAGTGATGAATTGGATTGTGAGAGATCGTAATTGCAGTATGAGAGTCATAATAGATAGGAATATGTTGAAATCGATAATCGTAGTCCAAAAGCTGAGATTTCATCCATAGAACTTGTGATGTGCAACTAGCAGAAATAATGTATTCCGCTTTGGCTGTTGAAAGTGAAATACAATTATGTTTCTTAGATGACCAACTAACCAGTATTCCTCCCAAAATTTGACAACCACCAGATGTAATTTTTCTATCAAGTTGAAGTCTTCCATAGTTTGATTCGGAATAGGATTTAAGAAGGAAACTTTCATTTGTAAGATACCAAATTCTGAGGTTCTTTGTTCCTTTGAGATATCATAATATTTGCTTGACAGCCAAAAGATGAGACATCTTCGGATTAATCTGGAATCTAGCACACAGACATGTTGAGAATATGATGTCGGGACGACATGCACTGAGGTAGAGTAGTGATCTAATCATTCCCCTTTATTTATTCGGATCAACGACAACACCAGATGGGTCCAAGAAGATCTTGTGTCTGAAACCCATTGGAACCTTTGCAGAGGCACATGTGTCCATTGAATATTCTTCATAAGTTCGGATATGTATTTCTCTTGATAAATTAAGATTCCTCTATTGGTATGTTTAACTTGCAGTCTGAGGAAGAAGCTTAATTCAAGATTCATACTCGTTTGGAATCGACTAACAATTAGTTTAGAATAGTCATCAACTATCGTCGGATCAGTTGATCCAAAAATGATTTCGTTGACATAGATATGTACTAACATGAGATGTTTCCCATTTGTTCTTCGGAATAATGTGCTATTGAGAATTCCCCTTTGAAAACAAGAACGCTTCAAAAAATCAGTGAGAGTCTCGTAGCAGTCGCGATATGCTTTCTTAAGGCCATAAACAACTTTTTAAAGTTTGTAGCAATAGTTCGGATATGGAATATTCACAAACCCAGGAGGTTGTTGAAGGTATATTTCACTATCAAGTCCACCATTGAGAAAAACACTCTTGACATCCATTTGGTAAACTTTAAAGCCTTTATGAGCAGCATAAGCAAGAAAGATTCCGATAGATTCAAGATGGGCAACATGAGAAAAGGTATCATCGTAGTCAAGTCCTTTGAGTTGAGTAAATCCTTTGGCTACAAATCTCGTTTTTTTCGGATTATAACTCCAACGTCGTCGAGTTTATTTCGAAAGACCCATCTTGTACTGAAAATAGGGTGATCTTGAGGAGGAGGGACAAGAGTCCACACTTGATTTCTGTCAAATTATGATAACTCTTTTTGCATTCTGTAATCCAATCCGAATGTTATAAGGCTTATTTGATGGATTTAGTTTCAACCATTGATATGAATGCCAAGAAGTGACACTCATTTTGAATTTTAGTAGTAGATCGAGTTTGAACTTCAACATTGAGATTTCCAATTACTCGATTTCAAGGATGATCCTTTGTCCAGATATGCAATGTCCGAAGCTCTTGTGCACCAGATGATCCAATATCAACAATGGGGTTGTGTTGCTCCCCCTGAACAGTTTGAATTTGAGGATGGTGCTCCCCCTGAACTTCTGAACCAGATATGTAAGCATCGTCATCGTTCAAAAAGTCGAAGAAGTTAACATCATCTTCATTGTTGTTCAGAAGAAGATCAATTTTAGCAAATGGATCTACTGGATCTTGAAATCCGTCAACATTTGATTCAAGGGTGGGATGACTATTCTCCCCCTCAACTTGAGAAGGTTGAAACGTCTCGGAATCAAATGGAGGAAATGTTGGATTCAGACCACAAACATTTGAGAAACAGGAGTGGCAGTTAAGGACGGTCTTGATCGAGATTGCGAATCAAGAGCAGTTTCTATTGGTCAGAACAAGCTTTTGAAATCAGCTTCATAGATAATTTGAGAATTAGGAGACCTAGGAGGCAGAGCATCGGATTCCATTATATGTGTTGTAACATGAGCAGGAACTGAATTCTGAACAAAATTATCATCAAAAGTTATATCAAATCTTTCTTCAATTACACGAGTTCTACGATTCAGAACTCTATAAGATTTAGATTTGGCTGAGTATCCCTACAAGACGGCTTCATCAGATTTTGGTTGAAACTTGGTGAGTTGATCACGGTTGTTTTAGATAAAGCATCTACATCCAAAAATGTGCAAGAATGAGATACTAAGCTTTAGACCATTCATTGCTTCATATGGTTTCATGTTGAGACGACAGTTCACGATGCTTCGATTTTGAGTGAAGCATGCTGTGGAGACGACTTAGGCCCAAAGATAAAGAGGAAGGTTTGAAAAGGTCAACATCAACCAAGAGGCTTCAACTAGAGTTCTATTTCTTCTTTCAATAACCCCATTTTACTGAGGAGTGTAGGGAGCATAAAATTTTTGTTCAGTGCCTTTATCTATAAGAAATTTTTCATTGTGGCATTTGTGAACTCGGATCCATTGTCACTTCGAATTCTTCGGACAGGAAGTTTAGTCATAACTTCAATTCCTTTGATGAAAATAATGAGCTCGGAGGTAGTTTATGATTTTAGCCTTAAGAAGAAAACCTAGTTGAATCTTGTATAGTCATCAACAATCACCAAAATGTACTTTTTGTGATGTAAGCTTTCAATGGCAGAGATCGAGATGAAGAAGTTCCAGCGGGTCCGAAATGGATTTTTCGATCAGAACATGATGTCCTTTCTTTGATTACTTCCCACATTCACATGCAACTCAGATATGATTGTTTTTAGATTTGAGGAGTGGCAAACCTCAAACCATTTCACTAAAAACCAGATCAGTCATGTATCAGAAGTTGATATGAGAAAGCCTTCGATGCCAAAGCCAACTTACGTCAGGAACGAATTTTGATAAAACACACAATTGAGGCTTCCCAATGATCATGTTGATATCTAGAGGATACATTTTTTTGATGTTGTCTGATTTGATGAGGCATTCTTTTCGGTCTTCTGTCATAATATTGTTATGTTTCTTACAAAACTCAACTCTCCGGTTTGCATTAGTGAGTTGAGCCACACTTATTAGATTATATTTGAGATCAGTTACAAAGGCCACATTGCAGATAGAGAAATTTCCGTTGGTCAAGATGCCATAACCTTGAACTCGGGAATTGGAATTGTTTCCATAAGTAACATAACCAACATTTGGAGCAAGTTTCAGATCACACATAAAATCCTTCTGCCCAGTAATGTGCATGGAACACGCACTATCAATATACCGTATTATATCATGTTCCAAAGCACTAAAAGACTGTTGGATGATGCTACGGCCAGGTGGATTATTGATTGCCATATAGCAGTAGTTTGGCTCAACATCTTCATCACCATCTTCCAAATCGGAAGACTAGTAAATTTCATCACACTTAGTAGACTGTCTAGCCATAAGATACAAGTTTCTTCCGGATTTTCCTTCACCCTCATCACCAGATGACCAATACCCATCAAAATTTATTGAAACCTTAGTGATAAAATCCTTTTCACTTTCAACAAGTTCTTGTGCTCGACCATCATATTAAGCCGAATCTTTCACCTTTGGATTTTGAGGAACTTCAGCCAAAGAATCCTTTACAAAGTGGTTTATGAGACCACATTTATGACATACAATCTTGGGCTTGGCTGAGTTCGGAACTTCCTGAGGTTCTGAGGAACGATTCGGAATGTTGGGTCGATATGTTGGTGGATTTTCAGTAGGTTTAGGGGAAGGTTAAGGATTGATTTGGTGAGGAGCTTGAAATTTGTTTTGAGAAGGTTTTTGATTGAGATTCCAAGGACATCTATACTTTATAGATAGAAGTGCAAAATCTTGCTAGAAACGAAGTTCAGAATCAGCGGCTTCTGGATCAAGGTTTTCTTCGTAAGGGTAGTTCGAAATTTGAGAAGCAAGAGAAACAGGTGAAGTGGGTCATATAGGTTAAATAGGTGGGATGGCTCCAAAAGGATCCAAGATAGATGGGTTCTAAATCAATGGATTGATCACGCTGACTAAAGTGAAAGGACCTCCTGAGAGTTCTCTCAATGTTTGAGAAACGTTGGATTCATGAACTTGCAGTTCTTCAAACAACTGATAGAGCTTCAGTTCCTTCATAGAACCAATGCTTTGAAGACATGACTTAATATTTCCCCATCCTTTCCAAGGATGTTGTTGAACTTGAGATTGTAATCGAATGGAGTTCGGATTACTCCATGTGCTATCATGTTGTTTACCACGATCGTATGCCGATTTGATGTAGAGACTGCCAATTCACCAGGAGTTGTAGTGAAGATGTTGAGGTCGTTTACAATGGATGTCAAATGCTTATCCTTCATGTTCTCTAGACCTTCAAAAAAATCGTGTAGTGTATCCCAAATCTCTTTAGCTGATTTTCACAACTTGATGTGCTCAAAAAGAGTTGGAGGCACACTAAAAGCCATTTTAGAGAATGCGATTTGATCTGCATGAAGCTTCTTAATTTCTGTTGTAGTTAGTGGTGCTACTCGAGACTCTTCTTGACCCATGAGAGTTAAAACAACATCTCTAACCACCTGTCTTACCGGAACATGAGGACCTTCTTTCACTGACCTCGATATTTCTTTACCTTTTTATTTACCAAGAAAAAATCTCTCCATTCTAACTTTCAAGTGATCATACTCTTCAACAACTAGCAATGAGGCATGCAATGGGCAAACCATGCTATTTGATATTTGCATTCAATACATTTGTAGAGATTGATTAAAAGCAACCATTAAAGTTAAGATATTAAAGTTGAAGTGGTATATAGAAGAACTTTTTGTTGGAATAGTGTCTAAGGCTGCAACTATATTAGGCAAGTATTTGACCCGATTGAGCATGGTCCTTTTGGGTTGCCTTCACCATAGCAACTTGACAGGATGATTTATAATGAGAGAAGAAATATTATTAATATATTATGAGAATAATATAAAGAATAATAATATTGTTATTTGATTAATATAAGTCATAAATTAATTAGGAATTAATTTGGTGACTTAAAGAGATTAATTAAATAAAAGGGCATAAACTGTCAATTGTATGATAGTTGTACTTTGGGCTATAATCTCCTAGGGATAAGGGGTGGACGAATTTAGGGTTTAGAAGAGCTTAGTATTCGTCCAAGGGCTTATCACAAAGGGATTGGATTGCTTAGAGCTAAGTTATCCAATTAGGGTTTAAGGGTGAAACCCTAGGAGCCTTACTAGTATAAATAGACCCTAAGGGCTAAGGAAAATCGGCACTCTTGTCTCTAAAGAAACCTTGGCCGATTTCTTCCTCCTCTCTCCTCTCTCTATAATCATCCTCTTGCTAGTTGGTGTTTATAAGCCATTAGAGGAGTGACACTTATGACTCTAAAGCTCCAAGGACAAGAAGACTCAAGCAAGTGATTCAAGGTAATCATTCAAAACTGATTTCTTATGTTATTATACTAGAATTATCATTAGAAGTCTTGGATTCAATGCATGTTCAATTAGAGAAACCTAGATCCAAGCATTAGGGTTTGTATGTGCACATAGGAATGTTCATATGGCTAAAACCCATCAGTGGTATCAGAGCCTTGATTGGTTTCTATTGAACTGATGCATTGGTTGCTTGTTTGTTGCTTGCAAAATTCGAATTTTGTCATTTTGCCTGATGAACTCGGCGAGTAGGCCTCAACTCGGCGAGTCCATTGTGGTACTCGGTGAGTTCGAGCGTCAGAAAGAGCTAATTTCGGGATTTCTTGCTGTTTATCTTTTGGATACTTACCTTAATCTTAATGGGTCAATATAAATCCGATTTTGAGATATATTTGAGTATATTCTTGACCTAATTGAAGATATTTATCAATTAATTGAATATTAATTTCCTTATGTGATAATTGATTAATTATTTAATTAAATTGGTAAATTGTTTTGCAAGAAATAATTAAATAAATCAAATATGGATAATTATGTGATTAAATGTTAATTTGAATTATTTGTTATTTGATCCCCTATGTTTTGAAAAGTTTAAAACATGCCCTCAAGTTTTGAAATTTATGTTTTGTGATTAAAAGTTTAATTTAGACAATTTAAATTTCAAACCCTAGAATTTTACAAGTTTAAAATTCAATCCTATACTAATATAATATTACAAGATTAATATGTGTGTGTGTGTGTATATATATATATATATATATATATATGTGTGTGTGTGTATTACTAAAAATGCTAGTCTTACCGTTAGTAGGCCTCATTCACGAAGCCGGTCTATAAGGTGGGTATAAGGTTGTGGCCTATAAAATGGCGCTTAATGGGTGTACACTCACACCCACCGCTTGCTTGATCGATGGAGGGTCGTTAGCCGAACGGGTAGGATAGGGCAACCTCATCTCCTCATTAAAAGTATAATATGAAATACAAAGTAACTACATGTTTTTCAAAATTCCCAATCCTAGTTACTTAAGGAAAAGTGAATTGATGCAATCCCATGAAATTACACTTTGCACCCTTGCTAAGAAGTTAGTGGAGCGTGTGTGGTTTACCGGCACACTAATTGGTTCTAAGCAAAGGTGGAAAAGGGTGATTCATTGTTTATCATAGTTCGATGGAGCGTGTGTGGTTTACCGGCACATCAAATAGGTGATTGTTACAATGAAGGCACCGTGTGAATTTTCATGGTAATTCACACCCACTTTGTGATCCTCGGTATCCCAGTCACAAACGAGAGGGGCATATCGAGATTTAAACATGCCATTGAAAAGTTCAATGAATCTCATCGAAACCTAGGAATTCTCAATACATTTAGAACTTAAAGTTATGTTTTCATGGTGGAGAATTAGTGAATCGTCATTCACTTACCTTCAAATTGTTTGCATGTTAGATTACGACATCCCTTTTCTAATATGTAAATATTGTTGTTGGATCCTAGCCCTAATTTTTCTTATTGGGTGATAATTAGGGATTCAAATTCTAATCTATCTTTGTCCTTTCTATTTGTAGATGTCGAACGCGAACAACGCTGCTGCTAGCTCGTTCACATTGATGAGCCTTTGCCAAAAGGTGACTTTCGATGGGACGAACTTTAGCGAATGGATAAGATACATTCGCATGATTGCTCGCTACGAGGACAAGGAGTATGTCCTCGATGAGAAGCTCGAGAAGATCAACCCAGAAATCGCTACTCCAACTGAAATGACTGCTTTTGAGACTCATGAACGTGATGCAACGAAGGTTCATTGCATCATGATAGCCACAATGAACGTTGAATTCCAAAAGTCCTACGAGGACATGTATCCGTACGAAATGCACCAAGACTTGTTGGAGAGATACCACCAAAACGTGAGGCAGGAACGTTACGAGATCTTCACTAACATGATCTCTGCTAAAATGGGTCATGGAGAATCTCTAACCGTGCACCTGCAAAAAATGCAAAGGTATGTCGATCGTTTTCGCAAGTTGAATGTTGACTTTGGGGAAGACTTGGCTATAGACATGGTGCTTCACTCCTTGCCTCTGTGTTACAATCAATTTAGGATGACCTACCACATGAACAAGGAGGAGGTCACCCTAAGTAAACTCCAAGGTCTCCTTAGGGTTGCTGAGAGCAACCTCAAGGACAAGTCTGTTGCACCAACTCCCAATCCACCAGTTGCTCCTGTTTTAGCAATTGGGCAAGGTAGGGGTGAGAAGAGGAAGGCTCCGTCTAAGAGCCACCGCAAGGGAAAGTCCCGAGATGGTTCCTCTTCTAGTGGGACCAAAGTTGATCCCGCTAAGCCTAACCCTAACCCAAAGGAGGCAGAGTGCCACCATTGCCACAAAATAGGGCATTGGAAGAGAAGCTGCCCAGACTACCTGCAAGCCATCAGGGAAGGAAAGATCAAGCCGTCTTTCGCAGGTATATACATAATTAAATCTAATGATTCATCTCATGCTATTTCTTAGGTACTAGATACCGGGTGTGGTTACCACATTTGTTCTGAATTGTAGGGACTAAAAAGAAATAAGGATCTGGAGCATGGAAGAATAAATCTAATCATGGGGAACAGAAGATCGTCGACTGTGACCAAGATTGGAGTGTATTCTCTAGTGCTTAGGAATGGTTTATGTTTAGATTTGAATAATTGTTGCTATTCGCCAGAAATGGCAAGAAACATCATTTCATTTCATGGTTTGTTTAGACAAGGATTTAGATTTTCTTTTAATAATGAGAATGGTTCTATTATGCTTATCTAAATGGCGTCTTATATTTTGAAGCAATACCATGTAATGGAATTTATGAAACTGTTATGATTATAGATAACCTAGGAAATGATGTTTTATGCATGGATTCTTCCAATAGTATGGCTAGAGCATCCTTGTGGCATTGTCGTCTTGGACATGTCAACAAGAAGCGCATAGCCCAACTCCAAAAGGATGGAGTGTTGGAGTCATTCGACCTTAGGGAAGATGACACATGCGAGTCTTGTTTACTTGGAAAGATGACTAAGTCACCCTTCACTAGCACATGTGAAAGGGGTGAGGGTCTATTAGACCTCATACATACCGATGTATGTGGACCGTTTAGATCAACCACAAAGGATGGGAACCGCTTCTATGTGACTTTTACCGATGACTATAGTAGATATGGGTATATCTACTTAATCAAGCAAAAGTCAGAAACGTTTGAAAAGTTCAAAGAGTTCAAGAATGAAGTGGAGAATCAATTGGGCAGGAAAATCAAAATGCTTCGATCCGATCGAGGAGGAGAGTACCTAAGTCTTGAATTCCACGACTATCTCAAGGAGTGTGGAATAGTTTCACAATTGACGCCACCTAGGACACCACAGTTGAATGGTGTGGCAGAAAGGCATAATCGAACCTTGTTAGACATGGTCCGCTCTATGATGAGTCGTGCTTCACTACCTATCTCGTTCTGGGGGTATGCCTTAGAGACTGCCGCCCATATCCTTAACCGAGTCCCTACTAAGAAGGTTGCCAAAACACCTCACGAGATGTGGACAGGGAAAGCTCCCTCGTTAGCACATATCAAGGTTTGGGGTTGTGAGGCTTTTGTAAGACGAGATACTCACGACAAGCTTGAACCTCGTAGTGAGCGATGTATTTTCATCGGCTACCCGCAGAAATCCTTTGGATATCTCTTCTATAGACCGAAGGACAATGTTGTCTTTGTTGCGAGGAGAGGAGTTTTCCGAGAGCGAGAACTCATAAGCCAAGGAGACAGTGGGAGGAAAATCGAACTCGAAGAGATTCAAGAGTCGATTGATGAAGGAACTTCTACCGCTGGCGCTCAACCCGAGGAGGAAACTCCGGTTGAACCGATTGACGAGTCATTACCTCTTAGACGTTCCGAAAGAGTTAGAGTTCAACCCTAGTTATATGGTTTTCATATTACTACCGAAGGGGACATGTATATTGGTGATAGTACACTAATAAATCTAGATGAACCTAATAGCTATAAGGAAGCCATGGCAGGCCCGGAGTCTGCGAAATGGAAAGAGGCAATGGAAAGCGAGACCCAATCCATGTATGATAACCAAGTTTGGAATTTGGTTGATAATGTGCCCGAACGTAAGACCGTTGGGTGCAAATGGATCTTCAAGAAGAAGACCGACGTGGATGGAAACGTAGACACGTATAAGGCGTGATTGGTTGCAAAGGGCTTTACTCAAACTCCCAGAGTTGACTATGATGAGACCTTCTCACCAGTTGCAAAGATAAAATCTATTAGAGTGATGCTAGCGATTGCCGCATTTCATGATTATGAGATTTGGCAAATGGATGTCAAGACCGCTTTCCTTAATGGGAAGTTGGCTGAGGATGTTTACATGGCTCAGCCAGAGGGTTTTGTTGATCCGAAGCATCCGAATAGAGTGTGTGAGCTTGAGAAATCCATTTATGGAATTAAGCAAGCGTCTCGCAGATGGAATCTTTGCTTCGATGAGAAAGTTAAAGAGTTTGGATTTGTACGAAGCGAAGATGAATCATGTGTATATGTCAAAGCCAGTGGGAGTATAGTATGCTTCCTCGTTTTGTATGTCGATGACATACTACTCATAGGAAACGACGTCCCGACTCTGCAGGAGGTTAAGTCCTGGCTCAGGAAGTGCTTCGCTATGAAGGACCTCGGAGAGGCTTCCTATATTTTGGGAATAAGGATAGTGAGAGAACGAAGTAAGAGACTAATAGGACTTAGTCAGAAAACTTACTTAGATAAAGTACTAAAACGTTTTAGTATGGAAAACTCGAAGAAGGGAGAATTACCGATACAAAGTAATGCCAAGTTGAGTAAGACTCAGAGTCCGAGTACCGAAGCTGAAATAGCAGAAATGAGCCGAGTCCCATACGCTTCCGCAGTTGGCTCAATCATGTACGCTATGACTTGTACTCGCCCTGATGTAGCCTTTGCTTTGAGCATGGTTAGTAGATATCAAGGGAACCCTGGCAGAGCTCACTGGATTGCGGTCAAGAATATCCTTATGTACCTTCGGAGGAAGAAGGAATGGTTTTTAGTCCTCGGAGGGAGTGATGACTTAAAAGTGCGAGGGTATAGTGACGCCAGTTTTCAGACCGACAGGGACAACTACCGTTCGCAGTCGGGCTGGGTCTTTACCCTGAATGGAGGAGCAGTGACTTGGAAAAGTTCCAAGCAAGAAACCGTAGTTGATTCAACGTGCGAATCAGAGTACATTGCAGTGAGCGAAGCGTCGAAGGACGCAATATGGTTGAAGAAATTCATCGGTGATCTTGGAGTTGTACCTGCCATAAAGGAGCCCATGGAGATTTTCTGTGATAATGAAGGAGCGGTTGCCTTGACCAAGGAACCGAGGGATCATGGTAGATCTCGACATATCGACAGAAAATATCACTTTATTAGACATCGTGAAGAAGAAGGACAACTCGTGGTTAAGAGGATATCATCAGAAGATAACCTAGCAGATACGCTTACGAAAGGACTGAGCAGGGTTAAGCACTTGCAACATGCTAGGAGTATTGGGTTGAAGGATGATATTAGTATAGATTAGATAGTATTAGAAACGTGTAATAGATAAATGTAATTAACATTTGATGATTAAATAAAGGAGTATTATTTACGAGTAATGTTACTGCCTTATGTTAATTGTTTAACTATTGTTTCATTTTGCAAGTTTTGACTTCCAGAATAATTGAGTTTATTAAGAATAATCGAATTATTCGAATTGTCCACAATCGTTCATATGTTGGAAGTAGGTATGAATGAAGATTGTCATGAATTGGTGTGTAGATTGTCTAAATGGTATTAGACATAGCAAAAGTTTGCTGCAACGTTCATGAGTGCTTATGAACTAGTTTTGAGCATTGGAACAAACCCGCGCTTGCTGGAATCACCTTATGGAATGTGATAAAAAGGGTGATCGCAAGACGATAATATCATATGGTCTTAAAACCTAGATATATGGTTTGTTATTTGTTAATTGGTTGTACATTGATAATGCGAAACCGCATCAGTAACTTGATGTTATAAAACGCATTGTTGTGTATAGTTGGTTAATGAATAAGTAAATGCATATAAGTCGAAGTTTATCTGTTACTTTTATCCTAAGAGGGTAAAAGCGATATCTCGGCCGCTCGATGATTTGATTTGACTTATGTGTAGGGCCCAGTCAGAACTAAATTGATGTGTTTGATTAAGTTCTATGTCGAATAAATTTGAGATCGAAAAACCAATTGCTGGACAAATTGGTTCCATAGAATTGTCAGCATGATATCTAAACAGAGGACTGTACGATCCCTTATCTAAAGGACAAGATTGATAAGATCAGAGTTTGACAGCGTCTTTGAGAGCTACGATTGCTAATCAGATTATACATGTATATAGTTACTAGACTTATCCAAGTGGGAGATTTTTGGAATAGTGTCTAAGGCTGCAACTATATTAGGCAAGTATTTGACCCGATTGAGCATGGTCCTTTTGGGTTGCCTTCACCATAGCAACTTGACAGGATGATTTATAATGAGAGAAGAAATATTATTATTATATTATGAGAATAATATAAGGAATAATAATATTGTTATTTGATTAATATAAGTCATAAATTAATTAGGAATTAATTTGGTGACTTAAAGAGATTAATTAAATAAAAGGGCATAAACTGTCAATTGTATGATAGTTGTACTTTGGGCTATAATCTCTTAGGGATAAGGGGTGGACGAATTTAGGGTTTAGAAGAGCCAAGAATTCGTCCAAGGGCTTATCACAAAGGGATTGGATTGCTTAGAGCTTAAGTTATCCAATTAGGGTTTAAGGGTGAAACCCTAGGAGCCTTACTAGTATAAATAGACCCTAAGGGCTAAGGAGAATCGGCACTCTTGTCTCTAAAGAAACCTTGGCCGATTTCTTCCTCCTCTCTCCTCTCTCTATAATCATCCTCTTGCTAGTTGGTGTTTGTAAGCCATTAGAGGAGTGACACTTGTGACTCTAAAGCTCCAAGGACAAGAAGACTCAAGCAAGTGATTCAAGGTAATCATTCACATCTGATTTCTTATGTTATTATACTAGAATTATCATTAGAAGTATTGGATTCAATGCATGTTCAGTTAGAGAAACCTAGATCCAAGCATTAGGGTTTGTATGTGCACATAGGAATGTTCATATGGCTAAAACCCATCACTTTTATCCTGACACATAGTACTGATTGAGATACCATGGTAATCTACAACCAACTATAATATGTTCTTATGGATTCAAAGGACAACCACTTAGGCTCTAATACTAATTGTGAAAGCAAGGATCTGCATGGACAAGGTTTGATAACTTAAACCTTGAATTAACTTAAGATCAATGTTTGCTAGTAATAAAGATCAGTCAAGTTTGGTAAACTAGTTGACTCACAATTAAGATAATCAAAAAAGTGCTCAATAATAAATCATAATAATAAGTAAGAACAATGTAAAGTGATTTAAGAACATTAAGAATGTAAGAGAATGATTGACTGGATGATTCTTGATATAAGTGAAAACGGAGCACAAATGATTATTTGCATACATCCATACCTTTCTACTAAGGTTGACAACACCTTAAATAGATAGGGACTCACTAAAGACAAATACCAAACAAAGTGTGCATGGACTGAGACATCTGAATATCAATAGACTGAAACATCAGTTGTTGTTGATCTTGTCTCTTGTACAATACTAAAAACCAATAAGAAAAATACAAAATAGTACTTGCAAGAACAAATACGTTATAGACACAAAATATTCCTATACAAATATTCTATCTCAGCCCGATCTTGACTTCAGAATGGACTCCACTTCTGAATGCAATCATCTCGGAAATGCTTCATCTCGGATTGCATAAGGACCACTTTTCATGTTCTAACCTCCTTTTCAATTGTTTATTCCTGTGTTTTGCTTTGCATGTTTTACTTCTTGGTTGATTTGATTATTCGAAACTCCACAGTCGCACATAATTTTGGAAGTAAGTAGTGAATCAAGGCTATCATGAATTGAATTGTAGATTGTCTATAGGAGTTACACATTGCAATAAGATTGCTACAATGTTCATGAGTACTTAGAAAATAGGGATTTTGAGTATTGGATAAACCCACGCTTAGAGAATTACTTCATGGATTCTATCACGGGTCATTCTGAGACGATAATATCTTATATTCTTAAAATGGAGATATACAAATTGTAATTTACAAGTCAGTTGTGCATTAGTGTTACAAAAATGCATCATTAATGTGATGTTATAAAACATAGTGTCATGCATGATTTGGTGTGTAAAAGATACAAGCATATAAGTAGAAGTTTATTCGTTCCTTTTAACCCAATGGGAAAAACGATACCTTTGGGACCCTCGGTGATTTGGTGTTGACATTATATTGATGGGCCCAACCAGGACTGAATTGATGTGTTCAATTAGTAGTCGTATGAGGTCATCACAAATCAGGAAATCAGGAAACAGACTTTTTCACATGAGATTTATTGTAATCCATGTATCATGTCCATAAAATATCTTGAAGAATGGAGGAATATTTGATCACTTATCTTAGGGTCGATGTCTGATCAGATCAGAGTCTGGAAGTTGCTTTGGAAAGCACGCTTTACTATTTAATTTAGAATTTATAATTGCACTTGTAGTTACAGAATTATCCAAGTGGGAGGTTGTTGGATTAGGTGTTTAAGCCAATAACTAAATTGGTATGTACTTGAATGAAAAGCAAAGTCCTTTTTGCGTTGCCCTTAAAACTAGTAATTGACAGAATGACTTGTGGGGAGAGAGGTTGATTTATTGGTTTATCATATGATTAATAAATAGCAATAAATAATTTGTTAATATATTATGAAATTAAAATATTAATTAGAAATAGTATTTTTTTATTAATAATTAATCAGAAATTAACTAGAGTTAATTTTAGGATTAATTGGATTAATTAAAAGTAGAAGGACTAAAGCTGTAATTGTTTAATAGTTGAACAAGAGAAAGATTACGGAATTTTCC
This sequence comes from Lactuca serriola, assembly GCF_051521515.1. Lineage (NCBI taxonomy): Eukaryota > Viridiplantae > Streptophyta > Magnoliopsida > Asterales > Asteraceae > Lactuca > Lactuca serriola. Next base: position 96,073,346 of record NC_136411.1, on the reverse strand, counting down.
TAGGGTCAACCGCAAATTGGTGATCCTTAGGGTTTCTAGATTACTTCATGTGGATAATATGGATAATAAGGAAACTAGATAAAGTCAAGATTTGAAATAATATTATTTTATTTCAAATTAGGGTTATCTAGGGTTTTGCTATCAGCTATAAGTAGGACCCCTAGCCTATAATTTGCAGCCATTCTTTTTCATAGAATGATACCTGAAAATCTCATCCCCTCTCCTCTCTCATCTTAAGTCTTCTATTGTTAGGGTTTGGGTACAAACCATTAGAGACATTAGATTTCTGGTGCTAGCTTTCCCAGAGATCAGAAGAAATGAATTACTTTGATTATTTTCTATATTAATCTAAAGGTATGTAAACCCTAATCCCTTGTAATTTTCGATTATAGTAGGGCCTCCTTAGGGTTCTTGATGCTCAATTGTTTATTGCTTTCAATAGAGAAAACTTAGATCCAAATAGGTTGCATGTGAACTTAAAAGTTAAGTTATTTTTGCCACATGTTTAACTATAACCTATAAAACCTATCACAACTAACCCCAACTGCTAATATACCTTTGGAGGGAATAAAAAATGAAGCAGGTCAGTACAAAGCTAAACTTACTAGGGATGGTAAGTACTAGATTTATGGTCCATGGATTGTAACATCCCGAAATATCAAGAGTAGAGTTGAAGGGCTAAAAGAGTAAGTTGTGGAAGAGTGACTCGGCGAGTCCATGGATGGACTCGGCGAGTAGAGTCGCGGCTGGGACGCGTGTTAAGTAGCCGACTCGGCGAGTCGGTAAGGAGGACTCGGCGAGTAGGCGCTGAGTGGAGAAAACCCTAATTCTTGGGGTTGAGCCCTATATAAAGAACATTATGTTTTCCTTCCAGCCTCTTTATTCCCCCTTTAGTCCCAGAAACCCTAAAATCATGGAGAAAGCACCATTGTTGAGCAAATTGGAGCTTGGAGAGGTGGTTTTGAAGAGATCTTAGAGAAAGAGAGGCTTGGAGCAAGGGGCTTTGCTTGGATTCGAGTTTCATTTCAGTTGGGGCGTCCATTGGAGGTAATATCTCGTTCTTGGGCTATTGTTATGTTGTTTCTTCATTTTGGGGTTTGTGGGATCTTGCCTATGGATGAAATTGGAAGTCTAGAGGTTAGATCTGAGGTTGCTACCTCAGATCTGGAGTGGAGAAGAATCAGAGTGCATGAAAGTCCCTGTGTTGGAGTGTTTAGTGAAGCTTTCATGTCCCAAAACCCTAAACCAAAGTGCAAAAAGCCTAGATCTCGTTAGATTCACGTAAAGTTTGCCACTTTACGTGATGAAGGGGTTGTAGGAAGCTAGATCTATGTCTTGGATCAATTGCATGGCTTGGAGTGCTTCTGTATGGATTCAGACCGGTGGTACTCGGCGAGTCACATGGGTGTACTCGACGAGTTGCTTGAAGATGAGCTGGGACTCGACGAGTTGGAAGAACAACTCGGCGAGTTGGATGAAGATGGCCTAGAACTCGGCGAGTTGTATGAACAACTCGGCGAGTAGGTTGAAGATAGCCTTAGACTCGGCGAGTCTGTTCTTGGACTCGGCGAGTCTTGTCGAAGAGTCCCAATATTTTCTGGTCGAGCCAGGAATCGGTAGGTCAAGGGATGACTCGGTGAGTTGTTTGCGAGAGGACTCAGAAGTTGTGGGACTCGGCGAGTCTCGGGGTGACTCGGCGAGTTAGGTCGCGGATTGAGTGAAGTTCTGAGTATGGGGACTCGGCGAGTCATCGGGTTGACTCGGCGAGTAGAGTCAGTCAGGGGTTGACTTTGACCTTGTCTTTGACCAAGGGTTGACCAGTGGTTTCCAGGGGCATTTTGGTAATTGTTGATTATTGTTTTGATTTCAGTGCATTGGTGGTTGTCCGGTGGTGGAGATCGTATCAGTGATCGGAGCAGCTTGGGCTATCTGTTCAATCGGCAATTTTCGAGGTGAGTTATCCTCACTATATCGACAGGGTCTATGGCACCAAGGCCGACCCTTTATCGGATGGAAATCCGAGTAGTGTTTGTTGTTATGATATTGCGGAATATGGGCCGGAAGGCATTACGTTATGGGCCGGAAGGCATTACATGTTGTGGGCCGGAAGGCATTGCGATGTGGACCGGAAGGTCATGGCCTGGAAAGGCGTATGTGTGTAATTAGTATGTTGACTGATTCGTAGGGTGATGTTATGCTAGTGACCGGTTAGTCCGGTATCTTGGTTAGGGTAATGATATGTTATGTGATCTGTTGATCGATTCGCTGACTGTGATCTGTTGAATGATTATATGTTGTGTGCACAGTTGCTTGGTCTGGGGTTTGACCCGATATGTAAGGCTGTTCTATGATCTGTTATGTTACGTGGGCATTTTATGTTATGGGCCGGAAGGCGATATGTTATGGGCCGGAAGGCGATATGTTTTGGACCGGGAGGTCGTGGCCTGGAAGGGTGTATTTGTGGTTGGTATTTTTGGGGGTATCTCACTAAGCTTTCGGGCTTACAGTTATGGTTTTATGTTTTCAGGTTCTCAGGAGTCTGTGGCAAGGCAAATGCGTGATCGTACCGTTCCCCACGTTGGTGTTTTATGATTTGAACCTGGGAAAAATACTCTGTTAAATAATGTATTGAAAACCTTTTTGTAACAACGTTATTAAAATGGGTGGTTTTTGAAAAGTTTTAATTGTTTTGAAATTTTGGTCGTTACATGGATGGACCAATGTGTGGTAAATCTTTTGCAAAGGACTTGTAGTTGTCGGAAGTGGGAAATAACAGGGATACCAAGCAAGCATGTTGTTACTGCTATGAATGATAAAATTGACAATAGGGAGGAATGTTGTGATCCTCAAGATTGCGTGCATAACTACTATAAGTTTAGCACATGGGAGGAAATGTACAAGTTCAAGGTCACCCTATAAATGGGCGTAACATGTGAAGAAAGTCACCATATCCATTCACATTGACCCCTCCTAAACATCACCAAATGTAATTAAATTTTTTACTCAATTTTGGTTATTTACTTAGAAGTCTTTAACACAATGTTGTACTATGTAGGTTGGACGCCAAAAGAAAAAGAGAAAAAGAGCCTAGACTTTAACACCTAGCTAGGGGAAATTTTTTGAGAAAGATGTATCTCACCGTCACTTGTAGCGTAGGGGTCGAAACATATATAGTGAGGAGTCGAAATAGGTTGAGTCTGTAAGGGTTTGAAATCCAAATGATTTCGACTCTCTATGTATTTACAATGCATTGTTTTATTCGAAGCTAGAATGTTTAGTCTTTTTATTTTTTGCTAGTCTATTGTACCCTATAAATAGAGTAGGTACTAGACTTGGCTTTACCTTGAAATTTGGATCGAAAATTTTATCCTAATGATCTCTTTCATTAGATCGACCCCGAACAAATAACCCTTCACCTTGCGAGCTGATTGACCTATCATTTGAAATCATTAATTTTGTCTTTTCCTTGGAGTACAAGGCATCATAAATTTCATTTAGAGTATCAAGAATATTAAAATATAAAATCAGAAGAGAACATAAAAGCGTTAATCCAAGATCATTCTCATCATACTTAATTTCCAACATAGCTCGATCGGAAACAATTTTGAAGTCATATATGTGGGTAAGAAACTCTCCACCTTCTTAAAGTTTGTATAGGAAAATGTTTTGCTTTAATGTATCTTACTCGTTAGATATTTATTCATACATATTGATTCAAGCTTTGACCAAACAACAGTCGCGACTCTTTCATTGAACAGTTCTTTGAGAATATTACTAGATTTTTTCCATGGCTTTATGGTCCTTCTTCTCATCAAGAGTCCAACTAACTCGAGATTTTCCTCAAAAAGAATATAATGCATCGTCATAATCCACTTGATCCAAAAGGTCTCATGTCTTTACTTTCCAAAGTGTAAATCAAGTATCACAATCCAAAAATAAAAGATCGTATTTTATCATAGCCATGAGTAAAGGTTGGACTTATTTAAACTTTTGATAAAGATTTCTAATAATTTAATATAGGGTAAATTATAGAAATGTTATTTGTGGTTTGCTCGGAATTGCATGTTTTGTCCAACCTTTGAATAGTTGATAAATCGTGCTCCTATAGTTTTAGAAAATTGTAGTTTTGGTCCTTGGCTCATAGAAAAAGACTATTATGTCCTTTTTAAATATCTTGTTTTTTTCATTTTACTCATTTTATTATATAAATAATTAAAAACTATACTTTAATATAAAAAAACAAAACCACCCGAAACCTAATAGTGACCCCACCGTCTATACCTCCATCTCACTCCTTTATCGTCTTGACATCCCCATCTTTAATGAACCGTCAACTGAAACTAGAAATTGTGCCTAAAACCCCTCTTCTTCTTTTACATATGCTCGATGATTCTTGAGAATATTCTCTTTCGCCTCACCACATCTAATAATGTACTCTTGATTGTCTGGTTTAAGCAACCACCTAACAAATCTTAATCTGTTAAAGCGAAGGTTGTCATGGATTTTCAGGATCTCCATTTTGATTGAAAAAATTTGTTACAAAGAAAGTTTGAACCAAACAAATTCTTGTAATTAAGAAAGAATGAGTAGAAGGTCATAATACCAAATATAAACCCCTCTCCTAAAAAAAACTTTTAAGATAGAGGATACTCAACTCCATGAACCTTCATAATTTCTTTTATATGTTTCAATCTTTATCTTTAGATTTTTATTTGCTTTATGTTACCTAAATGGAGTTTACTGATTGTGGAAAAGTGAAATTTTATTTTTGTAGTGAATGTGAACTTCAGTTGATGCATATGCTGTCGAATGGGAGTTATGATCGAGTGACGAAGAGATGAAACAAAACAACCACAAAACAGGAATAAGGGTTAACCAGTCTCACCAAAAGAATTTTCAAGGTCAAAGACACCTTCACCATGCTAAAAAATGTCTAGTTACATTACATCGACCTTGTTTGATGGGTCATATATATTAATTAGAGGGAGAAGACAATAATAGTATCATTAAGCACGCCTCCTCATACCATTTTTATGGATTAAAACGTTGATGATAGAAACAAATTGTAACCATATCAAGTTAAATAAAAACTCGTTTCCATTTTGTTAGATCCTATAAGAGATTAAAAATACATAATGTAAACTGTGAGAATATGCGGCATAAAAGTACAGTTTGTGTCACACCCCCGAACCAGACGGCGGAAACGTCCGAGGGCTCTTGTGACTTAAATTGAATACCATCACAATGAATATACATCAATCATAACATAAATCATCACCAAGCATTGAAATGATATAAATGATATTGTTTACATCCAGTACATTGTTTTAAACATTACAATTTCATAACATAAACTGTCTGATAGATATCATAAGCAAAACACCCTGACATTACTTGGTACTTATTCTCCAGTTTACCTGTTACCTGAGAATACAAGTTAATTTTGAAAAAACGTAAACATATGAAATGTTGGTGAGTTCATAAGCAATGTTGTGGTAAAATGATTTGGTGTAGTTCGTAAAACCCAGAAAATCCGATATTTTTTGAAAAGATCATTGTTTATAAAAAGTGTGAAGGAACCGTGAATATATGCTTGTTGATTTTCAAAACATGTATAATTGTTGAACTTCTGTAATGATCGCACAAGTGAAAATGTTGAACTTCCCAGGAAAACCCGATGTTTTCCCGTTACATAAAACACAGTGAATTCCCAATTTGTTATACCGTCACGACATTTGATTATTGATTTCTCGAGTGGCTTTGGATTTATTAGGGTTTGTGAGTCGTTATAATCATGCATTTGAAAATGTCTAGTTTATAACTACAGGTTTCGAACGATCCTTAAAGGCGTCGTCCGTCACTACTCACTAAATCCAACAACCATGATTACTTTTGATTAACGCCCTGAATTTGTTTACCTTGATTACTCGTAAGCCTAACGAACGAGGAAAAAGGGGAGTACGAAGTCCCGTTATATTCCGTGAGTTATTTAGGCTGTTGGGAATGCGAAAGGCACGTTGGCCCAACTCGCATTTGATTTCTTGACTTCACTAGCAATACTAATGGTCCACTAGGGCCCAATAGCACATTAGAGCTATTGAAAGTCCTTTTACATGCAATCGGGTCATGGGAGGCCCAATAGCACATAAACATATTCCCTTTGGGCCCAAAGATCATGTTAATGGGCTAGCAAGGCCCAACAAGCATGATTTGAAACTTCCAAGCCCAAATTTTGTAAGTTTGTTCATCGTAGTTATCGTGTATTTATTTAGATGGTTTGGTTTAACGCTAGTTGTTTTGTATTGATTCGAAACCGAATCACTTCGTTTGTAACGATATTTGTTGTTGAGAGAGTGTATTTGTTTTCCGTTTCGTCAGTAGTCGTGGATCTTGTATTTTGTATTAATGAATTAATTTGTTTAAAAGTGGAATTTGACCTTTTCACTACCCTTCTTTTATAGAAATAACACTTTTGGTCCTTTTATATAAAAGAATTTCATTTTTAGTCCTTAAAACCTTTTCTTGACACTTTTCTATCATTTATTTGATGAAAACACGATTTTAACCCAAAATTTATTTTGTTGACAGCTTCAGCCCCTCCAGAATAGTATTTCTCGGTTAGAACCCCATTTTTCACAACTTTTACAGTTTTGGCCCAAAATCTAAAAACTTTACATTTTTGGTCCCTTTTTAAAGTGAAAAGCATTTTTGACCCATAAAATGATTTTATCATGCTAATTACCCCCTTTTTTACAGAAAGTTTTATTTTAGCCCCTAAAATTTATCATTTTTCGCATTTTGAGGCTTATTGGGCCGAAAAGCCCAAAACTAGCCCATTAAGCTAAAAATTTACATTTTAAGTCCCTTGAAATTTCTAATGTTCAGAAAAATGTTTATAGAAACTGTTTTGACCCTTTTGACCTTCAAGAAACTGTGACTTGTCGATTTGTACCCCAAGTTTTGTATTTTTGACAATTTAAGCCCAAAAATGGGTTTTATGTTAGAATATGTTCCTCATGACCTTATAAGCTATTATTCTCGACTTGTTTAGTGTAAAATAGCTTAGGTTATGTTTGTTTCCTTTCTCATGTCATAGATCTCGGGTTTACACCCTTTTTGGTAACATATTCATCACAAAACACATGAAATCACACACATACATGCATCAAATCACACATAACATACACATACACATAGATCTACACATTTTCTTGTATTACCCCCATAAAACTCTTAAAAACCGAAAAAGAAACGGGTATGAAGCTCACCTTGAGTTGTGGTTTCGGTTTTGAAGAAGATTGGGAGAAGTTTGGTGCTATTTTCGGTCCTAGCAAGTTCCTTGGATGGATCTCGAACTTAGTGGGTTCTAAGATGCAAGATCATGAATTTGAATGGATTAAGAGGTGATTTTTGATGAAAAGAAGTAAGTTAGATCATAGATTTAACCACCAACTTTCCTTGAATGATGATTTTTGTGGAAAAAACTCCTTGAAACCTCTTAGATCTCGAAAATTTGGAGAGAAATGGAGAGAGCTTCTTGAGAGAATTTTTGAGTGAAGTGTGGGTGTGTGTTTGTTTGGATTCGGCCGAGAGGAAGAAAAGGAGAAGAAGAGAGAGAGTGATGGGGTTGTTGCATGGAAGTATGAGAGCTTGCATGGAAGTCCATTAGGTAAAAATGAGTTGGCACCACAAAGTCAACTCTTCCTTTCTTTGTGGGCTTGGGCCGAAAATGGAGAGGGAAAGAGAAAAAATTTTGGGTTTTGATTGATTAATCCCATTTTATGGTTAAGTTAGGTGATTTTTGGCCCAAATAAATATAAATATGATTTTTATGACCTATTAGGGCTAAATTTGGTTAGTTATGGCCCAATAAGGTCCATTTAGGTATTTTTATTTCATTCTAGGCCCAATATGGCCCAAAATATTTAAAATATATAGAAGTGGGTCCAATTAGAGCCCATTTAAGAGTTCTAAGCCCAAGATAGTCAAATTGGAAGCTTATTGGCCCATTGGGCCCAATAAGGAAATCCTAGTCTAGAATGGACTTAAACCGAGATTTCTAGGGTTTCCAATTCTTTGTTGACCATTTGCAGTGCTTGTATGAAGTGTTTGATTGAAATTCTGTTGTTATTGAATAAGCATCCTACATGTTTTCACATTGTTGGTTCATATTTGTTATCATTGTTCAATATTTACAAGGCATCAAAATTCCTAGTTGTGATAGTTTGTGTATTATGAGAATACATAATATATATTCAATTAAAACACAATACTTATCCATTATGAATGTTCGGTGTGTAATGAAAGCAAATAGTAGTTGGGATCCATTGAGGCTTTTTAAGATTTAAACATGAATGTCCTTTCCTGATATTGTAACTCCTCCACCACCATGTGTATGTGTATGTGATGTATTTCCTTAATTTCCATGTATCAACAACTACTTCTTAAATGGGATTAGGATAAAATGACTAGTAACAGGGATGATGGTGAAAGAGATAGATAAAAATGAAGGAGGTGGGTGATGGTGAATGAGAGAAATAAAAATGAAGGAGGTGGGTTTTTAGTGGTCATAGATAGTAAAGGTGGAGGTTGTAGATTAAACGGGGGAGGAAGAAGATGAAGACGGGCATAATAGTGGTGTATGGTGAGGCGGGCCATTTTTATTTTAAAATTGTTAAAAATTATAAATGAGTAAAAGAAAAAAGATATAAGATATAAAAAAGGGCAAGATAGTATTTTTACATGGACCAGGGACCAAAATTTCAAGATTTGTAAACCAAAGAGACATGAATAGTAAAAGTTTCAATGGTTGGATAAACATGAAATCTTAAGGAAACCATAAAAACTATTTCTTTAATTTATTCTTTAATATATGACAAAATAAAGAGTAAATCATAAATTTGGTCTTTGTAGTTTGCTTCAGTCTGTATATTTGGTCCAAACTTGTAAAAACTTGATATTGTTGGTCATGTGGTTTTCAAATCTTATACTAAAGGAGCTTTGGTGTAACGTCCCAAAAATACGAGCCAAAAATTTCATTTTTAAAACATATACTTTGCAAAACATTAGAATTAAAACATCCACTGATCATATCATTTCATAAAAGATGTTGCGTGTCTGGAAACCATTTTATAAATCAAAAAAATGTCAGAGTACATATCCCCAGGAAGATCTCATAGTGCGGAATACAAGGCGTGTATGTGATGTGCCGCTACCGCGCCAGCTCCTTCCCCTTCGAAGAAGAGGTACCTGAAACCAAAACTGAAAACTGTAAGCACAAAGCTTAGTGAGTTCCCCCATCGTGCCACATACCATACAATCACATGTCATACATAATGCAAGGCATTTCTGGGGTGCCCGACCTACTCGGTACGGCCTTTCTGGGGTGCCGACCTACCCATGCGGCCATTATGGGGTACCGTCCTACCCGTGTCAAGCCATTCTGGGGTGCTGACTTCCCATGTCAAGCCATTCTAGGGTGCTGACTAGCCTTCAGTCCTAACGACCGAACCTCGAGGACTATTTCACCCCCCTTACTACTACTACTATCACATATCATAACATAACATATTATCAGACATATATGCGGTGTCTGAACTACCCTTCGGTCCTAACAACCGAACTCGGGGACTGCTCCCCTCCTACTACCTCTAACTCATATAACAGATCATGCTAGCATATAAACATAACATCATATACTGTCAGACGTATCTGGGGTGTCTGACTACCCTCCGGTCCTAACAACCGAACTATACTACTGTCACATATAACATATCATGCTAGCATATAACATATCAGGTAGTAGCAAACCTAGATGATATCACAGAGACAATCATCTATCATACGTCTCCTACTGGTGGGCCGGCATTGTGGCCTTAGACGCACCGCTACTGGAAGGTAACTCACCTCAAAGTAGTTGCTGATCTGCGTGGGAACTGACGGTCTTCTGCTGCTGCTGCCCCGAAAATCCTCCGGCTATAATTCCCACAAAACACTCAGTCAAATACTGCTAATCAACTTCAGGGTAAAATGACCATTTACCCCTAACCAAGCCAAAAATCAAAGTCAAAGTCAACTTCCAGTTGACCCGACTCGCCGAGTTGGCTCGCCAACTCGTCGAGTCCTTGTCCATTGGAATAACCTTAATCCCGTCTCTACTCGTCGAGTTTGGCATCGACTCGAAGAGTTTTCCTTCTAAACTGATGTCCAAACATCCTTCATCCTACTCGCCGAGTTGTATGAACAACTCGTCGAGTTCGTCTTCATCCGAAGAACACTCTATGCTGAGACTCGCCGAGTTGTATGAACAGCTCGCCGAGTCTGTTCTTGGGGCAAGAAGATTGCCTTGAACTCGCCGAGTCAGGGCATTGACTCGCCGAGTTCCTTCATGGGTGAGTTCGGCTTCCAACTCACGGAGTCCACCCAGGACTCACTACTCTTACTCGGCATAACGAAAAGGGGAAAACTCGAGGACTCGCGACTCGACTCGCCGAGTCCGATGAACGACTCGCCGAGTCGTTACCATGCAATTACCATATGGTCGATTATGCTTGAATCCAGCTCATGCCATACATAGATCCGTGATCCTAGGGCTTGATTAACACGTAAAGTTTCCAACTTTACGTGCAAATAGACAACCATGAGGGTTTTAGGGTTCAAAATGCACCAAAAGGGTAGATCTAGGGCTTTCATGCAATATGGTTCCAAAAAGGCAGTAGATCTGAGCTCCTGGAGCTCAACCATGCCTAGATCTAAAGGTTAATCAGCCTATTACGAACCCTCAAACATACACAAGCTTGGAAATGGTTCAAGAAGGACTTCCATAGAGCTAAAAGGGACTATAAGCATGAAAACAGAGGGGAAATCGAGTTATACCTTAGGGAACACACTGAGATAGCTCAAAGATGCTTGACCTCCTCTTCTCCTTCTTGATCTACTCTCCTTCCCACTCCAAAACTTCAAGAAAACACACCAATTGCTTCAAACCCACAAGGAACAAAGCTTGAACGAGGTATAGAGCTCTGAGGGTGAATGGGGGCGAGCTTGGGGCGGAAAAATGGGTTTAAATAGGGTGCAAACCCTTGAAATTTAGAGTTTCATCAGACAACGGTGACTCGTCGAGTCACCAACTTAAACGTGTTCCGGATCTCGTCCTTACTCAGCGAATCGAGCCTCCAACTCGCCGAGTCCAAGGCTAAAAATGTGAAATACTTAGATAAATTTTACGTACCAGGAACCAGGTGCTACATTTGGTTGTTAACTCTAACAACTTAGCTATTAAATTTTTAAATATGACTACTTTACCCATGTTTTTCTTATTCATATTTTATCTCTTTGTTATTTTCCTAATTCTTCTTTAATTATTTTTAAAATATCCTCAAGAAACCACAACTACATTTAGGATCACTATCATAATCACCACCACTTGAAACTTCAGTCAACCTCCAACCATCATCCCATCCCCCTTTCATCTATGTCCCCTTGATGATATTCTTTTCATGTACTCGTCTTCTCTAGAAAACACATGGTGAGAAAATGAAAACTTTATATGTATTTATTGGATTTTTGGAAAATTTCTTGTTAATTTGAGAAGAAATTCAATAACATTAGACATATCGACCATTACCCCATCCCTACCCCTATGTCTCGTCCCCATCATTTATCTTCCCCTAAAAGATCCACCTATGTGAAGTATCAGTGAAAACTCCACCATAATTAAACCAAAGTTATTCCAACAACAGAATCACACAAAAATTATACCACAATGCAAACTAGAATCCAACCATATCTCAAACTTATATTACAAAATTAAAAGCTTCAATGAAGAAATAATTATAGAAGAAACTTTGTTGTTGTTTGCACTTATAATAAGACATTAAAGTGTCATGTAGTGTTTTTTTCTAGAGAACGAGGTCAAAGCTGGAGCAAGAACAAAATCGAAAAGTTAAAAACTTTTGGTTCCCGCGTAAAGTATTTAGTGGGGTGGATTAACAAAAACAAATTAAGATTCAGGTTCTCACCCAAAAGGTATTGTCGAGGGAAAGATATAGAGAGTGATGTGTGAGAGAAATAACACATAAAGGTGGAGGATAGTGTGACAATCGGTCTTGAATCCTAACCACCAACATCACAATCACCACCGCTATCGCTAGTCGATTTTGAAGCATCAAAGGTCGTCAGAGGAGAAGAGGTGTCGAAGAAACATTGTCACAAAAAGGTGAAAGATTGAAAGACTGAGTCACATATATGTGGTCTTAACATTGGTGGTGGTGGGAGAGACAGAGTCATAGAGAGAACTGATGAGATTTGGGGATAAGTCGATAGGAAGTCGAATGAGGTCTTGCTGTTGGATGCAGAAGATTCCTTGTTGTCGGGATAAAGGCCGTCATCGGTGGTGTAGGAGAGGGAGAGAGAGATTTGGAAGACGAAAGTTGTTGGCCTATTTTAGGGTTCTTTTTATCATTTTTCATGTACATGATAGAAATGATCCCTTAAGTTCAAAGAATGACAAAAAAAATTTGGGTTTCTCATTGTATTGTTATGTCAAGATTTGTATGCGAACTGGTTTCGTAGTTGGGTCCGTATTTTTTCTAAAGTCTTCATTTCGTGGACGAGTCTATTTAGTATCTTGCTTATTTAGTCTAAGTTCGTAGTTCTAATTTGTTGGAATATATATGCCTTTTTGACTTTCCTTTATACCTATATATAGGGATGTTTGTTAGAAGAGAGAGTAACGTTGTTGTGAGAATAAATCCCTCATCGTACCGAACTGTTCTCAAATTCTCTCTAATGAAATAATGATCTTATTTACCTATTTGTGTTCATAATCATTCATTCTTATCATGATGCTTTCGTTAACAAATTAGAATCTATTTCGTTCCTAATATTCTTACACGAAACAAAAACAAAGCAAAGTTCTTCAATTTACAGGCACATAATAGAACTTCTTAGTCGGTAAGCAAGATATAGAAACCATGGGCAGCATTCATAGAAATTTTTTAAAAGTCGCACCAAATATGCATATTGGAACAAACCACAGGTACCAAATCTGTAGTTTGCTCCAAAATAAATGTCAAATTCAAAACTCAACTTACATCACTGTAGCTTTATGAATGTTGTCGGAAAGGACTGGCGAAAGGAATGGGGCTCATAGGAAGTTGAGTCCAATGAGAAGTAATGGTGGTTGACCAATGAGAATTAATGCTTGATCCAACCAACCCCTCTGTTCCATGCTAACCATGATGCCAGCAAAATGAACCTGTTTCTTGCCTAGGTTCAAAACTTAAGAAAGAAGACTGGGATTTTATCAACCGACCATTTTTATTAGGTGCTGTTATTAAAACATCTTTTATAATATAGGAAGTTGAGTCCAATGAGAAGTAAACGGTGGTTGACCAATAAAAAAAATTTTAAAAATTATATCGGATGTCTAAATGATAAAATAAGATGTCCATTTAATCGACCCCTTTTTATTTTATGAGAATGGTACTCAAATTATTTGTCATATACTTTAGAGTTTTGAAATAAACTTTTTATATATATATATATATATATATATATATATATATATATATATATATATATATATATATATATATATATATATATATATATATATATATATATATATATATATATATATATATATAGTCTGATTCAAGTGAGAACTAAAAAAATGATGAAGACTGCGAGAACAATTCTCCACCATCAATTTCGTTAAAGGCACAAACATCAAACCCAAATATTTAGTCGTGGTGTGTTCGCATACGACCCATGTCCATGATAACTAATCAAGTGCGGCGAACGTCCATGGAACGTCATTTAAGTGAGTTTTATTACTTATTTTTGTTTTTGTCTTTTTTTTTCGATAAAAAAAATTCAAATTTTTTTTTAATAGATTTATGCTCGGTTTAACGTTTTTAGTTATTATTTTGTTTTGTTTTTTATTTTTTTTGTTTTGTTTTTAAAAAAAACTTATTTTTATTCTTTTTTTTTAATTTATTTACTACATACTTGAAGATACTAGTGTTTTCTTTATTTTTGTTTATGTTTTTATGTTTTTGATTTTTTAAACTAAATATCGATTTGAGTTTTTAATCTTCAGCAATTATAAAACTTTAAGTAAGAAGAATATTAACGATCATAATATTTTGTGTTCATATTTTTTTTAGATCATAAAATTTTGAATCAATTATTTTGAATCGTAATATTTTTAAATCAAATCATTTTTGAATCATAGGATTTTAGATTAATAATATATTCAATGAAATATAGTTTTGTTCAAAAAAAATTACGGATCATTATTGTTTTGAATAATTTAATTTTGAATCATAAAAGATATAATTAAGGATTATAAAATATTTGAGTCTAAATATTTTTATATCATAACAAATTAAGGATCATAAACAAGTTGAATCAATTTTTTTTTGAATAATCACATTTTGGACAGTTCACTTGAGACTCTTAAAAAAAGAGAGATTTTAATATTCAACGTCAGCCACATATTTTTCTCATTTGCCGCTATAATGCTCTAACGTATCGGCACCAGCACGGTATGTCTAATAATAATTGATTATATGGTGGAGAGGTATAATCATATATGATTATGGTGGTTGGTGGGGAGGTGGTAGTGGTGGAAAAGGTGGCGGTATTATAGTTGACGGAGGTGGCAGTAGTGTGGCTAGTTGGAGTGGGGGGGGGGGGGGGTGGCAATGGTGGTAGTTGTGGTGGTTGGGAAGACAGTGGAGGAAAAAATGAACAGTCGGCATTGCAAAATCATTTATAATTATAAACTCTCTTGTTGTATCAATACAACAGATTGTTAGAGTGGCAAATGAGAAATATGTGGTTGAGGTTGAATCTCAAGATCTTTTTTTTTTTTTTTTTTTTATAATCTCAATGGAACCTACCTCTGTATATATATATATATATATATATATATATATATATATGTGTGTGTGTGTGTGTGTGTGTGTGTGTGTGTGTGTGTGTGTGTGTGTGTGTGTGTGTGTGTGAGTCAGATTAAGTTATTTTGAGAATTCAAAAATGTGCTAGAACTCGATAAATCTTAATCCGTTCAACATTTTTTTGAAACAAATACCACCATTAGTGTTCAATGTTGTGTCAAAGGTGTATCTAACCTCAAAAAAAGTTTGACGATTTTTTTTTTAAATGTGCATATATATATATATATATATATATATATATATATATATATATATATATATATATATATATATATATATATTGTATTTTTTTTCAAAAGTTTTTAAAACCACAACAATAATAAAACTCAAATGCAGGTGTTTAAAAGATTTGCAACTTGAAAATATAAAAAAAACACAAAAAATATATGTGCATATATATATATATATATATATATATATATATATATATATATATATATATATATATATATATTAACAAGAAAAATTGTCAACTTTTTTAGAACTTGGATTTGTTTTAGACGTTGGATTTCGAGAAGATTAGTGGTGTTAGTTTCAAATTTTTTTGTATCACTTTAATTTTGTTTTTTGTTAAATTTGTTTGATTAGTTATCACCGTACAATGAGTGAGAAGGCAAACGGACAACAAACTCTGTCATTAAACCTTTTTGTATACTAAAGCCAATTCTTTTGAAGACTACATCTATAGATCTAAGGGATATGACATTGCTATGTATGATCCGTCGTACACTATTAAGAAGTTCCATCGGATCCAGCATGAAGAAACCAAACCTATCAAATGCAAATAGTATGAACACACGTTGATTTTTAAGGCACAAATTCTCATGTTTAGTGACGTTGCCTGTAGCAGCTTTTAACGTAGTCTGTCCCGCCGTGCAACCCCCAACCCTTAAGCCCACGAGAGGGGGTACACCTGTATGGTCCACGCGTGCGTGTTTCCCTCCAACCCATCCATAAATCAAAACGTCAGTCGGTTTAAGGGTTGACCTACCTTCTGTCAGGTCAGTCAAGAAATTCACAGGTGCCACTTTCTTGGTGGAAACTCTGACACACTTAAATATGTCAAATAAAACATCCTTAACCATGTTGTGGTTGTATTTGAACCCTGATAGTTCTTTACAATGGACCGCATATTCTCCAAAGAGTCCAAACATGCCTTGCGACACACCGACCATATCTCGTCAACTAGGAATATTGTGATCATGAGTCGATATTTAAGGATAGTACGATACTCCACAGGAGACATATGTTGGCCAAGCCCATTTATAGGGATACCAAATTCTTATTTTTCTCCTTATAAATAAATATCAACAGCCATATAAAAAAATATTTTTTTTTGTCATTGATCTTGTAAAATTCATACTGTGAATTTAAACTGTAAATATTTCAGTTTTTAGCATTCATAAAGTGAATCAGACTTATTATTTCAACTCTTTGATCATTCACAAATCAATTTAGTAAAATTTATATGTGAATCAAAGTATATTTACTTGTAATTTTATAATATTTTAACGTATAGATTACTTATAAATTAGTTTTATAAAATTTACAAGTGAATTTGTTCATATTTTGAATCTGAACTATATATGATCCAATTTTCAGAATTCACAATGTGGGTTTTTTGGTGTAATCCGGTGTATGTGCGTCCAATGTACAAGTCTACAACTCTTCCCTTGGCCAAAGATCACTTTAAATTTCGAAGATATGGATTGGTTCCTTGATTCTTTGATTAATAATGATTCTCTTTTGAACTATTCGTGTTAGATGTCATTTGATGCATCTTTTATATAAGTTTTTATTAGTGTTTTGTGTGACAACCCGTAATTTATTCTTGTAAGCCAATCAAATCAATCAAAAGTTCAGACTTGTTTTTGTTATCTTTTTACTGAGTTAAGGGTCATATTATGAGTTCAAGGCATCGTAAACTTAAAGGATTGTATGTTAGGAAGTGTTAGCAAGAGATCAATGGACTGCATTCAAGCCAGAAACACCTTCAAAAGTGTTCATGGCCGCAAACTAGGTTCATGGCCGTGAGCCATCCTTGGGTCGTAAACTACTCTTCCACCCCCCCCCCCCCCACACACACATATATATATATATATATATATATATGTATATATATATATATATATATATATATATATATATATATATGGGTGTTAGCCATTTTTCTCTTCAAAAACGTAAGTATTACACCCTTCTTGATATTCCTTGGAAACCAATTGCTTTCATCTATTGATCTATCACTTTTCATCAATATCTTCAAGGAGTTCTGGCCGTGAACCCTTCATCTTGGCCGTGAACCCTTCAAAGATTCATCGTTTAAGCCGTGAACACTTCAAGTGTTCTTGGATCGTGAACCCTCCAAGGGCCGTGAACACCTCTTGTGTAGCCGTGAACATATTTCAACCCTTCATTCTTGGTTCTAACACTTCATTGTAAGTGTTTCCTAGTTCCTAAGGTTGTTTCCTATACATATTAGTTGTTATAGGCCCTAATTTCATACATATAGATGTTAATATATGCTAAATAGGATCCATTTGTGCTCGGGACTTCACTTGGCATACCAAGCATCCTATATCGATCTTTCACTCGAATCACTCACTGCAGGTGAGTTCATACCCCTATAATTACACTTTTAAATGCTTTTAGGGGGAGAATACAAGTAGAACACAATACAATTATGTTAACCATTTATATGTGAAAACAACACCCAAAACGATTTCTTATACTCAAAAACCTATTAAAACTCTTTTAAACTATTTTAAACTACTTTTATATCAAATCATATTCAATTATCTATTTACGTATAAGTATGCTTTAACGGACTTAGGACTACTGCTAGATACCTTGACTCTTGTTCCTTGTTTGGTTGTGGAATTAGGATAGGATCACTAGTCCGACTATCAGTTAAATCATAGTTATACTCATCAAATACATATATGAATATTAAACCCATTTTTAAGGGTCATACTTAAGTTAGTTGCTTATTGTGAGTAATTGAGTCTTTTCTACAAATCAGTAACAGTTGAATCAAACATACTAGTAAACTATAATAGGTATAGCTTAGAGGATCAAAACATACTATTTCTAGAACAGAGAAACATACACGAGTGAGTACAGTCACACCATTACTATACATTAGAACACATACTATAACAAGAATAGAAAGGAACATACATACTATAACAAAACCAGAATAACTAAAATGTGAAACACTATTTCATGGCATAACAATATACTTGTTGTGTCACGTTTTGTAACCAGAGTCTCCTAGAGGGAGAGCGTGAGTTTATATATATATATATATATATATATATATATATATATATATACAAGATTGACCATCCAACACCTTGCTGCTAGCTATAGTGGGACCTGCAGGTTTATGGGTGACAAATGTCATACCATTTTCGACGTCTGAAGAACGTCGTGTTTTATACTAGTCAATCAAGCATGGTTATAACATAATCACATTTTTACCTTAATTAACAACTTGATTTTAAGGTAGTTAGTGCTTCAGTAGGGTATTTTATACAACACTACTGTGCATCTTCATTTTCCATTAAATTCATACAATGATATTCTCATATACAAAATGCATAGTATTTTTCGTTTAAAGATAGTTTTAAAAATATGCAAAACCCACATTTATACTATTACAAGTACAAACATACATCTTACATCATTTTTCAAAGAGAAATAGAAGATACAAAACAGTAGAGTCTTGGTAGAAGACTACTTTTCATTTTAGTAGAAAATATAGGATTTTTTAGGAAGCATACAAACACTTAAATCAAAACACTTAAAAACATTTTCATGAAATAGATGCAAACTTTTGACACTAAAATACTTATGCACTCACCAGCTTAAATGGTGATCTACTATTTCAAAAAAACTTGTATTCTCAGGTCACCAGTAGACAGGTACACTTGACCAGATTTTGAGAAGACGGAGCATGTTCAAGACTCGTCTTTCATGTTGATATATATATTTTTGGTGACTTACAACTATACACAGAACACACATGTATAAACTATATTATTAATGCAATGGATGATGTTGTTACTTGTTTTACTATTGTGCATTGTTATGATATTGTACATGACGTCCTCCGCCCCCGAATGTTTCCGCCATTCCGGTTTGGGGGTGTGACATTTTGCATCATATTTTATGCGATTTCATATACATTAGTTTAGATAATGTCCAACTCATATATTTCTTCACAGTTCCCATACTGCTCATATTTTTATGTCATTTTCAGATATTTCATGTGGAACAATAATTTGGAAGTAGTTTGGATGGATTTTTATAACATAATGGAGCTAGAACACTACAGGAAGCTGAAACATGGTCTTAATTTGCTGAATTTGAAGAATTCGAGTCCGAAACACGCATTTTCGAGTTTACACAATTTTCCCTCCACGATCATGTTTTTTATTGTGTTTCATATTCACAATTTTTTTCGATTCACAAATTGATTCTCGGGACTTTGAAGCACCAACATGAACGCGTCTCTCGAAAAAGCACACCTATAGTGGGGCGCAACACTCATTAGTTGTTGTTTTCCAAAAATTGCATCTGATGTTGCTGCCTTGGATGTAAATATTCCCTATCTTATCAGTTAAAACCCTAGATGAGTAGAGACAATTTTTGGGAGCGATTTACGCACTTTTACATCAATTTCTGAAGAATTTAAGATTGTGGATCATGTATCTAATTTAGTTTAGTAAGATTTAGTTGTTTAATCCTTCTTTTTTGTGTTCTAGATCTGATTTAAGCCACATCTGGCTAAAACCCTAGTTTTTAGTTTTTTAAATGATTAGTACTTTCTATGTGATTAATCATAAGATTTAGTTTTTAGTTTGTGATTCTATTTAGTTGTTTCACTTTTGTGTTTAATGAATGTTTGATTTTTGATTATTTTTAATCTGATCAACTAATTTAGGATTAAATCAATCTAGTTAATCAGTTGTTGAAATTCGTAATTGTTTTGATAAACGAGTAATAAGTAACAAGTAACACATTGGTTCCATGTTGGGATTTAACTATGTTATAAACTGAAATTTCATATTTTTACGCTTCCAAGCTTGCGAGAATTATTGGATATTGATGGGTATTTACACATATCATAATGCTGATTTTATGACTTGATTTAGTTCTTGATTAATTAGGTTAGTAAAAAGTTAGGATTAATTGAAGAGATTCTTTTGGTAAATTAATTTGGTAAAAGAGAACTTACTAAAGCTTGTTAGTAGTTTTCAGTATCAGATTAGATATAGCGCGTCTTAAATAAGCAGATTTGGATTGATTGCATAATTAGAAAAGTCATAGCAGAACTGTAAGATTTTTTATTACTGAATTTTCATAAGTTTATTTCACTACTTATTTTTAGTTAGTAATATTCTACAAAAAAACCCCATTTTATTTTATTTACTGTTTTTTAACTAGTATGTGCCCTACGTAAAGATGCATTGACCATTAGACTATGTCCCTATGTGCTACCCATCAGTGCAACCAAGCAGCGATAATATATTGAGTAAACTACATGAATGGTCCCTATGGTTTAGGTAATTTGTGCGTTTGGTCCCTAACTTATTTTTTTTTTAACTCAGGCCATCCCTACATTTTATTTTTGTTTCGTCGTTGGTCCTTGACCGAATTTAAATGACCTTTATGCCCTTATAGATGTTTTAGACTTTTTAATGGTTTTCTGCTTATTATTATTATTATTATTATTATTATTATTATTATTATTAAAATGAACCTGGGTCAAAAATACAATGTGTGGAATTAATGCTTCATCTCCTGAGTTTTCTCCCACACCCACCTCCGCCTATCTCCCACACTGTCTTTCGCCTCCTCCTACAGCTCATTGTAACCTTGTCAACCACCGCTCGTGTCACCGCGCCATTCACCCATGCATCTATATGCGTAAAGAAGAGAAACAATAGTCTATCATCTAAACCCTTTTATCCCGATCTGAAAATTGATTTTTCTGAAACACTCATCTCAGCCTCTCACCTCCGGTGTAGCCATATCAACCATGGTTAAAACTACATGTAAATTGTTGGATAATCGGTCATTCAATGGCCTCACCTCTTCTAATCAAAATCTACATGACATTGTTAACCACTTCACTTGATAAACCCAAAAAATCCATTGTCAAATGTTGTAGAAACCCTTTAAAACATTCCAAAGATGTTGTTTGGCGATTGTGTTCAGGAGAAAGATGGTTTACGACGATTGTGTTCATTGGGTTATGCTTGAACCTGCTTAATTTTTTGGCTTTTAGTTAATTGGGTTTTTTTTTTGATTTTGTGTATCGATTCAAAAGCTTGTTCAAGAATTCCTTCCTGTTCTTAGCCTTAAATTTTGATTAAAGGATTTGAAGTTAGGTTTGATTTCATTGAAGGTTTAACGTATTAACTTTTTATTTGATTTTTGATGGATTGGAGATTTCCTTTTGTTCTGATTTTTTTGGTGGTTTAATGTATTGACTTACCATGGGGAGATGAATATTGATAGTTTGAAGGTAACATGAATGATGTAGGGTTAGGGAAGGTCGGAAGTCTTGCCAGAGAAGGAGGGTGAGGTTGGGTGTATGGTTGGGGTGTGGGTGAGGGGATGATTGACAATCTATTAAACAATTTCATTTAAGAAGTTAATAAAAAACCAAGACAATTAAAATAATAGATAAGGGTATACTGGTAAGTTTAAGTCGATTAGGGACCAATGACGTAACAAATGTTGGGTAATCTATGCATCAAATACACTCTAAATTAGGTAGCAGAAAAATCAAAACTATGATATACCTAAGTGTATAGGCAAACTATGGATCTATGGTTTCATACCAATTACATCTACCCTATGAAAATGAAAATACAAACAAGAAAAAAACATACCTCTTATGTAGCCCTTGATCTCCATGCTTGAGATCTTGATCCTCCATGAAGTTGCTTGGATGAGAGGACGCAAACTAGAATCCCTCTAATGGTATCACATCCAATGACACCAAAGAGTAGAATAAAAATAACTAGGAGAAGGGTCAATTTCACAAACCTTAAGAGGGTTTGAAATCGTCCCTAAGAGGGGGGGAGGAAGAAGGGTTGGTGAAACTTCAAATCAAGGTGCAAGGAAGAATGAAATCCCTAGGTTTTATACTCCTTCCCATTGGGATGGAATACCTAGAACGGATTTCACTCCTTTTCCCATGCGGGATGGAGTGATTTTCATCCAGCCCTAATTCCATAAGGGTTTTGGAATATTGCTGATTAACCAACTATTGATTAATGAATATTCAACCTTTTAATTAATTCCTAAAATATATTTCCAATTAGTTTCTAATTAATTATTAACCATAATAATTAATAAACCAATTTATCCTTTATTTATTCTACTCAATTTAGGTCTTGAGGGCACCTAAAAGGACCCTATTACTATTAGAAATATTACCAATAGTTAATGACCTTGGACACTCTTTCCAACAGTCTCCCACTTGGACAAGTTATCAACTATACGAGGACCAATATGATGGGTTTTGAGCAATATAACATCCCTATGGTGCACATACAACCCTAATGCTTTGGATCTAAGTTTTCTCTAGGTATAGATGCAATTTTCATTTTCCAAAGCATGAAGCCTAACTAGCATACGATATTGATATTTGAAACATAAAAACGAGTTAGATGATTACCTCTTTGTTGTAGCTTGTAGAACTTGGCCTTATAAGAGCTTAGCACCTCAAATCTGATGCCTCAAATAAGTCACAAAACACCAAGAACAAATGGAGGATTATGAGAGATGTTAATTGTCTATACTCTTCTTAGATTACTTGTGTATCGATTTTAGGGGTTTATGGGTTACATATATAGTGTAGAATTCCAAGGGTCACTTGTAAACCCTAATCCATTCACTTAAGCTTTTGATCTAATTATTCATTTGGACTAACACTTCATGGGCTCTCACATAAGCTTAGTCCATCACTAATTAATCATGGACCATTAGCACAATGTCACACCCCCGAACCAGTCGGCGGAAACGTTTGGGGGCTTGGTGTGACTTCATCCTTGTAGTATCATGACATAGTATATAATTGAATCATAACATCATCATCATCATCACACATGTAATATAACATGATACATTGTTTACATCGAGTATTGTGTTTTGAATATACATGCCAAAATAGTTAAAGTAAAATGATACAAATTATAACAAAATATCCATTAGTTCGTTCCCCCCAACCTGTTCAACGGTTTCCTGAGAATACAAGTTAATTTAAAAAGGTCAACATAAAAATGTTGGTGAATTAATAAGCATGTTTGAGAAAATGATCTGTATAACTTTGTAACCACCAGAAAATCCTATATTTTCTGAAAACAATTTAGTATGTTTGTGTCTGATCTTGTATTAATGCATGTGTATTATTGTTAATTAGAATGAAAAAAGATAATGATGAGAATGTAAAGAGAATGCCCCCAGACAAACCGATGTTGTCTGTGAAAGAGAATGCTGGTAAATCAACCCTCGGGGTTGAGTACCGGCGCGATCATGTTACTGAGTAATCCAAAGAAAATGGTCTCCCGTAAATTTTATAACGTTAATTCCTCTAAGAGGGTCGTTATAACCATACTAGATAATGACAATTTCGCCTGTCTTGGCGTTTATAGACACCAACAGAATAAGGTAAGGTTTTTATCACCCTAGAATGGTTTAGTCTAACTATAGCGAACAACTCAGGTGTGGGGTGTCATCCCCGTATAGATCTATACACAAATCCCCGCTCTCCCTCCAAGAGACTCTGGTTATAACTACAAGCTACGATCGTACATTTAATAGGTGTCAATCGACACGTCTCACTAGATCCTTAATCGAATTTACGCGAAGAGAAACATATAAAGCACATTCCAGGCCTAATAAACATGTAAGCGAACGACTAAGGCTCACTAAACATGTAAATCATTTCTAGGCTCATAAGGAATGAGATTATATAACCTGGGCCCAAAATATATGTAAAAGGACAACTAAGGCCCATTTCAGATATATGATATTTATAGGCCCAAATAGCACACAAGTAGTATCCAAAGTCTGTCGAGCATGTAAATTGGTCAACAAGGCCCAATAAACATGTAAAGAGTATTCGGGACCTATCAAACATATAAATGGGTCACCAAGGCCCAATAACATGATAATGACATAATTAGCATGTTTGTTATATTATTGCTTGTTTTAGTTCAATTATTTACCAAAATGACATAAAAGGCCCACTTTTGTAAAAATAACATTTTTAATTCACTTTTGTCAAAAATATCATTTTTGGCTTGATCTTTATAAAAAATGTGCATTTTTGGCCCATTATAGATAAATCCATCTTTTTGGCCCAAATTTTAATAAATTCACATTTTCAAATCCCTCTTATCAAAAATTTACATTTTTGGCACAACTTTGTTGAAAATGACATTTAAGCCCATAAAAGTCCAAAAAGTACAATTTTTGGCCCAACGCCGTGAGAAGCCCAAATAAGGCCCATTTGTGAAAATATTAACATTTTTCATCCTTGTAGGGTCTCAAATATAGCAACTAGCCATGTTAAGCAAAAATATTCCTTTTTGACCCCTAATAAACGTGAATTACAAAAATAAGACCCATTTTTTGGTGAAAATTGGCAGATTTGGTCCATTAAAACTGTGAAGGCCCATATAGTAGCCCATTTGTGAAAATTTGCATTTTTGGCACCTCTAAGACCATGAATATCATAAAGATCCATTTTGATTTAAAAATGACTCTTTTGGTCCTCTCAAAATAGTGAGTTACATAAGAACCTCACTTTTTGTTTCTTTTGTCAAGAATGCCCCCTTTACACGATTTTAGTAAGTTTTCGAACATTTTTAGCATGTTTAATCTTTCCCACCTCATAATAAGTCACATAAGATGGTTTAGTTTACAAACATCACCAAGTATAGTAGATATTTCGAGTTTGATAAAGATCTAGCATGTTTTCATAACATAAATACAACATATAACATGAAAACACACATATGCATGCATAAACACATAGATCTACACAAAACAACTTGTATTCTCCCCCAAAACATAGCAAAAACCGAAAATAAGGGGGTATGAACTCACTTTGCTTTGAAGATGTTAGTTTTGGTAGAGGATTGAAGAGGTTTTCGGCTTTAACAAGCTTTCTTGAAGTGATTTTCGAGATCTATGAAGTTCTAAGAGCATGGATCATGAAATGAAGTGTTAAGGAGTGAAGATTATGATAAAATTAAGTTAAACACTTTGATGAGAGAATAACTTACCAATATGATGACCTTTGATGAAGAGTTCGTGAAGAACACACACACACACACTTGAAATTTTAGAGAGGTAGAGGGGTGGGAGGATGATGAAGGTTGAGAGAGAATGAGTTAGATTTGAAATGGTGAATGAGGGTGGAGAGGGAGAGAGTGGTCAAGAGATAGAGAGAGGTGGGAGAATGGAGAGTTGACTTATGAAGAGAGTGATTAGAGGTTTCCTTGGATACATGCAATTTTGCATGGATATCCACTAGGCAATGTTGAGGTGTCAAACTCTATTTCACTCTAATTTTGTTTTTTTTTTATATATATAGTGGACCAAGAATGAGAGGGGAAAAGAGGAGATGAAAACTTTGGGCCATACTAGCTCATGTTTGATATTATGAGGCCCAAGTTGAGAATTTTCGGCCCATTGGGCTTTTCTTGAGGGTTCACGGCCCAAAGGTGGTAAAGGGGTGGGGTTTACGGCCCAATTACCATGAAAAGATGGGTTTACGGTCCATCATAGTTCATTAAGGTGGTTCACGGCCCATAAAGGCCCATGAGAATAAGTGAGTTATTTTAGGCCCAACATGGCCCAATTGCTATGGTTTGGCGAATGTGGGTCCAAATAGAGCCCAAGTGTGTTTCATTGGCCCAAAATCATCAAATAGAAGCTTTACTGGCCCCTTAGGCCCAATAAGAGGATCCTAGTCCATACTAAATTTGAGCCGGGATATTTAGGGTTTCAGACCCATAGTTAAGTATATGGGATGTCTTGTATTAGGTTTTGAACTTCACTCAGGAGTTTTAATTCAAATGGATGATTTTAATTGAGCATAGAGTATGATATCCACTTAGAGTACAAGTCTTACAATAGTTATTGTTTACATGAAAAATAAAATTTCCCAGCTAAAAATGCTAGTTGTGATATCATCCCCCCGTTAGAGGGAATTTTGTCCCGAAATTCTTTTGAAAGGTAGGATCCTTCTGCTTCATCTAGTACTCGCGTTCCCATGTGAAATCTGGTCCACGCTTAGTGTTCCATCGAACCTTCACAATCGAATGCGACTCTGTTTCGTGCGCTTCACTTCCTTATCCATTATCTCAAACGGTTCTTCGATGAACAAGAGTTTCTCATTTGTTTCGATCTGTTCTAGAGGAATGAAAAGGGTTTCGTTTGATAAGCACTTTTTCAAGTTCGAAATGTGGAACACATGGTGTACGTTGCTAAGCTCCACAGGTAGCTGCAACTTATATGCCACCGGACCAATTCGGGCAAGAATTTCGAACTGCCCGATGTATCGCGTATTTAGTTTTCCCAAAACGGATCATCCCTTTCCAGGGAGAGACCTTTAATAGTAATCGATCTCCGACTTGGAATTCCAAAGGTTTTCGTCGTTTGTCAGCGTAATTCTTTTGTTGGTCACGCGACGCTTGGAGTCGAGATTTGATTTGGATTATCTTCTCCGTAGTTTCTCAAATGATTTCTGGTCCTGTAAGACTGCTGCTCAGCGATTGCCCTCTTGCCAGCTAGGTGTCACCCACCTCAGCCCAACAGAGAGGCGATCTGCATTTGCGACCATATAAGGCCTCAAAAGGAGCAACCCCTATACTCGTGTGATAGCTGTTGTTGTATGAGAATGTTGGATTAGTGTCTAAGTCCATAACTATTTTGGTATGTACTTAACCCGATTTTGCATGGTCCTTTTGGGTTGCCTTCACCAAAGCAACTTGATAGGATGAATTATGGAGAGAGAGAGAGGATTAATTATGATTTATTAATATATTATTATAATAATATATTAAAGGTGAAATCATATTGTTTAATTAATATTAGTCAAGAATTAATAAGAATTAATTTTGTGGCTAAAAGACATTAATTAAATAAAGGGGACTAGAACTGTCAATTGTATGATAGTTTAATATTGAGCTAATGGACTCCATAAAGGATGGAGTGGACGAATTCTATAGGGAAACCCATTAGAAATCGTCCAAGGCCTCAAAGGAGGGAGTTCATGGGTTGCTTAGGGCCTAAGCAGTCAAATTAGGGTTTCCTTGTTAGATAACCCTAATAGCCTCACTATTTAAGGATCCCTAGGGCACCAAAAACGAGGCCAACTAATTTCCTTAGGGTTTCTACACGTTTTTGGGTGCCTCCTCTCTTATCATTCCTCATCCTCTTGCTCTTGGTGTTTGTGAGCCATTAGAGGAGTGACACTTGTGACTCTAAGCTTTCTAAAGCCATTACAAAGGAGGATTTGAGATTGTTATTGCTACATAACAATCAAGGTAAGATCTAAACCCCAATCTTATGTTAATATGATTAATTGGATGCTAGATCTAGGGTTTATAGCTTTGGATATTCAATTGCATGTTCATTAGACAAAATAGATCCAAAAGCTATTAGGGTTTGCATGTACACCATAGGAATGATGTTTTGCGCAAAACCCATCAGTGGTATCAGAGCCATGCTGTTTGTTTGATGTATTTGATGCTATTGTGAATTATCCTTGCTTAAATATCGAAATTTAGGGTTTCTGGGGGCTGAACTCGCCGAGTCCATAGATGAACTCGCCGAGTCCATGGTGAACTCACCGAGTCCATGCCAGACTCGACGAGTTAGCTGGTTAGAAAGAGGGAATATCGGGATTTTGTGCTATTTTGGCTTAGGATTATTACCAAAAACGTTTTTAATGAATAAAATCCGATTTTTATTGATTTTGGGTGAATATCCTTACCAAAATAGAAGATAATTACCAATTAATCAAATATTTGTTACCTTATAAGATAATGTTTAATTATTTGAGTTATTTGATGAATTATCTTGCAAGAATTTGGACTAGGTCAAATTAGATAACCACAAATTAATTGTTAATTGCCTTATTTGAATTTTGTGATCTAGAATATTCTTGACAAAGTTTGGAAAAGTTTCAAATTAATCCCTTTAAGTTTTATAGTTTAAATTTGAACTTAAAAGTTTTGGTTTTGAAATTTAAATAAGTTAAACCCTAATGTTTTGAAATGTTTCAAAACTTGCCCTCAAGTTTTGGAATTTAAAAGTTGATGAAAAGTTTAAATTCTAAAACCCTTGTATTGTTTTGAAAAGTTCAAATCACACCCTTATGGTTTTATTAATTAATTAAAGTGTACATTTAAAAGAGATTTAATAAACCCATAAAGTTTTAGTTTACATTTAATTAAATTAAAAGTATAATTTATTAAATTAGACCACCTAGTATTTTAAAAGTGTAAAATACACCTTATACTATATATAACATTATAAGTCTACTATTATATATGTATGAGTAAACAGTCAGTCTTACCGTTAGTAGGCCTCATTCACGAAGCTGGTCTATAAGGGGTGTTTAAGGAAATTGTCTATAAAATGGCGATTGAATGGGTATCCACTCTTACCCACCGCACTCTTGACTAGTGGAGGGTCGTTAGCCGAACGGGTAGGATAGGACAAAAACCTTCAATTATAAGTATAATGAAGTACAAAAGTAACTAAATGCCTTTACAAAATTCCCAATCTTAGTTACTATAGGCAAAAGTCAATTGATGCAATTCCATGAAATTACACTTTGTGCCCTTGCGAAGACGTTAGTGGAGCGTGTGTGGTTAACCGGAACACTAAATGGTTCTAAGCAAAGGTAGCAAAGGGTGACTCATTGTTTGTCATAGTTTGGTGGAGCGTGTGTGGTTAACCGGCACATCGAATATGTGATTGTAACATTGAGGGCACCATGTAAGTTTGCATGGTTATTCACACCCTGTTTTGTGATCCTCGGCATCCCAGTCACAAATCGAGGGGCATATCGAGATTTAAACATGCCATTGAAAAGTTCAATGAATCTCAAAAGATCTAGGAATTTTCAATAGATTTAAAACTTAAAGTTCTTTTTTGTTTTTCATGGTGGAAATTAGTGAATCGTCATTCATTTACCTTCAAATGTTCTGCAATTTGGGTTACGACATCCCTCTCCCAAGTTGTAGAGTATTGTGTTGGATCCTAGCCTCGATGTTTCATTTGGGTGTCACATCGAGGATCCTAATCAACTTCACTTGAATTTTCTCCTGTTTTGTAGATGTCAAAGTAGGACAACTATGGTCCTCCCAAATCCCGTGGAACAAGCTTTCCACATGAAGATGATATTCCACGATTCGATCGGGGAACAAGAGATCATGCTTCACTTCCTCCACCTCCTCCAATTATTCTCCCTAACCCACAAGTTCGAAGGCTTGAAAAGTTCAAGCTCACTCAAGCCCTTTTGGAAAGTAAACATGGGAAACCTGTGTGTGTACACGTCTTAGAGATGAAGTCACACATTGATAGGTTAAGGATGTTGGGTGTCGAGATTTCAGGTAAGTTGGCTATTGATTGGGTTCTTCAGTCGCTTCCTGAATCATATAGTGAGTTCGTTAGAGAGTACTATATGATGGATCATGATGTGACCCTCATTGATTTGACCTATTTGCTTATAGCTGCTGAATCAGCAATGATTTGGCGAGCTGGTCGAGCAAATTTGTTTGGTGAATCAAACTCTCAAACTTCAATGGACATTGAAAATGGTGACATTGGAGATCCAGAAAAGGTAAATTCTGAGATAGTTCCTTGTGCCATTCCAAAAGAGTCCATTTGCTTCTATTACCAAGAGAAGGGGCATGGAGACGAAGCTGCCCTATTTACCTAAGAGATCTAAGAGATATAAGAGTCAAAACATATGACTCTACTTTAGGTAAAATCCATTAACTAACTCTTTTAAGTTCCTATTCTAGATTCTTAATACATGATGTGATAAGATTACATTTTAATGTTTTGTAGGATCGAAGAAAAGAAAGGAAGCTTAAGGGAAGAAGTGAGCTGAATCTAATCGTGAAGAAATGGATTTTGATCGCATTGCTTGAAGATTAGATTCTTAAGCTAATACTTGGAGTTAGAATAGATTGCTTAAGAATATGTAACAACATAGTTTTTCAGTTGAATTGCATTGTAAGGACAAATTTTTCCGCAATAAAATAAATTTTGATTTTATATTATTTATTTATCCTTGCAATGGCGTTTGTAAGTTTCTATTATTAGCAATAATGGATTTCATTCTTAATTATGTTATTTGTGGAAAGGTCAATAATTTACCAAATAGGGAAAGTTTCTCATCGCCCAAGTTTCAATTGGACAGAAACTTGGAATCATACAACTTGGTTGCATGATGAATGAGAAATTTCATATTTGGAAATTAGACTAATTCGTTGACAAAGTGTCAAGTGAAGGACTAAGAGATCGGGTACACAAGGTTGTGTGTTGATCAAGTCCACCACAAGAGTGACAAAGATATTCGTCATGATTTACTAAAGGTTTAGTAAATATGATTATACTTATAAAATTAAGTGTAATTCCGAGTTGATTGAAAGAGTTTAAATCAATAGAAGAATGAATAAGAAGAATCAAGTAGGTAGAAAGATAAAAGTTTCTCTATTTTAAGAAGGGAGAGTACTTTTTATTATGTTTTATGATAGGTCTTAATGATTAAGAACCATATCTCAATTGATCCTGTAAGTGAGTCTTAGTGCAATTGTATGTATGAGAAAAGGAATCAAGAATTGAAGAAATGGTTAAATCAAGAAGTCAATCATACTTCGTTCCAATATCAAGTCTTAGAGTTAAGATTATGAATTGAGTGACAAGTCTTAAGAAGGTTTATAACATTCATCAAATGTGTAATTTGAAAAAGGTTTTCTTATTCTTGCACATTTGAAATTGGAAAGTTGTGATGTCTTGGATAAGACAAAGACCAACTAGGACCAATTTTGTGAAGTGTTTTGTCTTGATAAAAGCTACACTAACTCTTGAATATTTGTTTGTCGAGAAATGTTTATTGAAAAAAGAATCTTATATGTCAAGGAGTCAGTGGGATCCTTAATGGTCTTGAAAAGTTTCAAGAAATAATCAAGAATAAACCTTATCGATCATCACTAGCACACGACTTGAGGTTTACAACCTATCGTGTTGACATTATTTTGTTTCTGTGCCATTCCAATTGAGTTAATTATGCATGTGAGTTCTATGAGTTCTAATTTGAACGCATAAAAGGCAAGCACCTTGATCAATGAAAAGTACATTGATAGGAAAGGGTGAGCTGCTTAACTACTTGGAAGACATGGTGGACACTCGTGTTACCATAAGGCAAGAAATTAAGATTGAGAAAGTTCGGTCCATATGAGTTTGGATTTGTCTCAAACTTTGTTTTTGACAAATTCGCATGGATAGGAACACATACACCATAAAATCTAAGTGTCATAAGATTCACTCCTTCATGAAAATGATTGTGAGGAAATGCTTTCACTAAGAGATATTTTAAGAAGATAGTGATTGTGAAAATTGTATTCTCGAATTCGATTATGGTAACGGTATCCCTTTCCATAATTCGAATTGTGAGATTTGGCAATTAGTCTGAATTGTTTAGACACACATATGAGTTATCTAAGGCAAAGGTGTATAAGTTTAAGAAGCTTAGATAAAGGATTATCAAAGCATTAGGTATTAGAAATATGAACTTCAGAAATTCAATAAGTATTGTTTTTTGGAAGTTCAGTTGTTTTCTAAAACGTGTCAAAGCTAGTGGGAGCATAAGTGTTATGCTTATATGATAATAATCATCATGATAGTGGGAGCATAAATGTTGTGCTTGTATGATTATTAAGGCAAGTATTGCAAGTTAGCAATATTAATTATAGAAAATGAGAGTTATACTTTGCAAGGTCGTATGGGTTGAAAAGTTGTTTTTGCTATAATTAAGGGAGAGAATATTGTACTTCGTTTCAAAATCTAAAGCTTAGATTGAGAAATTTTAATAAATTTAGTCAAAGGATACATAGTGTGTTCTTAAATTTCGATTATGATTACGGTATCCCTCTTCATAGTTCGAATTGTAAGAACGAGACACATAAAATATTATGGCAGAAGATTGATAAAGTATCATATCTTTATGTAAGACATTATGCATCGTGTCCCATACGCTTCGGGTATAGGATTGATTGCCAGTTATATTATATTTGACCATTCTAAAATTTTCCAAATGTCTAGCGCATTTAGAGGGAAAAAGGACTAGAATCGGTTTTGACTAAAATAATTAAACAACTATCAAAGGACGATCCAAAGCTCGCTGAGGATTGGTCGCTTGTGAGTAGTTGGAAGTATGGTATTGGATGACATTATTATGAATAGATAAGATTCTATTAAGAATGAATTGTCATATGGCAAATATGGAAATGTTTCCATATTGGGAGTTGGATATTGAGAATCTATGTCTAGATTAGAAACTTTTATGCAAGAAGGATGTTCAAAGGAATGTACTTTGAGTGAGAGACATCATATCCATAGAATTGTTTCTGATAGAGATTGGCCAATTCTTGATGATTTTGAGCTATGACTTTACGAAAGGATCATTGCATAAAATGTTAGAATCTAGCATATTCTATAAGTGGCAATAATTTGATATTCTTACACTTGTGATAAGGATTGGGAGTTGTGAAATGAGTATGATTGGAAATGTGTTCATTTAATCTATTTCACAAAGTAAGGACCGTAGGTAAACATTGTATACATGCTGAGAGCATGGGACAAGTGTAGTAATAATTCAAGTAAGAAGTTGATTATCCGAAACAACAAATAATGAGTAATCAATATGGTGATTAAATAAAATGTTTTATTTATACCCAGAGTTTGGTGCCATATGGGATTAGTATTATTCTTGTGTTTCACTTTGCATGTTTTGACTTCCTGAATAATTAAATTGGTTCAGAACAATCAAATTATTCAAACGAACCACAGTCGTTCATATGTTGGAAGTAGGTATGAATGAAGACTGTCGTGAATTGGTGTGTGGATTGTCTAAAGTGTATTAGACATAAGCAAATGTTTGCTGCAACGTTCATGAGTGCTTATGAATATGATTTGAGCATTGGATTAAACCCACGCTCACTTGGATCACTTCATGGATTTTATCACGTTTGATTGGTGAGACGATAACATCTTATATTCTTGAAACCGAGATGTGTGAGTTGCATCTTGCGAGTCGGTTACACATTGATAATATGTAAACGCACTAGTAACTTGGTGTCATAAAACATATTATTGTGTGTGATTCGGTGAGTGAGTGCAAGAAAGCATTGAATCAAAGTTTATCCGTTCCTTTTTTCCAAAGTGAGATGAAAGCGATATCTGTGGGCCCCTCGATGATTTAGTGATGGCACCTAAGCGCTTGGCCAAGCCGGGACTAATTTGATGTGTTCAATTGTAGTCTGTTGTCAGTCGTCATAAATCGGAAATCGGGAAACAGTATAGAGAGAGAATGATTGAAATCCATGTCTCATGTCTATACGATATATAGAATGGAGGAATATATGATCCCTTATCTAAAGGACACGCTTCTGATAGGATCAGAGTTGACAGCGGTTTTTGAAAGCTACGATCGCAGATCAGGATCTAAAGTCATACGCATAATAGTTATTAGACTTATCCAAGTGGGAGACTATTGGATTAGTGTCTAAGTCCATAACTATTTTGGTATGTACTTGACCTGATTGTGCATGGTCCTTTTGGGTTACCTTCACCAAAGCAACTTGATAGGATAAATTATGGAGAGAGAGGATTAATTATGATTTATTAATATATTATGAGAATAATATATTAAAGGAGAAATCATATTGTTTAATTAATATTAGTCAAGAATTAATAAGAATTAATTTTGTGGCTAAAAGACATTAATTAAATAAAGGGGACTAGAACTGTCAATTGTATGATAGTTTAATATTTAGCTAATGGACTCCATAAAGGATGGAGTGGACGAATTCTATTGGGAAACCCATTAGAAATCGTCCAAGGCCTCTAAGGAGGGAGTCCATGGGTTACTTAGGGCCTAAGCAGTCAAATTAGGATTTCCTTGTTAGATAACCCTAATAGCCTCACTATTTAAGGATCCCTAGGGCACCAAAAACGTGGCCAACTAATTTCCTTAGGGTTTCTACACGTTTTTGGGTGCCTCCTCTCTTATCATTCTTCATCCTCTTGCTCTTGGTGTTTGTGAGCCATTAGAGGAGTGACACTTGTGACTCTAAGCTTTCTAAAGTCATTGCAAAGGAGGATTTGAGATTGTTATTGCTACATAACAATCAAGGTAAGATCTAAACCCCAATCTTATGTTAATATGATTAATTGTATGCTAGATCTAGGGTTTATAGCTTTGGATATTCAATTGCATGTTCATTAGACAAAATAGATCCAAAAGCTATTAGGGTTTGCATGTACACCATAGGAATGATATTTTGCGCAAAATCCATAAGAGAATTCAATCAAGGGCAAGTGGTTATCCCATGACTTGCCGAAATCGATCACACAGGCTCAAAGA
Source organism: Lactuca serriola (assembly GCF_051521515.1). Taxonomy (NCBI): domain Eukaryota; kingdom Viridiplantae; phylum Streptophyta; class Magnoliopsida; order Asterales; family Asteraceae; genus Lactuca; species Lactuca serriola. The sequence goes on along the minus strand of NC_136411.1, from coordinate 96,038,684 downwards.
ATGTCTTCGAGTGTTTGGATGGTTCGCTCGTTCTTACCATCGGTTTGAGGGTGGTAGGCAGTGCTCATGTCTAGTTGTGTCCCCATAGCCTTATGGAGTGACTGCCAAAACCGTGAATTAAATCTACTATCACGATCTGAGATAATAGATATTGGCACTCTGTGAAGTCTCACAATCTCTTTGATATAAATTCGTGTTAATCTTTCCATCTTGTACGATTCTTTTATTGGTCGGAAATGAGCGGATTTAGTTAACATATCGACAATCACCTAGATAGCATCCAATCCGTCTGCTGTCTTAGATAATTTGGTTTTGAAGTCTATAGTAATCCTTTCCCATTTGCACTTGGGTATTACTGGTTGTTGTAATAATCCAGAGGGCTTTTGATACTCCACTTTCACTTTGGCGCATGTGAGGCACTTGCCCACGTAAGTGGTGATCTCTGCCTTCATATTTGGCCACCAATAATGTTTCTTAATGTACAGGTAAATCTTATCCGAACCTGGATGGACGGAATATCACTTTCTATGAGCCTCGTTCATAACTCTCTCTCTGAATCCACTGAGTTTAGGGAATTCGATTCATGAAGTTGTAATTCCGTCCCCTGGCTTCAAAGTTTTTATCCATCCCACATAGTGTTTAATTTGTGGCGTTCTCCGGCTTCAAAGCATCTGATTGGGCTCCCTTGATCTGTGAGGTTAGGTGGGAGTGGATGGTTATTGATAATGTCTTCACCCGACTACCTGAGTATTCTTTCCTGCTTAGGGCATCGGCTACCACATTAGCCTTGCCTGGGTGGTACCTGATCTCACATTTGTAATCATTTAGCAGCTCAACCCACCTCTGCTGCCTCATGTTCAGATCCTTTTGATTTAGAATGTGCAGGATACTTTTGTGATCAGTGAATATGGTGCAGTTCGTACCGTAAAGGTAGTGCCTCCAAATCTTTTGGGCGAAGACTACAGCTCCCAACTCGAGATCATGGGTGGTGTAATTTACCTCATGTGTCTTCAATTGCCTTGATGCATAATCTATCATCTTCCCATGCTGCATGAGGACACAGCCTAAACCTTGGTTTGAAGCATCGCAGTAGACTACGAAGTCTTCAGTCCTCTCTGGTAAGGATAGCACCGGTGCACTATAGAGGGCTTGCTTCAAGGTTTGGAAGGCATCTTCTTGCTTTTCTGTCCAGTTGAAAGATACATCTTTTTATGTCAAGGTGGTGAGACGTTTGGCTATCTTGGAAAAGTTCTGGATAAACCTTCGGTAGTAGCTCGCGAGACCCAATAATTGTCGAATTTCTATTGGTGTTTTCGGGATCGCCCAACCTTCAATTGCCTTGATCTTGGAAGGGTCTACATGAATCCCTTGCTCACTGACCACGTGACCCAAGAAGTTTACATTGCGAATCCAGAATTCGCATTTTTAGAGTTTTGCATATAAACGCTCATCCCTTAGGGTTTCCAGGATTTGATGAAGATGTTGACCATGCTCCTCTTTGCTTCGGGTGTATATAAGAATATCGTCGATGAAGACGATCACAAAATTATCAAGGAATGCGCGACAGACTCGATTCACGAGGTCCATAAATGCTGCAGGGGAATTTGTTAGACCGAATGTGTCACACCCCGAAACCGAAGGCGGAAACATTCCGGGACGGAGGTGACTTCATGTTAAGTATCACAACCAATGTACATAGTAAGCGATGTAAACATAACCATTACATTACATAAAAGTGTTTACATTTGTTTGAAAGTAAAGTGATACAGTTTTATACGTATACATCCTATGAACAAAAGCTAAGACGAGTCTTTTATACGCTCCATCTTCTCCAAAAGATCGTTGGGTACCTGTCTAATGTGGACCTGAGAATACAAGCAGTTTGAAAATCAGCATAAAGCTAGTGAGTTCATAAGTTGTTTGTTTATGTTAAAAGAACATATTTCCTTTGGTTTTCTGAAAAGTTGTTATCCAAGAAAATCCCATATTTTCTTATAAAGACAGTTTAGTTAGAACATCTGAATTTCCATTTGGTACAACAGTAGATAGTTTAATACGTAAAACTATAGATTGAAAACCCCTGGGAATACCATCTAGTACAACAATAGGTAGTTTTAATACATAAAACTATAGGTTTAAAGAAAGATATAGAATCCATGAATAAACTTATATTTTAATACGTATTGTAAGTCGTATAACCATGCTAATGTGACCCGAGACCTCCTTGACGTTCTTCAGGCGTCGGACGTTATCCAGAATTTGTCACCCCAGGCGTGCCCGCCTAACTGTAGCTAACAGTTAAGGTGTGGGATTGTCAGTCCCAAATAGACCTATTCACAAATTCCACGCTCTCCCTCTAGGAGACACTGGTTATACTTCCGGGGAGAATTTACTGATAACCTGAAGGGTATAATGAAGACTAATCTCACAAGCTAGTATTGAATTATTCACGGTGTACTCAGTCGTTATCGAATATCATAATCATTTCGAAACATAATAGAGTATAAATAATTGATTACAAAGAAACCATCTGGCATAAAACTCTACATTAAACAGAGATGAACTGAATCAGACATAGTTTATCTATTGGAATTGCATGAAATCTGAATTCATAAAACGAGAATTGAAGATCCCAAATTATTCCCATAATAATTTGATTGGTTTGATTGTTTCCTTTACTGTAATTGAAATCCATGTAGTTATATTCGATAAAACATCCCTTATGCTCCGCATAATACATAAGGGGTAAAGATATCTAAAAGTTTGCCAGATATTTATAGAATTACATCACTTTTAATTTTCGAAAACATTTAAAATTTGCTTGTATTCCCCCTGAAAACATTGAAAACACAGAAAAAGGCGTAGGGGTATGAACTCACCAGTCAAGAAACGTGTCGGTTTGGATGCTAAACGTCAGATCGGGGCTTGAGTACACACGAGGTTCCTATGTAATATGAAGAGATACATAATTGTATCTAATTATACTTTGAACTACCAAATAAGTAAGACAATACACTCCAAGACGCGAAAACACTCTATTTCAAGTGTTAGGAGTGATCCGGGTAGCATCTAAGGGTGTGTATGGCCTAAATAAGGAGTTTACTCTTCAAGAGTAAGCCCTTAGGAGTGTTTATGGTCCAAAGACCATGTCCCCATGAGTTTACGGACGTAAACTCATGGGTGGTGTGCTTTTGGATGTTTAAAGGTCTTACAATGCACAAAGGAAGGTTCTAGGGTTGATTCCATGGTTTAGGAAGTGATCGGGACTTGAATTGACCTTGGAAAAGGAGTTTACGGTTCTTGAATGGCACTTGAGGATTTTCCTACCGTAAACACATGAGTTTACGATAGTAAACTCATGTTTGTCCATGAATCATGTGCTTTGGTGGTTGTAGGTTAAACATATAAGGTTCTAAACCCAAATCTAAGTCATATAAGGCGTTAAGGGCACTTAAACAACTCATTGAAGGTGTTTACGGTTTTAGGAGACCTTCCCAAACCGTAAACTCAAATGTGACACATTTGTATATGTTTTGGTGTATCTCATGAAGGATTATAAGGTTCTAGGCACTCATGGAAGCTTTTGGAGGGGTTTAAGGGGCAATCTAACACCTTAAAAGGTGTTTAAGGTCTATGAATGAGGGTTTACGGTCCAAGCATGTTCTTGGACCATAAAATCATGTTTACTAACCAAATCATGTGATTTTGGTGTTCAAATCCCGTGCATGCAAGTCCTTAAGCCATATCTAAGCACTAGAGGGGACTTGGAAGGGTTTTGGAGCTTCAAAACCCCTTTAAGAGAGTTTACGGTTTTAGGAGATGTTCCCAAACCGTAAACACTTGTTCTTGAGTGTTTTGGGTAGATTAAACATAGATTTGTAAGCTAAACAAGCTTAGAAACATGCTAGAATATATTTCTTACCACTTTGAGGCTTGAAAGAGATGTTCTTGGCTCAAGTTCGAGTTTTAGAGAGAGAAAGTTGTGAGATGGTGGAAAAGTTCAAATGAAGTCTTCTCAACTTTATATATGGTTTGAATTTGAGACCCGGTGGAAATCTACCCGATACCGACGTTAAACGGGGTTTAAAAATTTTACCCGATTAATTTTCCGTAATTACAACTTAGCCGTAACTAAAACTTTCCAAATAAATAACGAGGGTATTTTTATGCATTTCTAATGGGTTTGGACACTAATGAGGTCATAATAAAAGTCCCATTTTAATTAATTTAAACCAAAAGCTAACGGAAAAATTAGAATACAAACGGTTTTATTAAGGGGAACGGTTTATAGTGACGGAATAAATTACGGGTTGTCATATTATCTCCCCGTTAGAGAAAATTTCGTCCCGAAATTTAAAATTAAGATACAAATCATGGATTTGGAAAGAGATGCGGATATTTCTGTTTCATCGAGTCTTCGCACTCCCAAGTGAATTCGGGTCCCCGCTTAGCATTCCTGCGAACCTTCACTATCGGGATGCGACTTTGTTTCGTTCGCTTGATCTCTCGATCCATGATTTTGATTGGTTCTTCCACAAAGTTCAAGTTTTTGTTGATCTCGATCTCATCAAGAGGGATCACGAGGGTCTCATCAGATAGACACTTTTTAAGATTAGAAACATGGAAGACAGGATGGATGTTGTTAAGTTCTTGAGCTAATCGGAGTTTATAGGCTACAGGACCGATCCTGGCTAGGATGTCGAAAGGTCCTATGTACCTCGGGTTAAGCTTTACACGCTTTCCAAAGCGTATCATGCCTTTCCAGGGTGAGACCTTCAACAGGACACGATCTCCAACTTGGAATTCTAAAGGTTTTCGTCGTTTATCAGCGTAACTCTTTTGTCTATCTCGTGAAGCTTTCAGTCGTTCTCGGATTTGGATGATTTTCTCGGTGGTTTCGCGGATGATTTCAGGACCAGTGAGAGCACTGTCGGGGACTCGACTCTTGGCTAGCTGCGTGTCCCCTACCTCAGCCCAGCACAGAGGGGATCTGCACTTACGCCCGTAGCGGGCTTCGAACGGAGCAGCTTTAATACTCGTGTGGTAGCTGTTGTTATACGAGAACTCGATCAAAGGCAAATGTGTGTCCCACGACTTTCCAAAATCGATGACACATGCTCTCAGCATATCTTCCAGGGTTTGGATAGTTCTCTCACTCTGTCCGTTAGTCTGAGGATGATAAGTTGTACTCATATCTAGCTTAGTTCCAAGAGCTTTCTGAAGGGATTGACAGAACCTTGAGGTAAACCTGATATCTCTGTCGGAGATAATGGACACAGGCACACCATGCAGTCGGACTATCTCTTGGATATAGACTCATGTAAGTCTTTCCATCTTGAATGATTCTTTGATCGAAATGAAGTGAGCGGATTTTGTCAAACGATCGACAATTACCCAAATGGTATCGTATCCACTCGGTGATCTGAGTAGCTTGGTGATGAAATCCATGGTAATCATCTCCCACTTCCATTCGGGAATCTCGGGCTGTTGGAGCAGACCCGAGGGCTTCTGATACTCGACTTTTACCTTGGCGCAAGTCAGACGCTTGCCCACGAAGATAGCGATCTCGGCTTTCATGTTTGGCCACAAGTATTGTTTCTTGAGATCCACGTACATCTTATCCGAACTCGGGTGAACGGAGTATCTGGTCTTGTGAGCTTCGTTCATAACTACGTCCCTGAAACCTCCAAACTTTGGGGTCCAGATTCGGTCCATGAAATAGTAGACTCCGTCTCCTCTGACCTCAAGTTTCTTATCCATTCCCCTTAAGGCTTCGCTCGACATTTTCTCTAGTTTTAGGGCTTCCAACTGGGCTTCTCGGATCTGTGCAGATAAGTGGGAATGGATAGTCATCGTCAATGTCTTTGCCTTGCGGCTTGAATTCTCTTTTCGGCTAAGGGCATCTGCTACCACATTGGCCTTGCCGGGATGGTAGCGGATTTCACACTCGTAATCACTGAGCAGCTCTACCCATCTCCGTTGCCTCATGTTTAAGTTTTTCTGATTGAAGATGTGTTGCAGGCTCTTATGGTCAGTGAAGATCGTGCACTTGGTTCCATAGAGATAGTGTCTCCAAATCTTCAGTGCGAAGACCACTGCTCCTAACTCCAAGTCATGAGTCGTGTAGTTAACTTCGTGTGCCTTCAGCTGTCTCGAGGCATAATCAATAACTTTTCCTCTTTGTATAAGCATGCAGCCTAAACCCTGATTGGATGCATCGCAGTAGACAACGAAGTCCTCCATCCCTTCGGGCAGGGATAGGATAGGTGCGCTGCACAAGGCTTGCTTTAACGTTTGGAATGCAGTTTCTTGCTTTTCACTCCAACAAAAGGGTACACCTTTCTGTGTCAGAGTAGTTAAGGGTTTGGCGATTCTGGAAAAATTCTAAATGAATCTTCGATAATAGCCGGCGAGACCCAAGAATTGATGGATTTCTACGGGTGTCTTTGGTGCCGACCAATTCTCTATCGCTTTGATCTTAGACGGGTCCACGTGTATACCATCCTCTCTTACCACGTGACCAAGGAAAGTTACCTTTCGAATCCATAATTCACACTTGGAGAATTTCGCGTACAACTTCTCCTTTCTAAGGGTTTCCAACACTAATCTCAAGTGTTGTTGGTGATCTTCTTCACTTCTGGAATAGACAAGTATGTCATCAATGAACACAATGACGAACTTGTCCAGAAAAGGACGACACACCCGGTTCATCAGGTCCATGAACACTGCTAGTGCGTTGGTCAGACCGAAGGTCATCACTACGAACTCGTAGTGTCCATACCGAGTCCTGAAAGCTGTTTTGGAAACATCACTCTCATGAACTCGTAGCTGATGGTACCCTGACCGAAGGTCTATCTTCGAAAAATAGCTGGCTGTCTGAAGTTGATCGAAGAGGTCATCAGTTCGAGGAAGAGGATATCGGTTCTTAATGGTCAACTTATTCAGCTCATGGTAGTCGATACACATTCGGAAGGATCCATCTTTCTTCTTTACAAACAATACCGGGGCTCCCCAGGGTGAGGAACTTGGTCTGATGAACCCTTTGTTGAGTAATTCATTAAGCTGACTAGATAACTCATGCATTTCTGCTGGAGCTAAGCGATATAGAGACTTGGCTACGGGGGTAGCTCCAGGGATTAGGTCGATACAAAACTCAACCTGACGTTTGGGAGGAATTCCTGGAAGCTCTTCGGGAAAGACATCAGGAAAGTTGCAGACTTCGGGGATGCTCTCGAGGTCTTTAATTTCCTGTTTCTCGTTGATTACATGGGCTAGGAATGCATGACACTCCTTTCACAGAAGTTTTTGAGCTGTGATGCAGGAAATGATGCGAAGATTGGAGCTAATCTTATCACCATAGATCATGAGAGTCTGGCCAGAGGGGAGATTGAAACGGATGGCTTTTTCGTAACAAAGGATATCAGCATGATTGGGACTCAACCAATCCATGCCAATGATAACATCAAAGATTTTTATAGAGACCGGCATAAGATCGATGGGAAAAGAATGGTCGTTCAAGGTAAGGGTACAGCCTATGAATATATCGCTCGCACTTTCTTTCTCACCATTAGCCATCTCGATGGTAAATGTTTTGGTTAATGGTTGGGGATTATGTTTAAGAAGGCGTTTGAATGAATGGCCAACAAAACTACGTTCAACACCAGAATCGAAAAGGATACTAGCATAAGAGTTGTCGAGAAGGAACGTACCCGAGACAACGGTGGGATCGGCAATTGCCTCCTCTCGTCCCAAGGCTAGGACTCTCCAAATGTTGCCAGCTGTTGTCGCTTTGGGACAGTTCCTCTTAAAATGCCCAACTTCACCACATCCGTAGCAGGCCTGACCGACGCCCGCTCTGGAAGTTTGATTGGTTGATTGGACTACTTTTCTGCAGTTTCGAGCAAGGTTGTCCTTCTTGCCACAGTTGTTGCAGAGTCTTTCACGACATGGCCCGACAGTATGATGATGATAGCTGCACTTGCTGCACCATGGAAGGGTACCAATGTATCCGCTGGTAGGAGTTTGAGCTGTGGATCCTATGGCAGAAACAAACGCAGGAGTAGTAGCAGCATGGACTGCCATAGTTTGTTGCTTCTTAGAGGATTCTTGTGAACCTTGCGCCTTCCGTTTGTTCTAGAATTTCTTTTTACTACCACCACTACCTTTAACCGGTTCAGGAGTGGTGACCTCCTCATCAAGATTGTCTCCGTGATCAATCAGGGTTTGCGCCAGACATTTAGCACTGTCGAAAGTGTCTGGCTTTGCGGCCAAAACATTCCCTTTGGTTGGCTGGGTCAGCCCCCAGATAAAACTTTCAATCTTTTTACTCTCCGGGGTAACCATTCCCGGGCAGAGAAGCGCCAGGTCTTCGAATCTGGAGGTGTAAGCGGCGATATCGGAACCCTTCATCTTTAGATTCCAAAGTTCATGCTCTAACTTCTGCATTTCGCCCCGAGGGCAGTACTCTGCAAGCAGAAGTTCCTTCATGGCTTCCCAACCCATAGCATTGGCTACATATAGAGTTAAGGATTTGATTCGACCATTCCACCAAGTCAGAGCTTTATCGGTGAGCGTGCAGGCGATGAACTTCACTTTATTGGATTCGGAGCAAGCACAGATTTCGAAAATGGATTCGATTTTCTCGAACCACCGAGTTAGGGCGATAACACCTCCAGTGCCATCGAAAGATGTAGGTTTCGCGTTCATAAAGTCTTTGTAGGAACACTCCTTCCGGTGTCCCTGACCACTTTCTTGGTTTTGAGGCTGAGTACCACCTCCTGGACCGCCTGAACCACCGGGGTTCATTTGAGACATGGCAGCTGCCACCGCAACAGCAACAGCTGCTTGGAACATGGCGGGATCAAATGGAGGGGGAGGTGATGGTGGCGGACAGTTGTTCTTTGAGTTGGGTCTCTTTCTTGGAGGCATCTTGATCTAAAAAGATCGGGAAAGAGAGGATGGTAAGTCCTCTGAATTGAATCAAGAGATATGAAACAAGAGATATCTCATTATGACAGATATATAATTTTTATTAAGCGATAAAGTAGGAAAGAGTTATCAAAGCAGATAAACTATCGCTAAAGGAATGATCGAGGAGCAACGCTTGAATGAGGATTTCTATAACGAAGTTGGCTCTAGAAAATACTCCCATAGTATTTTATGTTTCGCTACGACGACGACTTGTTGTTTGGGTATTGGGTAAGTTTTAGGCATGCTGAACATCACAGTTACTCCTAAGCACATGTTAGCCGTGTCTCGAATGAATATAGTTGATTAGGCTATATTGACCCTATACACGACTACATAACTACCCAGGTTTAACCGCTGTGTACAACACCCATTTACTTATGTTTTGTTCTACTAGAGGTTATAGATTCCGACGGTTAGGTATACTTGTATACTTTTGAAAATACTTATATTTTAAAGTATACTTTTAGTTCAGAGCACTTAGTCCCCTTAGTGTTTATAGTCTTATACCATGTAAGGTTTGGTATACTTAGTTCACTATAAACAAGGGCTCTGATACCAATCTGTCACACCCCGAGACCGAAGGCGGAAACGTTCCGGGGCGGAGGTGACTTCATGTTAAGTATCACAACCAATGTACATAGTAAGAGAAGTAAACATAACCATTACATTACATAAAAGTGTTTACATTTGTTTGAAAGTAAAGTGATACAGTTTTATACGTATAGATCATATGAACAAAAGCTAAGACGAGTCTTTTATATGCTCCATCTTCTCCAAAAGATCGTTGGGTACCTGTCTAATGTGGACCTGAGAATACAAGCAGTTTGAAAATTAGCATAAAGCTGGTGAGTTCATAAGCTGTTTGTTTATGTTAAAAGAACATATTTCCTTTGGTTTTCTGAAAAGTTGTTATCCAAGAAAATCCCATATTTTCTTATAAAGACAGTTTAGTTAGAACATCTGAATTTCCGTTTGGTACAACAGTAGATAATTTAATACGTAAAACTATAAATTGAAAACCCCTGGGAATACCATCCAGTACAACAATAGGTAGTTTTAATACATAAAACTATAGGTTTAAAGAAAGATATAGAATCCGTGAATAAACTTATATTTTAATACGTATTGTGAGTCGTATAACCATGCTAGTGTGACCCGAGACCTCCTTGACGTTCTTCAGGCGTCAGACGTTATCCAGAATTTGTCACCCCAGGCATTCCCGCCTAACTGTAGCTAACAGTTAAGGTGTGGGATTGTCAGTCCTAAATAGATTTGCTCACAAATTCCACGCTCTCCCTCCAGGAGACTCTGGTTATACTTCCGGGGAGGATTCACTGATAACCTGAAGGGTATAATGAAGACTAATCTCACAAGCTAGTATTGAATTATTCACGGTGTACTCGGTCGTTATCGAATATCATAATCATTTCGAAACATAATAGAGTATAAATAATTGATTACAAAGAAACTATCTGGCATAAAACTCTACATTAAACAGAGATAAACTGAATCAGACATAGTTTATCTATTGGCATTGCATGAAATCCGAATTCATAAACGAGAATTGAAGATCCCAAATTATTCCCATAATAATTTGATTGGTTTGATTGTTTCCTTTACAGAAATTGAAATCCATGTAGTTATATTCGATAAAACATCCCTTATGCTCTGCATAATACATAAGGGGTAAAGATATCTAAAAGTTTGCCAGATATTTATAGAATTACATCAGTTTTAATTTTCGAAAACATTTAAAATTTGCTTGTATTCCCCCTGAAAACATTGAAAACACAGAAAAAGGCGTAGGGGTATGAACTCACCAGTCAAGAAACGTGTCGGTTTGGATTTTAAACTTCAGATCGGGGCTTGAGTACACACGAGGTTCCTATGTAATATGAAGAGATACATAATTTCATCTAATTAGACTTTGAAGTACCAAATAAGTAAGACAATACACTCCAAGACGCGAAAACACTCTATTTCAAGTGTTAGGGGTGATCCGGGTAGCATCTAAGGGTGTGTATGGCCTAAATAAGGAGTTTACTCTTCAAGAGTAAGCCCTTAGGAGTGTTTACGGTCCAAAGACCATGTCCCCATGAGTTTACGGCCGTAAACTCATGGGTGGTGTGCTTTTGGATGTTTAAAGGTCTTACAATGCACAAAGGAAGGTTCTAGGGTTGATTCAATGGTTTAGGAAGTGATCGGGACTTGAATTGACCTTGGAAAAGGAGTTTATGGTTCTTGAATGGCACTTGAGGAGTTTACTACCATAAACACATGAGTTTACGGCAGTAAACTCATGTTTGTCCATGAATCATGTGCTTTGGTGGTTGTAGGCTAAGCATATAAGGTTCTAAACCCAAATATAAGTCATATAAGGCGTTAAGGGCACTTAAACACCTCATTGAAGGTGTTTACAGTTTTGGGAGACCTTCCCAAACCGTAAACTCAAATGTGACACATTTGTATATGTTTTGGTGCATCTCATGAAGGATTATAAGGTTCTAGGCACTCGTGGAAGCTTTTGGAGGGGTTTAAGGGGCAATCTAACACCTTAAAAGGTGTTTAAGCTCTATGAATGAGGGTTTATGGTCCAAGCATGTTCTTGGACCATAAACTCATGTTTACTAACCAAATCATGTGATTTTGGTGTTCAAATCTCGTGCATGCAATTCCTTAAGCCATATCTAAGGACTAGAGGGGACTTGGAAGGGTTTTGGGGCTTCAAAACCCCTTTAAGAGAGTTTACTGTTTTGGTAGATCTTCCCAAACCATAAACACTTGTTCTTGAGTGTTTTGGGTAGATTAAACATAGATTTGTAAGCTAAACAAGCTTAGAAACATGATAGAATAGATTTCTTACCACTTTGAAGCTTGAAAGAGATGTTCTTGGCTCAAGTTCGAGTTTTAGAGAGAGAAAGTAGAGAGACAAAGTTTTGAGGTGGTGGAAAAGTTCAAATGAAGTCTTCTCAACTTTATATATGGTTTGAGTTTGAGACCCGGTGGAAATCTACCCGATACCGACGTTAAACGGGGTTTAAAAATTTTACCCGATTAATTTGCCATAATTACGACTTAGCTGTAACTAAAACTTTCCAAATAAATAACGAGGGTATTTTTATGCGTTTCTAATGGGTTTGGTCACTCATGAGGTCATAATAAAAGTCCCATTTTAATTAATTTAAACCAAAAGCTAACGGAAAAATTAGAATACAAACGGTTTTATTAACAGGAACGGTTTATAGTGACGGAATAAATTACGGGTTGTCACAGAAGGGCATCACAACAAATTCGTAATGGCTGTATCGAGTTCAGAAAGCAGTATTTGGAATATCCTCTTCTCGGACACGTAGTTGATGATAGCGGAATCTTAGATCTATTTTGGAGAAATAACTAGCTCCTTGAAGCTGGTCAAATAGATCGTCAATTCGAGGGATTGGGTACCGGTTTTTGACAATGAGCTTGTTTAATTCCCTATAGTCGATGCACATTCTAAAAGAATCGTCCTTTTTCTTGACAAACAAGACCGGAGCTCCCCAGGGTGAGAAGCTTGGTCTGATGAATCCTTTGTTCCACAACTCGCTTAGTTGGCTGGATAAATCCAGCATTTCGGCGGGAGCTAACCTGTAGGGTGACTTGACAATTGATGTGGCTCCTGGTATTAGGTCGATTCGAAATTTGACCTGTCTCTTTGGGGGTATTCCCGGAAGGTCTTCTGCAAATACATCCGGGAAGTTACATGCCACTGGGATGTCTTTAATGTTTACTTCGTCTTTGGTTTTATCCACAATATGAGCAATTAAGGAAAGCATAGTTTTTCTTGTGCAGGCACTTTTGTGCCTTGATGCACGAGATGAGACGAAGATTGGCGCCAGGTTTATCACCATAGATTATTAGGGTTTCGTGATTGGGGAGGTGAAGGCGAACGGCCTTCTCGCGACACATAATATCAGCATGATTGGGGCTTAACCAATCCATGCTGATTATCACATCAAAACTCCTAATATTTACTGGCATCAAATCTATTTGAAACGAATGGTTGTTTAGTGTTAATGTGCACCCTACGTAAACATCTTTGGTTGTTTTAGTTTTCCCATTAGCCATCTCCACCATGAAGGCTTTGTTGAGCCTCTGGGGTTGTTGATTTAGTAAGTGTTTGAATTTGTTACTAACAAAGCTTCACTTGGCTCCGTTATCGAATAAAATGCATGCGTAAGTGTTGTTAAGCAGGAACATACCAGTAACAACCGTTGGGTCTTGAACTGCTTCACCTTGACCCAACGCCAATACCCTTCCTGATACTCCTGCCTCCTGGTTGTTGACTTTAGGGAAATCACGTTTGAAATGACCAGTTCCTCCACACCTGTAACAAGTATAACTGGCCCCAACATTGTTGTTGTTGTTGTTGTTGTTATTTGACTGTTGGTTCTGTTGAGGCTGAGTTCTACAGTATCGTGCGGTATGACCCCTTCGGTTACATCTCGTAATACCCAAATAATACATTTTTATTACTTCAAAACGAGCTACAAAGGTTAACCTAGACTATTACATCATCATTAGTGCCTAGCCTAGAAACACGAACGTTACAATTCTCTCCCCCTCAGGATGATTCCGTCCCCGGAATCACACATCAACAAACAAATGCGGATAGCAACTCATCATGTCACTCACCGTCTCCCAGGTGAGATTTGGCCTATTCGTATGTTTCCAACGGACAAACACTAATTCGACCATCTTGCGTCGTAGCTTCTTACTCTTACGGTCAACGATTGCCTATGGTTCTTCAATTAACCTTTTGTTTTCATCCTTAACTCAGAAATTGGAATTATGTCGGGAACTTCTCCCGTGAAATTCCTCAAATAACACACATGGAAAATGTTATGAATATATACCATTCAGGTCTTCGGGTAATTCGAGCTTGTAAGCTTGGTTCCAATCCTCTGAAGAACTTTAAACGACCCAATAAATCTTGGACTTAACTTTACCCTTTTAACAAATCTTATAAGCCCCTTCCACGGTGAGACTTTAAGCAAAACCGAATCTCCAACTTCAAAAGTCATCGGTCATCTTTTCTTGTCAACATAGCTCTTTTGACGATCATGAGCTGCTAACATCCTTTCCCTAGTTACTTTGAACTTTTCAACAGTTTGATGGACTATCTCGGGTTCCATAAACTGCTTTTCCCCAGCCTCAAGCCAACAAGACGGCGTACGACACTTCTGTCCGTACAAAGCTTGATAAGGTGCCATCTTTATGCTTGAGTGGAAACTATTATTGTAGGAAAATTCTACTAAATATAAATGTTCATCCCAGTTATCTTGGAATTCTAGGGTACATGCTCTCAGCATATCTTCAAGTGTTTGTATCGCTCGTTCGCTCTGACCATCAGTGTATGGATAGTAAGCTATACTCAAACACAACTTGGTACCCAATTCCTATTGTAGACTTTTCCAAAACCTTGAGGTGAAACGACTATCACGATCTGATACAATCGTTAACGGAACATTGTGAAGCCTCACAATATCCTTCACATAAGAATTCACGAGCTTATGCATAGACTATTTCTCATTGGCTGCTATGAAGTGCACACTCTTAGTGAAGCGATAAACGACCACCCAAATCAAGTCGTGACCGTTCTTAGTTTTAAGTAGTTTAGTGACAAAATCCATAGCAATGTCTTCCCATTTACCCATAGGTACAGGTAAAGGTTCTATGCTCCCATATGGTTTCTGATGTTGTGCCTTAACTCTAGCACATGTCACACACTCGACCACATACTTTGGAATATCAAGCTTCATCGGCGGCCACCAGTAATAGGGTTTGAGATCCCTATACATTTTAGTGCTACCGGGATGAATCGAGTACATGGTTTTGTGAGCTTCTTCCATCAGAAGATCTCTTATTCCTCCTGTTATAGGTAACCAAATCTGATCTTGGAATACCTTCAGTCCGTGACTGTTTATACCGAACACTAACGTTTTTCCCAAATGTTCCTCCTTTCGGTCATTGTTCTATGAAGCTTCTTCTTGAGCTTTCTTTATACTCTCCACAATTTCCGAGACAACTTCTATTCTCAACACTCTTGGCCTCTTTCTTTCAAGATTGACTTTTCGGCAGAGAGCATCAGCGACAACATTAGCTTTACCGGGGTGGTAAAGTATCTCACAGGCATATTCCTTGAGTAACTCTAGCCATCGTCGTTTCCTCATATTTAATTTTTTCTGATTAAAGAGATATTGAAGAATCTTATGATCAGTGAAAAGTTTTCACTTCGTGCCATAAAGGTAATGCTTACATATCTTTAGAGAAAATACTACCGCTGCCAACTCCAGATCATGAGTGGGGTAGTTCTTTTCGTGCTCTTTCAACTGTCGAGATGCATACACGATCACCTTTTCTCTTTGGGTTAGAACACAACCCAACCAACACCAGACGCATCGCTATAGACAGCGAAGTCTTCGACTCCGTCGGGTAGAGAAAGAATCGGTGCCTCACATAGCTTCTTCTTTAGCAACTCAAATGCTTCTTTTTGCTTATCACTCCAAGTATAAGTAGCTCCTTTGTGGGTCAAAACTGTCAATGGAGTGGTGATCGAAGAAAATCCTTGGATAAACCTTCGGTAATATCTGTCTAATCCCAGAAAGCTTCGGATCTCCGTGGGACTTTTCAGTTGCTCCCACTTTATCACGACTTCAAGCTTTGCTGGATCAACCATTATCCCTTCATGGTTGACCACGTGACCCAAAAATTGGACTTCTCGAATCCAAAAATCACATTTAGAGAATTTTGCATACAGTTTCTCCTTCTTCAAGACTTTTAACACTTCTCGCAAGTGTCTGCCATGCTCCTCTTGGCATCTCGAATAAATCAGAATGTCATTTATGAACACTATCACATATTTATCAAGGAACGGTTTACAAACCCTGTTCATTAAATCCATGAATGTTGCTGGAGCATTGGTTAGTCCAAACCACATAACCAAAAACACTTAGTGTCCATAGTGTGTTCTGAATGCAGTCTTCTCGATATCCTGCTCTCTCACCTTCACCTGATGATATCCTGACCTTAGGTCGATCTTGGAAAAATAACTTGAACCTTGTAGTTGATCAAACATGTCATCAATCGTTGTCAATGGATATCTATTCTTTATCGTTGCCTTATTCAGCTCTCTGTAATAAATGCACATTCTCATAATCCCGTCCTTTTTCTTTACGAACAACACCGGAGCTACCCAGGGTGATGAACTAGGTCTAATGAAACTTTTGTCCAATAATTCCTGAAGTTGTGTCATAAGCTCCTTCATCTTTGTTGGCGCTAATTGGTAAGGTGCTTTTGCTATGGGTGTGGTTCCTGGAAACAAGTCAATACAGACTTCTACTTGTCGATCAGGCGGTAATCCAGGAAGATCTTCAGGAAATACTTCTGGATAATCACACACCACAGGAATGCTTTGCATCTCCTTTTTCTCCTTCTTTTCATCAATCACAAATGCCAAATATGATGCACATCCTTTGGAAAAACATTTTCTGGCTTTCATCAGGGAGATGATTCCAGAATTCACTCTGCGTTTGTCCCCGTACACCATAAATGACTCCTTCCCAAGGGGATTCACCCTTACTATCTTCTTTCGGCACAATATTTCGGCATCATTGGTGCTAAGCCAATCCATTCCCAGCACGATGTTGAAACCATTTAGCTCAATAGGCAATAATTCCTCGTGGAACTTATTCCCATTCAAATCAATGAAGATGTTTTTCATGCGATGGCTAACAGGTATAAACTTGCCACTAGCAACCTCGACTACTAAAGTATTATCTAGTCTATCAACAGGCAAAGCTAGTTTTCTACCAAATTCATGCGAAATAAAAGAGTAGTTGGCTCCAGAATCTAACAAATTTTGGGCAGGCAATTCGTTTACGAGAAAGGTACCTGAAGCGACATTAGCTTCATCTTTCGCAGCTTCAAGTGTCATTTGAAAGGCTCTCGCCTTCGTTTTTTGTGGAATGTTGGGTTTTGCTGCCTCCTTCTTTTTCGGACAGTCTTTCAAAATCTCCCCTTCTTCGTTACATACAAAGCACATCCTCTTGTTGGACGGATGCTTGTTGGCATAATGCCTATTTTTTCCACATTTTTAGCAAGTTACTTCCTCACTACATTTCTCAGAGTGCTTTTTCTTGCACTTTTCACACCATTTCGCTTCGCCTCTTCCTCCTCCTCCAAACTTCTTCGAATTAGACTTCGAAAATTTACTTTTCTTGTTGGAACTTGAAGTTCCGTCAAACTTTCTCTTTTCGCCAACGTCAACCTTGTTGGCGGTTGTCCCCTTGATCATATCCTCAACAGGCTTGGCAACCCAAATAACTGCCTCTAGAGTAGGTGCCTGACATACTGGCACCACATACTTCCATGTGAGTCCCTTTACGTACCGGTCAACTTTTTTCAGCTCATCTGGGACGATGCGCAAAGCAAAATCCATCTTGTATGTGAAGGCATTAGTGTATTCATCAACTGACATGTTGTCTTTCTTCAATGTCAGAAATTTGTTCTCCAACTCCAGCAGATTTTGGGCCGAGTAGAACTTGCGCTTGAATTGCACCAAGAACTCTGTCCAAGTCAGTTGTAGTGGCTCATTAGGGCTTAGGGTCTTCCCCAGAGTGTTCCACCAACGAATAGCGCCACCCATGAACCGACGTACTACATATATGGTTTGTAGTTTTCCCTTGCAACCGTATGTCATAAAGGCCAGCTCCATTTCTGAGATCCAATCCATAACTCCGATCGGATCTTCCTTTCCATTGAAGGTCGATGGTTTGCAAGTCAAAAAATCTTTGTACTTGCATCCAAGTCCATTAATTCCTCCCTCTTGGTTGTTTTTTCTAACTAACGGCGGGTTGGCTTGACCAACAATCCCACTGAAGTTATCTCCTTTCGACTGCCATTCATTCAACTTGGGCTGTTCAATCGACATTGAAAGTTCTTCACAATTCAACTGAAGCAGACGTCTAGTTTCTTCCATTTGACAGTCCAACATCATTTGGATCATCGCTTGTACCCCGACCATTGTCATTGGCTCAGGTGTTGCTGCTGTAACAACCACTTGCTCAATCACAGGTGGTTGATTCCTATTTTTGTTTGTGTTTCCAAATCCACTTCTGGTTCTTGCCATATGTGATCTATACACCTAACAAGGTGAATTTAGATCCTCATTCACGATAGATATTTAAATCATCCATATCACTCCGAAACGTTTACATGCTAGTTCTAATATCGTATCCGAATGCTTTGAATCCTAAACACATAAGGTTTCCTTATTCGGTCGGCAACAGACCATAGATCCGAACAAATATTAGCATACAAGGCAAAAATAAAACATTTAGCACATAAAAGCATTTTAGACATCTTTCCTAAAATAAACTAGTGCTCGTGTCTTAAATATAACAAACACTCATCTCACAATCTTTACTTAGCATTCTAAGTTTACGTCTAGAAACCCTACAAATTCGTAGTTCGCTTAAACTAATGCTCTGATACCAACTGTGACATACCCAAATTCAAGGCCAGAAAAGACCGATTTAATTTATGCTTTTAAAATAATTCAGAGTAATCCTTTGATTAAAAGAGTTGCGAAATTTGTTCCCAAAACAAAATATGATAAAAATTTATCAAAGCATTTCTTAAAGAAATGTACTTTCATTATATAACGAAATATCGGGATGTCATGTTCCAATACAGACCAAAAACATAAACAGTACAAAATAGACCTTACAACAGTTATTTACAACTACTGGTCTATAATCCAAAATATATTGATAAGTCATCCAACTTATGCTCTGGTGCCACTACCTGTAATACAAAGAAAACTGAGTGGGTCAGGCTTGAGAGCCTGGTGAGCATATAAGGTTTTCAACCCACAATAAATAATTATATTAATTTCATCAATCAACGATAACCCAATTACTCATTCCCGTTATCCTCACTTTACGTCCCTAAAACAACTATCACAAGGGACCTAGCCTAAGGATTTTCATCGGGGCGACAACACTGCTTTGGGGGTTTCCCAGCAATTTATGTCAAATAAGGCAACCATGTGGGGGATGGAGTACAACAATTGAACACCCAAGTTCAATAACACCAATAGGTGGCGAGCCCGCCAGCGTTCCACTGGAATGTCTAGAAGAGTTCGTGGTCTTCATTTAAACTCCGCTAGATGACTGAATCAACAACAACATCAAGGCCTCTCATCATTTTATTTAATCACACATCAACTATCTACCCATGTTTCACCCAACATAATTGTAGATAAAGATACATATACAGCGTAAAATGTGTATAAAACCTTCATTCAACACTAATTTCAAATAAAAAAAATAATATATCAACATATAGCACGTATTTTATAGGGAATACTTTGTAACTATGTGTTAGAATAAATGAATATACACTCACACAAAACATAAATTTAATACATTCAAAAAATACTTGTATTAAAATCGTGTTTATGAAAGGGACTATGCACTCACTTGATAAGACGATGCTCGGACAGCACTACAACTCTTAAAGTAGTATTCTTCGGTGAAATTGGGATATCTTCACACACCGGGCTTCTCGCGGGCAGAGCTTCAGGACTTGCTTCGGGTGTCGGGATGATACCGGGGCTTCGGGGGTGCTTCAAGACGACTATAGAGGGTATAGAGAGTGACAGAATGAAGGAATTAGCAACAATGGTCGGCTGTCCTCGCTTTCTATTTATAGGGCCGATTTTCTGAATTCACGTCGTGAACCTCAAAAGTTCACCTCATGAACTCGATCCCACATAGGTCATTGCTTTCTTCATAAGGCCACTTGCTCTGGAAGGCGTCCATCACCTGTTCATGTTGTGAACTCTTTGTTCACGCCGTGAGCTCTGACACAGGGGTTGAAGTTCGTGCCCCGAACTTCAGAAATTCATATCTTTCGCATACGAGCTCCGTTTTCGATGTTCTTTATATGCATGCGTAGGTGAGATTATGCTCTAAAACTTTCATTTAGACTCTATCGGCTAATTTTGAGTTTATTCTTATTATATTATTTTTAGTAGGCCGGGACAGGAAAACTCCGTTATAAATTCATAACTTCTTCATCTGACGTCCGTTTTCGTCTGTCTTTTTACCGTTGCACTACTATCGACGAGATCTTCGATTGTCGTTCAGATTGTCTCGGCTAGAAATCACTCGATCTCATATTCGAACTCTGGGCTGCATACTGCTAAGTCGAAACTTCGAAAAATCTTAACTTCCTCATACGAAGTTAGATTTAGGCGTTCTTTTCATGCATGCTCTCGGTTTAACGTATTCTACGACTTTCGTTTAGATCTCTAAGGCAAAAAATCACTCTATTGTAAATTAACTATTGACGTCATGTAGTGTCGTACCGGTTCTGTCGCGAAACTTCGACAGGTTATAACTTCTTCGTTATAACTCTGATTTCGGCATTCTTTATATATCCGAAATCCTTGTCACGACCACTACAACTTCCTTCATGGATATTAGTTTTATCTAATATTTTGTTTGAACACTTTTTTTTATCCTTAATTCATTTAAGTCACACAATTAATCATAAAACACATAATACCCAAATAATACATTTTTATTACTTCGAAACGGGCTACAAAGGTTAACCTAGACTATTACATCATCATTAGTGCTTATCCTAGAAATACGAGCGTTACAAGCCACCTCCTGGTATTTCATAAATAATGCCTAGGGCTAACCCTTGGGTCTTCCTACTATACATAAACCAAATGGGCCGGAACTGGTGTCTTCGACCGATAGAAACAGTGAGGAGACTCACCTTGTAAGCTGAAACTCCCTGCAAGAAATCCTTAGCCGCTGCCTGTAGTGGTGTTGATTATGATGGCATATGCGGAATTAGAAAGATCTAGTGAATCATCATGTAAAATTCAAGAACATAAGGAGTAAATAAATCTTTGTAAGCTCTTATTAGATCTAGAAAGATTATACAAATGGGTTTGTATACAATTTCTCTCTCTAGTCTAACACTCCAAAATGGACTCTTACATAATGGGAGTCACTCACTTCCTATTTATAGGAAAAGACTCAACCCATTTACACATCCAAAGAGGAAAGCCTAAACAATACATCCAAGCATGACTTTGCACCCTAACATTCTCCCCCTCAAAGTTAGGATTGGATGTCCGACTTTAATATCCAACGAGCTAGCGCGATCAAGACCAAACTCCCCCTCGAAGTAACACCGGTCTTCAAATCCGCAAATGAATATTCGACAAACCCGAGAAGCTTCGAATACTCATCATTCTCCCCCTTTTTATAATCAAAAAATGATTATAAAACCCACTAAGGATGAGAAGCGCCTGAGGAATAGTCTTCACGATACTCCCCCTTGATGTGTACCAAAAATGAATCACCAAAAATCTTGCACGGAAAAACAATCACGAAAAAGCCACAAAAAATTTTCAATTTATGAAAAAGTTTGACTTTTTGGGTGAAAGTTGCAAGATTTTTCAAAATCCGGGTAGATATTGTCACTTTCTAAAACTTGCAGGGACCCGTTGCGCCAAAAACAGCCAAATATGCGAAACTCTAGCCCATTTGTGAAACCGGGCATAAAGCGTAAATTCGCACAAACTGCAGGGACCAAAACTGAAAATTTTGCATTTTTTCAGCTTATATTACCCATTTTGCGAAGTTGGGTATAAACTGTCAAAAATGCAAAACTGCAGGTACTCGTTTTAACAATTTCTACATGTTCTTCAAACTTGCGAAGTTGGGCTACTTTTGTCATTTCATGAAAATATAAGGGGTGCAAACTGTAACTCTTTGTTTTCTTCTTCCCCAATTCACTAATCAGTGAAAAGCTTCGCACGATTCCTTACTTCGCATCTTTAACCCAGTATAACAAAATTTGCGAACACAAAACAATGATCTCATATGCGAATTTGCATCTTCAACCATTCGCATTTTTAACCCCAATCAACCAAATGCGAATTCATGTTTTGATCTCATATGCGAACCATATCACCACTGTCCAATTCTTCAACCATGCGAAACACACTCTTGATCTTTAAATTGATTCACCAAATGCGAATCCGGTTTGGTTCACACAAATGCAAATTGAACAATCATTTCAGATGCGAACCCAAACAAGATCAAATGCGAATCCAATGAAGATCCAGATGCGAACTCAAGATTTCAAATGCGAACATTATTCTTGAGATCAGATGCGAACTTGATACAGATCTTGGACTCCAAACGTGCGAAACCAAACCATCAACATCATTTAGTTTGTTCATCCAAATCCATCCAAACCATCGATCAACGAACTCAAAATAATCGATTCCAGTCACTTCGCTTTTCAAACACGAACCCAAACATTGACCTCAAAACAATCGACTCCCAGTAACTTTTGACCACTCGATTCGTTCTCAACTAATAAACCAACACATAATCGATTTCGTTTTTCATTCATCTAGCTTCGCTTTTGTGTAACCAAACACAGCTTCGATTATCAAATAATCTTCCATTGAAAATGAATCCAACATCCATCGACATCGATCCAAAAACAAACGACCCTCAATATCGATACAAAACCAATCCATCAAATCCAAACATCAATTCGACATTCACGACCTCAAAACAGCTTGTATCTATCGATTTCCACAACCAATTCACCGATTCATGAATCGAACATGGGCGTTGACTTGTTTTCAGTTGACTTTTCAAAGTCAAAAATAACCAAACAAGAAATTGAGGATTATAATGTCCGAATCCAGATCAAAAGATGATTTTATCACTGTTCTTCACCTCCTTCATCTGTTCTTTGTACAATTTCATCAAAATCAAGAACCAATTTGATGATTCCTTCACACAAACTTGTATAGAATCGATTTCATCATGTTCCAAATCACACGAAATCAAAACATCTTAACAGATTATTAATCGACATGAACCGAAAGAAAGAAAAAAAAACTTTCGAGAAAACTAGATGAACAATCAGATGCGATCGATTAAGGAGAAATAATAGATGCGTATGAGTTCTATGGTACAACCATTGGAAGCGAATGCCTAATTCAGGTATATGCTTGATAAACCATACGCTGGAATCGAATTTGGGCTCACACCATTTTAAAATCAAAGTTAATGGAAAATCGATTGGGCTTTGAAAGTTCACGGATGAACAGTAACCAAGTATTTTTGATTGGACTCAAAACGGACTGATGAACAGTGAAATTAAACAAAAATGAGTTTAATTTGGTTTTGATCTACACAAAAATAATTGGATCAACTATGGGGTTGAAACGAATTAGATCCAATGAAGCAAATCGATCAAAAATTGAAAAACATAAAACACGAATCAAAATCAAGGACGTTTTGGAATCCATTTGAGAATTTGTGATACCTTTTTGACGAATCGAGATCCGTTTTCAACGAAGGAATCAAATTTGGAAGATCTTGGTTCTTTTGTCGGAATGAGAAAATCTCCAAATTGAACATTGTACCACCCACTATGCGAGATGTACAACTCGTTCTTCGTTGTCTTTGTGTTCTTCAACGATCCAAGAACATCTTCAAAAGAACCACCAACACTTTTGGGTTTTGACTTCAAATTCAATGCAACCTTTGGAGATTGTTGCTTTGGAACCCAAATTTGCTTCACGGATTTTGGCTTCACAACATATGACGATTTTTGTGAGTAAACCCGCTTATTCTTCCGATTCATCTTCTTCTTCTTTTTCTTTCTCATCTTTTTGCATCTTGAAAACTTGACTTCATGAACAAATCCACTTTCAACAACATGAACATTTTGAGTTTGAATCAAATCTTTTGGAGTTTGATACTTGTGATTTTCTTGGATCACCGGCTTCCGATAAGGAATCATTCCTTCAAACGAATCACAAGAACACAAAATATCATCGGTTTGAACTCCAATTGAGCAAAAAACTTTTTCATCTTGAAAATCAACTTGAACTCCTCTTTCTTGAACATCATCATCATCAAGAACACCATCCCGAGCTTCACGACAATCTGCATAATATTCAAGTTTATTTCTTCCATATTTTCATTCAACACGAGAAATTCCTTTTATGACTTCTCCATCTCTTCTATTTCTTCGTCTCTTTTGATATGTTGTAATCAATCGATCAAACAAATGTTTGGTTCGAAAAATTGGACAACTAATTAATTCTCCAACTTCATTCTTTTCTACATTTACAACAATATCATATTCACTTATCAATCCAACAGTTAAGCTCTTAAGAAGATATTCAAATGAGCATTCATATTGAACATCTTCACTACGAATCATCCATTTCTCCATGATTACAAGAACTTGAAATTTTCTAGAGAGAGAAAGTGATTTTGAATGGGTTTTCTAGAAAGAGAAAGTGATACAAACAAGTATCTAGAGAGAGAAAGTCGAATTATGGATCAAATCAAGGAAAAATTCGACTTCAAGAACACAAAAACACTCTAATCACGAAGATCCATAAGAACATGAAGAATCACCAAATCAAGATCGCCATCAAGGATCAATTCTTGACGAAATCAAGAACACCCGCTCTGATACCAATTGTAGTGGTGTTGATTATGATGGCATATGCGGAATTAGAAAGATCTAGTGAATCATCATGTAAAATTCAAGAACATAAGGAGTAAATAAATCTTTGTAAGCTCTTATTAGATCTAGAAAGATTATACAAATGGGTTTGTATACAATTTCTCTCTCTAGTCTAACACTCCAAAATGGACTCTTACATAATGGGAGTCACTCACTTCCTATTTATAGGAAAAGACTCAACCCATTTACACATCCAAAGAGGAAAACCTAAACAATACATCCAAGCATGACTTTGCACCCTAACACTGCCCTGACAACTCCTCGAGCTATCAATAAAAAAATATCACCCAATTAGCAATTGGGTCGCAAACCATGATCCATAATCCATACTTGGGGGTAAATTGACCATTTTACCCCTGGCCCAACAAGATTCATATCTAAGTCCCAAGCCCAAAACCGATAAGGCCCAAAAACTATAAAATCCATAAAAGCCCACCAATGACCCACTAATGGCCTAATTTTCTAAATTAGGACCATCTCCTCAAATGGACCTGGCCTTTAAGCCCAAACATATTCTTAGCCCAAAATAGCTGATTTCTGATGGTCCACCAAGGCCCAAAGTAAAGAAGTCTAAGGAATGGCCCAAACCGACGCCCACATGTGCGAAGCCCACTCTGACTGAGTACGCAAGGCGTACTCAACTGTACACATCACGTACTGGGTTCGTGACTTGTACATTGTGTGTACCATCTTAAACGCCCAACGTACTCTTCTGTTAAGTCCTATTTACTATTAAGCACTTAATACTTCAAAAAAATGGTCCATATCACAGATATGGGCCCTACTTATCGTCTAAGCCCATAAGTCACTGACTTGGTGACTTATCATACCCCAAATAAGCCCAAACTCCAAAAATGGCATTCTACTCCCATGAAAATGGCCTTATCTCATGCATGAACACATTAAGACCTTCAGGATGGCAACTTTATATCTTAGGGACTCAAATAGCACCAAGGGTGGCAGTCCTAAGCCTAGGAAACATATTTGAACAATAAAGCTTCATCCTTGGGACCAAAAAGGTCCAAAAACCCAACACAAGAGATCTATGGAAATAACCACAAAGTTTAAGACTTTATACCTCAAATGAGAGTCAAAAGCTGATGAGGTTTTGGATTTAAAAGCTCTATCATCTTCAATGAATCTTCAAGAGTGAACACCTTCTTCAAAAGCACCAAAAAATATTCTTATAATGGCCTTCCAAGCTCCAAGAACACACAATGAGGGATTAGGGTTTCGTGAAAGTTGTCTAAGGGTGAGAGGGTGGCTGATCTTTAAGGACATAATGTTCTTTATATAGTGCTCATCCCTAAAATTAGGGTTTTGGTTTTAAGGGCGTATGCCCAGCGTACCTCTAGGTATGCCCGACGTACTCACAAACCACCCGCGACCAGATGACCTTATACGCTGGGCGTACCCAGCCAAACATGCGCATGCATTCCTTGCATGCATGGGATTGCCTTGCCACTTATCTCCATTGGGGACCAAAATTTTCAGTAAATTCAAGGTACCATAACTTCCTCATCCTAGGTCCGTTTCCAACGAACTTTATATCCACGAAAAGGTGACGAGAAGCCCTACGCTCCTAATAACTCGTCCAAGCCTTAAACCTTTGCGGATTAAACCCAACATCGATAAAAGGCCGAGGTACCCAATTACAATTATGCCCTTGGCCTCCGAAGACATAATTGTATGCTTGGATCCCTTATACTATAACACCCACCTCTGAACTGGTTAAAATCCTTCCTTTCCCAAGGCCTTAAACCTCATGACAAATGATAATTGGGTCGCAGCCCCGAGCAACGAAACACTTTCAAAACCAGGTGTTATATGTATGTATGTATGTATGTATGTATGTATATATGTATGTATGTATGTATATACAAAATCAATTTGCATCTATCAGTGTAGATAATCATGAACTACGACTCTGATATTACTGATAGGTTTTGTACATACAAACGCATGAGTAAGTGTAACGAAGGAAAATATAAGAATTCATACGTGTCCATGCAATCTATAAAGATTTAAGTTTTATTCTATTATTTCAACTACTAAAAGTAATAAGAATTATTACATACCTCTTTAGAAGCTATAGATATTCTTACTTGAATCTCATTCTTTCCACCTTTGATTGGGTGTGAGGATCCAAAGTATAATCCCCCTAATGGTGTACACCCAAGAAAATGAAGAGAATACAACACCAAAACCCTAGGAGAGGGGAGGCCAGAAACAAAATCTTCACAAACCCTAGAAGGGATAGAATTTTCATCTAAGAGAGAAGGAATACAATGTTCCAAAGTTTTCAAGAGAGAATAAGCATATTTTGTTTGATACCTAGCTCCCTATTTAGGCTTCAGTTGCTTTCAAGTGAGAATAAGCATCTATTGTTTGATCCCTAGCTCCCTATTTATAGGCTTCAGTTGTTGAGTCCCAAAGAAACTCCAAACCCTAATAGGACTTGTCTGAATTGATCCCTAAGACCTTGAGTTTCAAGAATGTTCCAATTAATTAAACCTTTTATTTAATTAACATTCAGTCCCTCTAATTACTTATTTCGAAATTAATTTCAAAATAGTTCCAGTTAATTTATCATAACATGACAAATTAGTAAACTAATTTCTCCTAAATTCTTTTTGTCTTTTAATTTCTCAAATGGGTCTTAATGGAAACCCAAAAGGACCCTATTATTATTATTAAAAAAATCACCAATCGATATGACCTTGGACATTCTTTCCAGAAAAAAAAATATCTATTGATTAGTGTTAGCTGTCTTCGACAATTATGGCAAGTACAAAACTAGGCTTTGTCTATGTCGATTTTTTTCGTTCACTGTGTATGGAGAGGTCACATCATTAATGATAAGTTATGATGTTGTTTAATTGTGGTGAGTATAATCCATGAAAAACTGTTGTTATAGGTCAAATCTGTCATTATATTGTATGAAGTTTTTAGATTGATAAATGCTTACCTATAGTCACCGTTTATGAATATTATCGCATCAATTATTGACTTTTAGACACACAAATATGATTAAGCTATCATCATAAATTATCATTACTAACATGTTTAATGGTTTATCATTATTATTGTTTACATATACCGACAAATAAAAATGTAACTCATCACCAAAAATGATCTATACTAACGTGTTATTTCATTTCTTATGATTATTGATACCTTTTAGTAACATGTTGAATATTATATCGTGAATATTGTGTACATTGACTCATTCACAAGCAATTAAACGTTGAACATAGAGTGATGTGTTTTTCCTTTGAAGTGATAAATATGTATTTATAATCATCGTTTATAAATATTATCATGACTACTATTGACTTTTGGAGACACAAATTTAATTAAGTTGTTAGCACAAGTTATATTTACTAACATGTTTAATAGTTTATCATTATTATTGTTTATATACACCAAAAAATAAAAATTTAAGCCGTCACAAAAAATGATCTATACCGACACTAATACCTTTTTTGTTATTTATATTCTACAATAATTAAGCGGCCAACATAAGTTATATCTATTAACATATATCTATTAACATATTTAATGGTTTATCATTGCTACTGTTTACACACACTGACAAATAAAAATTTAACCCGTCACCAAAATGATCTATACTGACATTAATATGTTTTTTTATTATTTATATTGTTGAATAGTTTTTTTTTAATTTAATCACGTATTGACCTTTCATTTCTATGATGCGTAAAATTGAAAATATACAATGTAATTAAAAACTATTTTTTTAATAATAATAATTATAAAGTTATTACATCAAAAACAATATATATATATATATATATATATATATATATATATATATATATATAATAGGTATTAATTACATTTTCAGCATTTAATAAGCATTAATTACTTTCTTAAAATAACTAAAATGATTGGTCCAGAATCAATCATACAGGCACACAATAGATAGTGAAAACATTTGAACCTATATATATATATATATATATATATATATATATATATATATATATATATATATATATATAATATACAAAACAAATAAACTAAATTATACTTTTTTTATTAGGAGTATTGTTGTTTTTTGGAGTTCCACTTCTTATCCCGGTTGTTAGACAATAACTCTTGAGCTGTTTTTGCATGAGCTTTCTTTCTTGGGCTTTTGAATTTCATTATTAGCTCTAATTATATGTAGATCCAGATCCTATAACAACAAAAAAAATTAAAATATATGTTAAACATGCATTGAAGCAAACATGTAAGAGTTAATGTATGTAACTAACTAATAGAATTTTTTTTTCAAGAAAATATAAGTTTACAATATTTTTTTCTCAAGCCACAAAAGAATCTAGCTTATCCAAAAAATACATTAGAATCAATGGTTACAAGATTTTTTTCTCAAGCCACAAAAGATTCTAGCTTATTCAAAAGTGTTAAAGAGACTTTGTTATCTCCATTTCATATGAAGGCGGCTGGCTTTATTGCTTCATCCCAAAAACTCTATAGTAATTAGTCAATAATGGCTTTCCATGTATTATATGGCTTTCAGCAGTATAATAGATGACATTACCATTCACAATAACGTTGTTAAGGTTACAAACTAAGAGTGAATGTTTTATTTTCTGTAGAGATATAAATGCACATATTAATAAATTTATAACTATAAAGTTTAACTAACTTGTATATTTATGTAAACAACTAAACATTTCAAATATACATGCTTTTCTAATTATTTTAGTGTCCTGGGTTGAGGTGTTGCTATAACATTTTCTGTTGAATTCCCACCTTGTGGCTCCACACATGTAGATGCAACATTTTCTTCACCATTATTCAAATTTTCCTGAAAATAGTGTACCATGTTTTAGTCTACCAAACACAGTTAAAATTTTGGAAAAGAAGTTTACAAAACTTATTATTATATTAACTTACATGGTTTTCAACATATTTGGTGGGTATATAATATATATGATATACCCATATAATTGTTTTTCCTTTTCTAGGATGATAATATGTGACGAAAGCATTAATTAACAACTCGTTATAAAACTATCATTAAAAATTCACTTACTTTTTTTGTAAGAGACATTTTTGGAGTTGGACTAATAGTTATTGGAGACTCCATATTATTGTCCTTAAAAGAAATCCAACTTATTGGATATTCAACTTTTGACCATAGATCATTATTTGTTCTTTTTTGTTCAAGATATGACATTATTTAAGGTTATTATCCTAATATATTTGAGTAAAAATGTTATATTTTAAGATATATGGTACATAATATACAATGAAATGTTAAATTACAGTAAAAATGGAAGCTTGGAATGTAAATGGAAGAGAAAGGAGCTACAAAGATTCAAAAAGATGAAAAAATGATGTTGTTGGACAATTTAGCCCCCCATTAGTGTTTTGACCATATCTCATTACTCATAACTCCGACTGACGAGATTCAAGAGGTTTTAAAACTAGAGAAACTTGGACGACTTTCGTATTTGTGAAAAATTCGGATTCCCAGTTCCCACATCATGGCAAATCCATTTCCATGGCGTGGAAATTTAAAAAAAATTATGAACGTTCCGAATCCAGTTCCCAGGGCATGGCAAATCTTTTTCCACGTCGCGACGATGCTAAAACTCATAAATATAGCAGAAAATTAGCCCAAGTGATCCATATCTTCAACCCTAATACTTTCCCTATGAAAATAAACCCCAGAAGTGCCATTTTGAGGGTCTAGAAGGTGGTCGGAGGGCCGTTAAGCCGATTTGGAGTGAATATCTATAGGATTAGAGAGCCGATTCATGCCGAAAATCATTCTGCTTGTTGTTGTGACCACGATTAGCATTCTGTTATGATTTTCATATGCTTTACTTTCTTATTTAGGGCTTCAAAACCCTATTGTTTTGTGTTATACTAAATGAATAATTGAGATTATAGATTAAATTGCTATTTGCTTTATTTATTCTTATTTAATTTATTATGTTTGCTTGATAAAAGATCCTTTGTGTTAAAGTAGCTTGTTTTACTATTAATTGATGAATAATTCATACATTAGACAATCAATCTAAGTTTTCTTGAATCATATTAATTTTACATTCATAAAACTGGTATGACTTGTGTTTGATCAAAACGTAGGGTTAAGTAGTAAGTTTGTAATTTTAATGTGTAAGAATACATATGATGTCCATTCGTGTGTGGTAGCTTCATGATATTTGATGAGAGTAATTCAAGTCACTCATAATACGAATTGAACATTGATTTTTAGGATAACTAGTTCACTTGATCGCTATAATAAAAAGTCTTGAAAATCAAATGATTAGTTGTCTAAACCCATAAACTAGTCATATTAGGAATCAGTGAATAAAGAATAAAAGGTCAATTGCCCTTTAACACTTATCTATGATTTTGAGATGTAAATTTGTCTAACGAAAAGTACCCAAAGTGATTCGTTTCCAGTCAGTTTATTTAGTTAGTTTAGCTGTTGATTTAATTGATATTTTACTAATAAAACCCCTCTTTTATTGCTTTCTTTTACTTAGTATAACATATAATAAAAATTCTAATATTAATTCACTACCATTCCCCTTGAGTTTTACACCGTTGCTTATCAACACTATACTATACTCGATCATGTTCACTGCCTGTAAAGTGTGGTTTAGATGCGATACACTAGGAAATATAAATAAAAAACTAGTATATTAAAAATACACATCAATTCCTCATGGGGATTTTTCTCAAGGAATTTTTTTCTTGTGATGAAGATTTAGCTCAAGACATATCCCAATATCTGGTTGGAGTGACTCATGTGTCAACCCCTCTTACAAATCCACCATGGTCCTTGCCAAAGACGAGGGCATCTATAGCTGGTTCGAGAATGGTTTTTCCTTCTTCAATTGTAGTTTTATCATTGAGCTAGAAAAAATGTATATCAAATAAATATAGTATTAGTTATGTTCTTTATCAATTAGCGTTAATAAAGACCAAAACTAGCCAACAGTTGCTAGTTTGACAATACATACCAACTCTTCTGCAACAAGCTTCACTTCTTCTCCATCGTATTTTCCCTCCTTATTTTCGTGTCCTTTTCTCCATATTAAATACCATGGGGGAACTTCATCTGCATCGATTACTTTATCTTTCACCTATTAAAATAATGATCAATCGATGAAGCGGAAACCAAACAAGTTGCAAGTACACCATTACATATATACCATATTAACTAAATAAGTAATTAATAAATACATGTTCAACAATTGAAATATCGATCAATGGGCTGACTCTTTTTTGTTGTAATTTAGCATACCCCCATGTCCCAATTTAGGTATGTAATGGGACTTTTCTCGAGAAAATAAACATAGAGTAAATGAAAGGATATCAAATGATTTGTAAATTAGTTAAAAATATAATGAAAGTGCTTATCATGAACATAATTAACATTTGGACCAATTTTATAACCGTGAATTCTTCTGATTGTACACTTTTAACGAATGTTTTCCAATCACTTATTTTGATAAACAAACGATACGTACGTGGTATTTTTTTTTTAATTTTTTTTGGTCTACCGATCTTCAGCTTTATGAATCGATCATTAACATAATTTTTAATAGTGAACCAACATTTACCAAGATGGACAAAACTTTCTTCCTTCCATGCTCATCTATTAAATAAAACCACTCCATAAATAGTAAGTTGTATTTTAGTGAATTAAATGGTGATTGGGATTTGGTTATTTAACTCATGGGTGGGTATATGGGATTGCTAATTTAACTGAATAAACATTTTTTTATAGAAGTGCTTATTATTAGCTTATGTGGTGACAAAAAAACATTTTTTTTAAATTGTTTAATCAGATAAGCTTTTTTGGTTTCTTAACTTAAGCTGCAAGGTTTGTCATCTATCAGAATGTTTTGATCTTTACGTATGTAGTATACGAGGTTTCCCGTTGTTATTTTTTTCTTTTGGACTATCCATATGTTACTTTTTCGTTCCGATTATGTCAGAATTGTTTTTCGTCCCAACTAACTCTTTGTAATTTTTTTTTTGTTGCGACTATCACTACCAGAAAATGGTCTCTCAGCGAAGGAATCATCGACGAACGACATCCCTAGGTAAATTAGCGATGAATTTCCTAGGGATTAGCGACGAAAATCAAATTAAGTAATAAATGAGGGAATTCAGCTTTCGGGGAAGGATCAATGATGGATTAGCTAGGGATAAACTAGGGATTATCGACGGGAATAATCCCTAGCTGATGTCCCCTCAATTTTAACCCTAAATCGGTCATTGTTTTCTTTTTCCCTATTTGTTATTCCTACTTTTTTTCTTTTGCTGTGTTTCTTACTCCCATTACTCCTCACCCCCCAGGGAATATCTCTCAAATAGAGACAACCAAACTCCACACTCACAAAGAAGTTATGCCGTTATGCCGCACCCATCACTGGTAGTCCCATCCGTCGTTGGCAGGCCATCCGTCTCCACCACTCCATAGTCAATTATTCCGATTTCTTGGACATGGTTCTTTTCATTAATATGTGTGGTTTATTTCTTAGATCTAGTTCTCTTTGATTTCTTGGATTCCTTGAATACTTCGAAAATGACTTATGAATACTTCGAACATGGATGTGAATACTTCGAAAATTGCTGTGAATATTACGAAAATGGTTGTTAAAATCTGGTAGCTTTTGTCTATTTATCTTATCCCTACACCTAGTGGTTCCATATAGTGGTATTAGAGGGTTACTTTCATTGTTACATATAAGTACGAAGAATAATGAATGTAAATGATAGGAATGTTCTGACCACAGGAACACAATGAGAATAAAGAAGGAAAAAAACTTTTCATTTTATATGAACATCTCTTGTAAAAGGATTTCCATTCAAACCATGTTATGAAACCTTCGATCTGGGCATGTTAACATATATATCATATAATATTATGTGTCTTTATTTTGTTCTTACCAATAATGATTTTTTTCCTTAGTTCTTTCTTTGTTCTTGAAACTATTCTGTCAACCACATAGTAAGATAATAGTGATTCTCTTTTTGTAATTATTTGTAATTGAAAATACGTTGAGTCTCCTCTCTTTAATGATAGAGTATGGACGTACAAAAAAAAGAAGATGTGTATCTTAATGAAACGTATAAAGAATCTATTGGCCATTTTTGGATGTTGCTTTTTCCAGTGAAGCAATATGTTGATCAAAATTGTATCAAGTGTCATTGTAGTGAATGAAAAAGTATGCCTTAAAAACAAGAGATGATGTAAAACTTCACTTGTTACAATACGAGTTCATCCCCAATTACACAACTTGGTGGGCACATGATGAAAAAACGAGAACATTTTAGCATGAGGTGTAACCGTCTAATCCTATGGAAGATGACAATTTTAATGGATACTTACATTATGTGATGGATGCAATGGGTTCTACTGATGATATGATCCTTGATGCTGATGAACCTTTATGAGTGGCGTGCCAAAATTATTCAAAGTTACAAGGGACATCATAGTTGTTGAATTGGAAGTCAGACTTCAATATATTTGAATCAATATATTTGAAGCTGTGTATAATCATGTACTTCTAATGATCAAGCGGATGCTACCCCCATCTGAGAAACTAGTTGGAAACTTCTACGAGACAAAGTAGATTTTGAAGAAAATTAGACACCCTGATAAAAAAATTGATGCTTGCAAAAACCATTGCATGTTATACAATGGAACCAACTCTAACTTGTCTCGTTATAGAGTTTGTAGTCATGATCGTTACAAGAGCGGTGCACAAAGTTTGGTTCCTTAATTGGTGATGAGATACTTGTCAATTTCTCCTAGACTCAAAAGGTTGTATGTGACAAAAAAGATAGCCAATCATATGACTTGGCACTTTGAACATCGTACCTAATCGAGTTTGATGGCCTATCCCAGTGATGGTCAAGTGTGGAAGCATTTTGACTCGATGCATCCAGAATTTGCTTGCGATCCACGAAATGTTCGTCTTGGGTTATGTATTGATGGCTTTAGTCCAAATAACTCAAATTCGACTCCATATTCATGTTGTCCAGTATTTCTTTCAATCTATAACTTACCTCCTTGGATGTGCTTAAAAGATTCGTATGTTTAGTTAAGCATGATTATTCCTGGAAAAACGAGATTGGGTCAAAATTTGGATGTGTTTCTTTGTCCATTGATAGACGAGTTGAAAATGTTTTATAATGATGGTGTTGTTGTGTACGCTGCTTCACATAAAGGAATTTAGCGACAAATATCCAATGGATATGATGGGTTCCCTGAGATAGATAGCGACTGATTACCGACAGTTAATAGTGACAGAATCCGGGGATCCATTGAGCAATTTGTACTGTCGTAAATCCTTCATTGATCTGTTGCTAAATTCGCCGTTGGCAATTAGCGATAAGAGTTTTTCGACCGACAAATTTGTCTCCAATCTGTCGCTGATAGCCATTAGCGACGAATTAACGACATTTTTTTTCTGTCGCTGACACCTCTGTTTCTAGTAATGTATTCGTGAGTTATTTTTTTCGTTTGGACTATCTCTGTGTTATTTTTTTATTTGAACTATCCATTTGTTATTTTCCGTTCGGACTATCATCGTGTTATGTTGTTGTTTGACTGAAAAATAACATAATGGTAATCTAAATGAAGAAATTAACCAAAGTATAATCGGAACGAAAAAATAACACAATACTAGTACAAATGATAAAAATAAAACATTCATAGTCCGAACGAAAAAAAAAAACAATACAAAGATAGTCCGAACAAAAAAATAACATAATGATAGTCGGAACAGAAATATAACATAGAGATACTATGAATGAAAAATAAACACAAAGATAATCTGGATGACAAAAGTAATATAGGGATTATTGGACCGTAAAAAATAATACAATCATAGTCAGAACGAAAAAAATAACATATGAATAATTCGAACGAAAAAAAGTAACAAATGGACAATCAACTCAAAAAAATAATGGAAAGATAGTTTAAACGAAAAGAATAACACAACGATAGTCTGAACAAAAAAAAAATAAAATAATAATAGTACGAACCAAAAAAATAACATGAAATAATCGAAATGATATATTGGTCGTCAATAGGGTGTCTATATACAAGGATAGTTGAAAATATAAATTATTATCAATTACTAAAACCCCTGTCAATTAATATTGGAATGTCTATAAATTTGAAGACTTTATAAATATAAACAATCTTTTGTAGAACACAAAAAATATATTATAAGAAAAATACTTCAAAATAATAATAATAATAGAAAATAAAAAGACAAAAAAAATCAGAAAAATAGTCAAAATTCGTTTTGATGTTGATATTAGGGTAGTTAAGGACAATTAACGATTTTTAAAGTATGCAATTAGTAAAGAAAGACCCTTAAATACAGAGGAAGGAAAAATATATAAGTTAACTTTAAAGTGTGCCTGTTTATTGATGGAACTTTTGGAAAGGTGCATTAAAGGGTAAGTTTTTACCGCCTCTTGGTAACCCTACAACAACCACAACCTTACCACTAATAAATAGAATATGCTGCTCATATTCAATATATATATCAGTGGGTAGATATCAACTCATTTACTACTCATCGCCCTCTACACCCTAATTTTATGACCCTTCTATATTTATCAACTAAGTCTCCCTCACCATACACACTAAAATGGAATTTCTGGACTTCGGTTTCGCCTTTCTAACATGTCTCTTTTGTTGTTTGTGGTGGAGAAGCCACTTCACGGCCTCTCATAAGAGGAAAATCCTCCCACCAGGGCCACCAGGGTGGCCGATTGTTGGCAACCTTGTTCAGGTCATCCTTCAGAAACGTCCATTCATGTATGTCGTACGTGACTTGCGTGCCAAGTATGGTCCAATCTTTACCATGCAAATGGGCCAACGTACATTAGTCATCGTCACAAGCTCAGACCTCATCCATGAAGCCCTTGTCCAAAAGGGTCCGATTTTCGCTAGCCGGCCCCCAGACTCCCCTATTCGATTACTGTTTAGCGTCGGAAAATGTGCCATCAATTCTGCGCAATATGGTCCCCTCTGGCGCACCCTCAGAAGGAACTTTGTAACGGAGTTGATCAACCCCACTCGGATCCGACAATGTAGTTGGATTAGGAAGTGGGCCTTTGAAGAACACATGAAAATAGTAGAATCTGAAAACTCGCAACATGGGTTCGTAGAGGTGATGAGTACTTGTAGACTTACAGTTTGTAGCATTTTGATCTGTTTGTGTTTTGGTGCAAGAATTTCAAAGGAAAAAATCAAAAACATAGAGAGCATACTTAAAGATGTGATGATGATCACCTTGCCAAAGCTGCCGGATTTCATGCCTGTGCTCCTCCCATTCTTCCGCCGTCAACTGGTGGCTGCAAAGGAGCTGCGAAGGAGGCAGATGGAGTGTTTGGTCCCGTTGGTAAGAGCAAGACGAGCATTTCTGGAGAGCCGTGAAGATAATATGAAAAACCCTAGTGTTAACCGGCTTAAAGCTGATGATTTGGAGATGGTGAGCCCTGTTGGCGCTGCCTACATTGACTCACTTTACAATCTCGAACCAGCCGGCAGGGGGAAGTTAGGTGAAGAGGAGCTCGTGACGCTTGTGTCAGAAGTGATCAACGCCGGGACGGACACTAGCGCCACCGCTGTCGAGTGGGCGCTGTTCCATTTGGTGATGAATCAAGAAATACAAGAAAAGCTTTACAGGGAAATAATCGAAAAAGTTGGTGTAAATGGAGAGGTTCAAGAAAGTGACGTGGAGAACATGGCGTATCTAGCTGCGGTGGTGAAAGAGACTTTCCGTCGACACCCACCTAGCCACTTCGTACTGTCACACGCGGCCACTCAGCCGACGGAGCTCGGTGGATACGTGATTCCGCCGGACGTGAACGTGGAGTTCTACACAGCTTGGGTAACGGAGGATCCAGATGTATGGGAAGCTCCGGAGGAGTTTCGGCCTGAGAGATTCTTGGATGGCGGAGAAGGGGCGGGTGTAGACATAACCGGAATGAAGGGCGTGAAGATGCTGCCCTTCGGTGCCGGACGGCGGATTTGTCCGGCGTGGAGTTTGGGTACGTTGCATGTTAACATGTTGCTAGCAAGGATGGTTCATACATTCAAGTGGGTCCCTGTTCCGGGTAACCCACCAGATCCGACAGAGACTTTTGCGTTTACTGTAGTGATGAAGAATCCTCTGAAAGCAACCATTTTGCGTAGGGACATATCTTGAATCTATTTTACACATTTGTATTTCCCCTTTTCCTAATTACTAGTTTATTAAGATTACTTCTTTTGTATTTGAAGTTATCGTTGCTATATATTTGGGCCATACTCTTAGTGGTAATAGTAACTTTGGAATGATAATTTATTGTGTTTTGCTCAAGTTGGATTACAATACTAACATTAATTAATAATAATTTATGTTTAAAGAAGATGACGACGTCACTAAATATTTGATCATATAATCACTTATATCCTGCAATTATACGATTATTTAATATAGTAACGCTATTTATATTTCAAAACAACAAATATATTAAAAAGAGAAAAAATAGGTGGAACAGAATAATAACACAATTAAATGTAGAGTTGCATCCCTAGGAAACCAAAAAAAATATGATAGAAACACTAAGATAAATCTTCACCATCCATTTTGAATAACAAAATATTAATTAATTATTTAGATCATATTATTTTTTATTACAAAAAGTTAGATAATATCAATTTCAATCATATTATTTTTTAATCATATAATTTTGAATTATAATATCTTCAAGTTAAATTAAATTTTTTATTCAAAATAAATTTTAAATCATTATATTTTTTAAACTATTTAATTTTTAATAGTGAAAAATATAATTAAACATCATAATAATTATATCAAAATACTTTCAAAATCAAAACAAATTAAAGTTTATAAATATGTTTAATCATAACTTTTATTAATTATAAATATTTAGAATCGCTTCATTTTCAATCATATCTTTTTTTTCCTTATTTACATTGCCTTTTGTACACTCAAAACATTTAAATTTCCCCGGAATTAACAAAATTTCATAATTAGCTCTCAAAGTTTTGAACATAAATAAAAATAAATCTGAAACATTTATTTTTTCAATCTTAGGGTGTATCTCTAATATTATTAAAAGAGAACCCTTAATTCATCAATGAAACAATCACGACCTTTGATTGTATTTTAATCCTTTGTTTTTCACCATTAGATCATATTGCTGACATCATCATCCCCAAATAGAATTCAAACACAATTAAATTTAATTATAGAATCTTTAATAATTATAGAATATTTAAATTCAGAATTTATGTTATCTATTAAAGCTTATCATTTTATTTATATACCATATATCAGCTTCTTTAATTAATATTGTTTATAATTTAACTTCCTTATTTATAGCTTTTGGCTTCAAAATTCAAATCTGTTTAACTTTTTTTTTTTTTTTTTGAAAAAACTCATTAAATAAGCATATCAATAATTCGGTTATTAACGTATAAAATCTAATCTAATTCCATTAAATCAGCAAACTATTTGAGAGTTAAAATTAAAATTAATATTATTCATAATTTATCTCACAGTATATTCCAAATAAAATGAATCAGTTTGAGACATTGGTTTGAATTTTAAAACTCATTAAATAAGTAAGTCAATTAATTTGAAATTTTAAATCAATATAACTGATATCTTAATTTTTTTTCCAAATGAATAGCCGAAAATCTCTAAGATAATATCTTAGGATCCAAATTTTTTTGGAAGATGATGATTTTTTTACTTTTCAAAATTTTGTGTCAAATTTTACTTTATAATGTCATTTTATATTGTATATTTATTTATTATTTTCGTTTTTATAGAAGAAAACACATAAATGTAACACTCTAGGATGGGTATGCACAATAATTTGCTAACTATTTGGAAAATAACAAACAAAGTCCTATGGTAGTTGTTATTCAATACGGAAAAAATATCTTATTATACAACTTATATCTTAAAAAAAATCAAATTATTATTCTTCCTTTTACTATAAATGAATATACATTTACACTAACTTCATTATGCATCGTTTCAGAACAGTTCTCTGTCACAAATTACTTCACCATGACTAGGATCTTTATCAATGATCCTATTTTAAAGCAACAAAAATAACATCTTCTTTATTGTGAAGATTTCTTGCCAAAGTCAGTCCATAAAGTACATATGCTAATTATAGCAACGCTTTGTCCTCCATCATCTACTCTGCAAATGACGATTTCCTTGATAAGTTTGATTTTCATGTTATTGTTGATCTCCAACAAGTAGATGATGTTTATATACTTAACTTCCATTTATGAAATAAACATTATGTTAAATTGTTTTTGGATTATTTTTACCCTTATATTTCATTTTACTTTTTTTATTATATAATTTTTAAACCAATATTTATCATAAAAAGATATTAATTGTTGTCGGTATGATTAAACATGTGTGTACTCTATAGTTCTTTCATGTCACAACAATAGGGCAGAAAGAGATGTTAGTGATCATTAAAGATGAAAATGTAAGATATAATTTAAGAATATTATATAAAATGTAAATTGTAGATTTGTGATATTTATTTCTATGAAAAATATGTTGTTTTATTGCTAGGTTACATATCTGAGTTTTTTTTTCCTTGTAATTTGATTTTGACAAGTTTGATCTAAATTTGATAATTGAAACATCTATGAAAGATATGCACTAACGATTTGGAATTTATAATGCCCTCCAGAAACCAATCGTAGCCTCATAGACCGCTCCTTCATATCTCAGTAGGTCTTAGCATTTCCCCAAATTCAGCTACAAGAAGTCATGGATGCACTTATTGAATCAATCCACTAAACTGAATTTCATTTGTTTGTTCGATGTGGTGACTAAAATGCAAGATTTGTGAGAGTTCAATATAATTTATTAGTGTTAACCTTTGGCAAATTATGAAACTAATATTATTTTTTGTTCATAACATGTTTTTTTTGTAATAATTTCTTTAAGCAAAAGATATGTATATGTGATTGGGCTTAGCCTGAAAAATCATATTTTAATTCTTATAAGGAAAAAATACTTTAAAAATTGACCAAATTACATCTCTGAATTTGATGTTTATGGTTATGGCAATGCTCTTTAATTGTAATGTTTATCGAATTTCCTTGCAGAATGTAAGGTTGTTGGTACATATAACAACTTATTGTTGCTTTTGGTTTTACAGGGCCAATATGAAAAGAGCCATGCAAGCCTCCATGGGGGTTGGTACACCGAACAGAGTCAATTCATAAAGATAGTACACAAAATGTTTTAATCAAGGAGTCACATCACGTCGTGATAAAACAAATATCATGTGGATCACTTATGTTAAAAATTACTGTATTAAAAAACAAAATTGCTCTAATATAAATATTTAATATTTTTATTTAACAAGTTTGGTTAGAAACTTTAAAAATGAATCTAAATAATATTTTTTATTAAATTTTCACCTAATACAGTGCCACCTATTAATGTGATATATATTTAATTTATGTTCCTCGCGTTTAACGCGGGTCATAATATATATATATATATATATATATATATATATATATATATATATATATATATATATATATATATATATATATATATATATATATAGAGAGAGAGAGAGAGAGAAAGAGAGAGAACTTCAAGTAATATCACTTTCTTTAGTTCTTAAGATCACTTTTTTCAATCATGGTTTTAGAATTTAATTTTATAAAAATAACTAAGAAAATCTAAATTCATCATCATTTAATTTTATAAAAATAACTAGGAAAAATCTAAATTAATCATCTTTTAAGCCTTTCCCTGTTGATGTTCAAAAAATACACATAACGTAACATATGCATTATATGCATGTCACTCGAAAAAATTGTTTTTAAATTTTTTTTTAACGAATCACTTTCTATAACAACATTTTAATATATAAATATGTTTTTTTAAAATAAAAAATCGAGAAAAGTTTACAAATGTGTATATATGCATAAATTCATATGTGCG
Organism: Lactuca serriola; assembly: GCF_051521515.1. Taxonomy (NCBI): domain Eukaryota; kingdom Viridiplantae; phylum Streptophyta; class Magnoliopsida; order Asterales; family Asteraceae; genus Lactuca; species Lactuca serriola. The sequence continues at coordinate 95,997,042 of NC_136411.1, read as the reverse complement.
TGTCTAAATTTGTGTTGTGCACATATGCACAATTTCGTTTATACACATAACAACATTAATAAAACCCATAATCCAATTGTAGCCATATGAAATATACAAAACTTCATAGATCAATAGACCAATATATAAACTTAGAATTCTGTCTAGATCTCCAAAATAAGGTCGATTTTATTTTTCTAACCTTAATCTCAAAAGTGTGGTTGGTGATAAATGTTAAATGATTGATACAAAACAAGAATGTAGATGTTGACCGAATATAAAGATTTGAAAACGTTGAAGTAAAATTGATTAATGATGTTGAAGAATTGAGAAGTTGAAACAAATTTAATTGAAAATGAAAAAAATATATGATTTCCAAGCACAGTTAGTCGAGTAAGATGTGATTATTATTATTATTATTATTATTATTATTATTATTATTATTATTATTGATGACGACGACGACGACGATATGATGAATTTATGATAGTAAAGATATGTGATTGTCGTTGATTGATAAACTTGAAGATCTATGAAATAGTTCACGATTTTAGTAAGTCAAATTCTTTTTTTATGATTTAATTAATGACCGCAATGTCTATTTTCCATTTTGATTTAATTAATTCTTTTATTTACGATTTATACAATATGAGTAATGAGTGGGTCATATTCATTTTCAATTTCATAATTGTTTTTGCGTGAACCTAAGTGTGTGTATACATAAACACACACACACACATATATATATATATATATATATATATATATATATATATATATATATATATATATATATATATATATATATATATATATATATATATATATGTGTGTTAAAACTGTTAGATTAAAGTGTCTAAGCTTGTAACTAATTTGGTATAAACTTGAAAATAGTTGCAAATTAAGTTCTTTTTGGGTTGCCATCATAACCAGAAATAACTAGAAATGATATTAGGAGAGAGAGAGAGGAAAGAGAGAGAGAGAGAGAGAGAGAGAGAGAGAGAGAGAGAGAGAAACTATTTGTTGATATATTATGTGATTAATATATTAATTGGAAATAGATAGTTGATCTGTTAATTTGCTATATTATTAATAAATTAACATGAGATTAATAGTTAAATAATTAATTTATTAATTGATAAATTATTGAGAAATCAATATGAATTATTTAGTTGTTAATGGGAATTAACCTGAAATTAATTTAGGATTAATTGATATTAATTAAATGTGCAAGGGGTAAATTGTAATTATTCAATAGTTGAACAAAAGAAGCAATTCTAGAACCATCCATGGTATGAATGGTTTTGTCTTAATTCCTAGGGTTTCTGGAAGTCTCTTGGATGCAAATAAGAAAATGATTTGAATTGAGATTAAATCTATTATTTAATTAATTCAAATATGGCTTCGCCTGCAAGTTAAATAAACTATAAATAAGACTCCAAGACCAATAAATTTCGTTCACACCTTTACCTACAAGCTTCAGAACGAAATTTCAATCCTCCCCCCCCCTCTCTCTCTCTCTCCTCTTCTTTCTAGGGTTTTAGGTGTGAGTCATTAGAGACATCATATGTTTTATTAGATAAATATGTTGTCAGCTTCTTAAAACTTTTTCTTTTTCTGATCTTTTTTCCATAAATCTTCTACCCCTCCCAAGCTTTCCACTTTTTAGTTCATTTTATGATGCTCCCTCACAAAAACAATTGTCTAAAAATAACTCTTGCAAAACACAGTTAGACAACTCACAACAATTCTCAAACAAAGGACTGTTGGTATCCACAAAGTTAAAATAAAAATTATCAGAAGGAATATCAACGTCATTTATATTAAAATTGAAATATACCCATCAAAGTCTATAGACAACGTGTCATTAAAAACATCCATTTTTGTTTTTGTAGTTTTTATGAATGGTCTTCCTAAAATGATAGAATTTTTAGCAGATACATACACATTCCCTATGTCCAAAATATATAAAAAAATGCGAAAAATCAGTTCATTCAACTACACAAGAACATCCTCCAATACACCTTTTAGGTGTACTGTCGAACGATTAGCCATTTGAATGATGCTCTCAGTCTTATTCAAAGGCCTTAACATTAATTTAACAAAAAGAAACAGATAATGGGACGGCATTAATTGAAGCACCTAAATCAAACATGGCTGTTGGAAACGTTAGGCTTCTCAATTTACAAGGAATCGAGAAATTCCCGGATCCTTCCACTTTGGAGGTAAACCATTTTGTAAAATCATAGAAATATTTTCGTCAAATTTAATAGTTTCATTTGTTTAATTTCTTTTTCTTAACACAATTATTTTAAAATTTTCGCATAACGATGAATTTGTTTAATTATATCAAGTAATGGGATATTTAACTCCACCTTTCTAAAAGTGTCCATAATTTGCTTGTTCTATCGTTCTCGTTTCTGCTCCTCAGTCCTGATGGGAATAATGAGATTGGATTGTACTCCTGAATGATCGAATTTGTTAGTCTTGGAGTTTCTTTTTTTCATCTTGTTCAGCTTCTTTTCCACCCACAGTCTCTTTTACTTCTTCCTTAGCGTAATCTTTTTCTGGTTCAGTCTGACCTTCATAATTTTTACCACTTCTCAAGGTAATTACGCTCACATTATGCTTCAGATTTTGTTCAATTTGAGCAAGTAGTTTCCCTTGAGACTCCATTCGACTCATTGAAGTGACAAATTGAGACAATTGTTGTTCCAGATTTTTGATGTTTGCTCTGGTTTCATTATGGAATGCATTAGTAGTAGGGCCAAGCTTTTAATGATGTCTTGCAAAGCTATGTTGGAGTTTCCAGATTGCTAATTTGAAGGTTGCTAATAAAAAATTTCATGCTGATAATTTTGTTGCTGCTGATTTTGAAAATTTTGTTGCTGTAGAAAACTGGGATGTTGAAATCCAAGTGGGTGCTAAAATTGTTGTCTTTCCTGAAAATTACCGTTCCAACCCTGATCATTATGCTTCATGTGTATTTTAATGCACTAGTTTTAAATTTATAGTTCCTAATGTATCGCATCTAAACCACACCTCACACGCAGTAAACCTAATCGAGTATAATATACTTTTTTATTACTAAATCTCAAGTAAACAATAACTATCGAACTAGATAAACTAAATGGAAACAAATCACTTTAGGTACTTTTGGTTTAGTTTGGATTAATTCTCAAAATCATGGATAAATTCATTTATAGTGCAATGGATTTATCAGTTGGTTACCGAATTCTAATGTGGCTAGTTATCTTATTCAGATTTCCTAGTACTGATAATTAATGAACAACTAACAAAATGATCATGTAATTAGTGGACACGTAATTAATTTAATATACATTCGGAATATGAAAGATATGATCTAGTGATTTCTTATCAATGGTCATGAAAATCAATCGAAGAATAGCATGGATATATAAACTCTCCAACATAGTCAAAATCCCCAATTAATATTACCTAACCCTAGGTTTTGTTTGATCACAAGTCCTAATTGCTTATGGTCATAATACAGTTAAGATTTAAGTCAATATAATCACATTGGTTATCTATACTACACATTACACACCAATAGGTAATAAAAATCATAACTTTAACATGATAGGTGATGCGATCAATCAAAGACAATTAATAAGAAGCTAATAAAACCCAATTTTTTTAATTGAACGCATATGATCGAGGCTCATCTATTCCAAACAAAGAAAAAGGTTTTAATACCTAAATTCAGAAAGTAAACACAGTAGAAACACGAATGCAGTACTAATCATGATCATAAAAGCAAACCAAATGATTCTTGTCATGAATCAGCTCTCGAATCCTTCAGATCTTTGCTTCATATCAGCTTAATGGCCCTGTGGCCACTTCCTAGACTCTCAAAATTGCAGCTTGGGTGTTTATTTTCACATAAAACAAATGGAACTATCAGATATATCATTAGGGTTATTTCCAACTAAATTTATAGGCTTCAGTATCACCACAACGTGTTATTGCTTTTTCCACGTCACGGTAACTAGAATCTATAATGTACACGAAAGCATACATCGAGACGGGTTTTTTTCGTGATTTTTTGATCCACCATGTCATGGTAATGCCTTTTACACCATGTGGGAACTGGAAATACTTATTTGGCACAAACATGAAAGTCATCTAAAATTTTGTTTAGTTTTCAGAAGATCTTGAATCTCCTTAATCAGAATTATGAGTTATTAGTTATCAAAATACTAAAGATATGGCAATCTATCCAACAACATCCTTTTTTCTTCCCAGCTCCGATTTTAACTGTAATTTAACATTTCTAAGCATAATAAGTTTCATATGTATTAAAATAACATTTTATTAAAATATATTAAGATAATAGCCTAAAATATATAGTTAAATAAGGACATAAAAATTTTGTTGATTAAAATTTTTCTGTTGATAGCCTCCGACAACTTTTACTATATTAGTGTCTTCTTATAGTAACAGATACATATCATTTAGGTGTCCAGTTGTTAAGAAGATTCCACACTATTTTATTTCAAGCGCAACTCCTTTTTCCTTTATGATCAGTAGAACTAATTTCCTCAGTTATGAAATCTGAGCTTCAAGATGAAGTGAATTTGTTTCTGTAATGCCCTTAGGCTGATGGACATACTGCTCTTTTTGGTTTCTGGAATGCTTCAATTCGATAACTAATTTCTCAATCAGCTCTCAGATTACAGTTGATGTGATGTCGCCTAACGATCTGCCACTAGAGTCATTTATCAACTGTGGTATCCCTATTTCTATGGCAATTTATAAAAATTTCATTTATGCTTATTTAAAACAGAGTTCATTTATAAATGGGGAATTTGGTCTTGTAAATGTATTTCTAAAGAAATGATTTACATTGATTTATAAAAGCTTGGGATCTCCTAATTGATACAAAAAATAAGCATAAACAGGCGTTACAGTATCCTTAGACTAATAACTTACATCACCTTGAATCTCTCATCATTCATGTACCTTTGTAGTGGTACCTGTGATACAAAGAAGCTGAGTAGGTCAGGTTGGGAAACCTGGTGAGACATAGGGTTTTCAACCCACAATAATATAGTTATTATGTTGATTATCAAACAATTAAACTGATTACCCATTCCCATTTTCTTATTTATTTTTCCTTAAGGATCTATCCTAAGGGCCATCTATCTGCAATACATGTTAGTAGGTTTCTTTCTATTTTCATTCATAAGGATTTGAACTAAGGACTATTTTAATCATAATTTCGGATAATACTGTTACAGGAATTTATCCGCAATATGTGTCCGTAAGAAGTAGAGTATATCAAATGGGCGCGAAGTCCATGGCTTCTTGTGTTCCACGGGATTGTCATCAAATAGTTTGGTGGTTGGTATCTATACTCTGATAGATGACTACATAGCTTAGTAAAATAGTACTAGTAGGTTAAGGCCTTCTAGTATTATTTTCATCTCCCATCATCCATCTCCCTCTTTATTTTATTCCTCCCTCATTACCCATTATTACCCAATATATTATAGATAAAAAAATACATATACTATATATTGTATAAAAACCATCTTATAATATTTCATCTAACACATAACGTTTTTTGAACATAAGCATGTAACACATATAATTATCTAAATAGTTCATATCTATGTGTAATATGAAAGTAATTATGCACTCACTTGTTAAAGTGGATGACTGAAAAGTCGGGCAGCACTTCACTTCGGTACTTGGCTTTTCCTTTTGATGCGACCAAGGTTCATAGTACTAAGTCTTAGTATTATATTTCTAACAAGTAATGATAGAATATCTTCCTCAGTAATCCCAACGTCTACATAAAGATCTATCAAGTAAGGAACAACCAGGTAGGATCACATCTGAGGTAGGGTCCGTTTGGTATACAAAGTATACTGTTTAGAAACTCACTTTAAACACCTCACTAAATCCACCCTAGACATCATACCGTAAGTCGATCAATCAGTATAATGATTTCGAATCACTGATAAATCTTATTTATAGATTCATAACAACGACTATGAATATAATTGCACTAAAATATATATTTGAGTGTAATTGAACTTACAGAGATTTCATAGACAAAAGTTCAGAAACTGTACTGGCAAAACTCCGACCCGCTAGCAACTAGATGTCGGGATCATAGGGACCTCAAGGGTTCGCCAAAATCCTAATTCTAGACAAAATGTTGGACAAAAATAGAGGGAAACTCGAGAGATAGATAGATAGATAGAGAGAGAGAGAGAGATAAAGAGACAGACAGACAGACACACACACACACAGAGAGTAGGAAATGGAATGGGGAGTGAATAACGTTTGGAATAAGCATTTATACGCAAACTCTAAGGAGGCGCTCCGTGCACCCCGTTTGTCCGTGTTGTGCACTTTGTTGGGTGGGTAGTGTGGCTCCATGCAGAGTCTAACATGTGGCGGAAATCTAGTGGAGTGTCAGTGCGTTTTGGGCCTCTTGTCGAGGCGCATCGCACACGCACGTATTTTTAGTTTTAGTTTTTTGTTTTTAAATTATATCTTCTTCATACTAGCTTTATTTTCTATGTTTTTTTATATCCAAGCGTAGTTATTGACGAGATCTACAACTTTTGTTTAGACTCTATCAACTAATTTTCAATTTATTTTTAACAGGTTCAGACTATTAAATCCCATCTAAAATCATAACCCTCTGATACGACATCCGTACTTGGTTGTCTTTATACCGATGGAACCCTATGAATAAGATATTTGAATCTTGTTTAGATTGTTTTTCCTAACAATTGACTAATCTTTATTATGGTTTCTATGTCCGTACTGTTGTGCTGAAACTTCGAAAAATCATAACTTCCTCTCACAAAGTCAGATTTTGATGTTCTCAATATGCATGCTCTCGTGTAACATCCAGATTTCCAAGTATATTATTTTATCATTTAATTTGAGATTTGTGGAGTGACTCGACGAGTTGGTGCCTTAACTCGTCGAGTAGATTCGCGTCTGGTGACGAGGATTAATGAATGGACTCGACGAGTCGGTGGGGCGACTCACCGGGTCAGCGCTGTTGTAGGAAACCCTAATTTCTCAGGTACGTGGCCTATTTAAAGGCACTTTAGCCTCCCTTGCGGCCACCTTCCCCATAGGGAAACCCTAAACGATCCTTGAGCTTATAGAGAGAGAGAGAGAGAGAGAGAGAAAGCTAATCTTGAGCATTTTGCCGTATCTTGCAAGGAAAGAAGAAGGTTTTCAAGCAAGGAACAAAAGAAGGTTGTTAGATCTGCCATTATACATCCAAGGGCTTTTGTTAGAGGTATCAAGTTCAAACCTTTCTCTGTTATTTGAGTAGATCTCTCATTTTGAAGATTAGGGCTTCTTTCCTTTATATTTTAGGACTTTGTGGATTTAGGGTTCATGAGGAGGCTTGGACTCCAAATCTGGACCTTAAGAGGTCCCTGGCATCTAAAGGTTCCTGCTTTATTCATCCTTGGGGGAGATTTATGAGTAAAGAACCCGTTTAGATCATGTTCTTGGCATTTCATGACCAAAATGCCATGCATGGACGTAAAGTCTACGACTTTACATGACAAATGAGCCCTGAGAGTGTGGATCTGGAGTTTGGGAAAGTATCTTGCCATAAAATCATCTGAATGCAAGTTGAGTCTGAATGAACTCGCCGAGATGATGAGCCGACTCGGCGAGTAGATTAGGGTTGTCCCAATGAACTAGATCATGCGAAAGCTCGGCGAGTTAGGGGTTAACTCGACGAGCTGGACCTTCATGGGATGGTCAAGAATCAATGGGACTCGACGAGTAGCGCGAGTGCACTCGGCGAGTCTGGTCAATTTTGGACTGTTGACTAGAGTTGACTTCTGTTGACTTTAAGGTTTGGTCATTTTGAGTAATGGAGGTCAGGGAAGGGTAAAATGGTCTTTTACCCATTTCTAGGGCTAAGAGTGTAAGAGAGATCTATGAATGGTGTAGTTGAGTGTGAGGAGAGTATTAATTAGAGATATTATCCTTGTGATAGGCGGAGGCTAGATCGAGGATTCCGAGCACGAGATTTTAATACCTAGCTTATGAGGTGAGTCTTCTCGCTATACTTTACCTAGTGTGGTAATTATGTGTGACCAGAGGGTCTTATGTGTTTACTTGATTTATGCATATTCTGTGTGATATGAACTGTGTGTTATTTATGTGATACTTAGAATGGACCGGAGGGTCCAACGAACTATGAGACCGGAGGGTCCTCACTTAGACCGGACCAAAGGGTCCAACGAGCTGTGGGACTGGAGGGTCCCACTGAGACACACTGACCAGAGGGTCTTCCAGAGCTATAACCTTGAGTGGCTAATTATTTGTGCGTGGTATTTTGGGGAACTCATTAAGCTTTAGGCTTACCGTGTTATGTGTTATGTGTTTCAGGTACTTGCGAGGATCGCGGGAAAGAACCGGCGTGATTGTGCACATCTGTTCGGGATTATGTTGAGGATTCTAGGATTTTGACTTTTTTGTGGATTATGTTGACTTTGAGACACTTATGATTTTATGAAATATAATATTTGAAGTTTATGTGTTTTAAAAATAAAAAAAAATTGGTTTGAAAAACTACGTCGTTACAAGTTGGTATCAGAGCCTTGGTTTGAGGGATTCGGATGCACCTTCGGGTATGTCTGGACTCAAACTGAGGATTTGAGGAATTTTTTTTAGATAAACGATTTTTATAAAACGAGTAAGAGATTCTAAGAGAAAAACGAGAAGGAGCAGTGTGTACAATCAGCCAACGCCCGAACGGTGATTTTCCCAAAATACCCTGACTTTCAGTGTTATGAGATATGTGTGAAATATTATGAGATATGTTATGCATGGTAGAGAGTAGTCTAGGTACTTCATATTTTAGGACTAGAGTTGCCTGATTTGTGATGTCTTAGCCTAGGAGTTACTGCTACCTGTGATTTACGTTGAGTTCGAGTATGTAGCAGAAATGAGCTTATGAGAGTAGTCTGTGTTCGGTGAGATATAGAGTACTTGCGATCAGGAATCCTAGGAGTTGGACTTGGGGTGATTACAGATGCGGTGCGGAAGGTAGTATTGGGCCCGTACTACTGGAAGCACCGGGTCGGTGAGAAGTCCAAGTAAAAAAATCCTCGGGATGCTAAGGAGCAAGTAGGGGGAATGATCGAGTGTGGGTATACTCGAGCAAGTCTCTGATTATTTTTGTGTTGTGTTTCAGAGACATCATGGTGGGTACACGCCACAAACCTGAGAGCAGTGGAGCCAGTGACGATGAGAATTGCAGGATGATTTACGAGGAGATGACCGCATCTATCCGAGAGGCCATCCCGGAGATGTTTGGGTCTATCAAGACCACCTTGATCGAGACATTTGATGAGCGTTACGTTGCGGTTTCCGAGGCAACTGCTGTAGCAGCCACCACAGCTATCGCTACTGCCAGGCCCCAGGGGATGAGTCGTTGTTGTACCAGGAGTTCAGCAACACGAAGCCACTAGAGTTTGACGGGACTCAGGATCCGATTGCCGTGATGAGATGGATCTCTGACATTGAGGGGTGTTTCTACACTTGTTCCTTTTCGGAACATTTGAGGGTACGGTTCACGCTGAATTAGCTTCACTTGGGAGCGACAGATTGGTGGAAGTTTGTGACAGCCAGTTTCACTTCTATAGAGCTCACTGTAGTGTCGTGGGAAAGGTTTAATGCTATGTTCCGAGATGAGTATGTTCCCCCGGTGGAGAGGGAACGGTTAGCCCATGAGTTTTTGTCCCTCAAGCAGAGGAAAAAGTCGGTGACAATGATTACGAGGATGTTCCATGGGAGGGTGATGTTCTGCCATGAGCACGTGTCTACCGAGCAGGCCCGTATGAGTCGGTATTTGAGCATTCTGAGGAGGGATATTCGAGAGATCATGGAGAACTCGACCTATCGGGCATTTTCTAAGATTCAGGAAAATGCTCGGAAGAGGGAGATTGAGCTGGAGACTCTGGCCAGAGAGGATGCAGAGTCTCAGAGGAGGGATCGGCGACGGGCACAGTCTCAGTCGATAGCCAAGCGGGCAAAGCCCGCTTATTCGAGATCTAGAGGCCAGAAGGGCCACACTTATGGAAATATATGGTTCATGGGTCATCTGCATTGGGTTATAGTGTCATGTTACGACTAATAGATTGCATATAGGTATGGGTCTTGTGCACTGGGTTATAGTGTCATGTTATGACAAATAGATGACATATATGGGTCATGGGTCATGTGCATTGGGTTATAATTGTTGGATTAATGTCTAAGTCCATAACTATAACTGGTAAGACTTGACCCGACTCGGCATGGTCCATTTGGGTTGCATGGCATCATGCATTTGGATAGACTATAATGAGAGAAATAACACTTAAGGTTGGTTAATATATTATAAGTTCTAATATATCAATAAGATTATTTAATTAGTATTGATCAAGAATTAATCTAGGATTAATTAAGTGATCAAAAGAAGACTAATTAAATATATGGGTTGATTGTGTAAATCATCCATACTTGTATAGTGGGCTAAGACTCCATGGATTATCAAGTTGGGCTAAAACCCATAGGATGCTCCATGGATGCTCCATGGTGTATTTGTACCCATAGATCATGGAAATGAAAGGCCATGACAATTAGGGTTTACATGGTGTAACCCTAATTATATAAGCATCTTATTGTTGACAAAATCGACCACTATGGGTAATAGAAAGGGCTAGCCAATTTTCATGAAGTGTGGATTTCTCTCAAGTCATTCCATGTGTATTTGGTGTTGTGTGAACCATTTGAGGTGTCACACTTGGGGCACTAGACACTCAAGCTTCATGAAGACAATCTACATCAAAGAGGTATGTAATTCTAACTTGATATATTCATTTAAATCAATGTTATTATGCTAGTTAGGATGAATACCTTGGAAAGTTCATATTTTCATGTATAATAGAGAAAACATAGATCCAAGGTATTTAGGGTTGCATGTACACTTAGGAGTGTTAGAATGTTCTAAACCCAATAGTGGTATCAGAGCCTAGGCTTGCTTTCTCTTATACTTGATGCAAATGTGTTTTTTCAAAGTTGAATCTGTCCAGACCATAAAACTCGACGAGTTCCATGAAGAACTCGACGAGTTTGGCCTCCAGACAGCATATCTTCGTGTTTCTTGGCTGGAATTGTACTAGGAACATTACCCTAAGCTGTTTTTGAACTTGTAAACTTGTTTTTGATGTGGTAATGTTCATGCTAATCCAATTTCAAAGATAATTGTCAATAGATTCATGTTCTGTATTAGTTTAAAAGTTATGCTAATTACATGAAAAAGTTTGATGTGAATTATCTTTGTTCATATGAGTTGCTTAGATTAATAGATAAGTTAATTGATTATCTGTTTTCAATCCATTTTAATCTAAGAGATGATTCTAAAATGTGTTTGTGTAACTTGTCCTCAAGTTACATGAAATGTCACATTTAAGTTTCATAAAACTCATAAAAGTTGGCAATGGTTACAAAAAATGAAGAGTCTTGTCCTCAAGTTATGGAGGTTCAAGAGTCACTTCATTAAGTAATAAAATGTGTAACCTTAATTAATTCCATAAGTTACAAAATAAAGAAAAGTTATATTCTTTTATTAGTTTAAGTCTTCCATAACTTGTCCTCAAGTTATGGAACTTGAAGAGTTTTTGGATTAAAACTACTTTAAACACATAAGTTGTGGGAATTAATTAGTTTTGAATAGTTTCAAAACTTGCCCTCAAGTTTTGGAATTTGAAAAGTTTTCACTTATGAATACTTTAATTCCAAGTTAGCCCTTAGAATTTTAAAAGTTAAAATTCAACCCTTATACTTTATAATATTATAAGTTAATAATACTTATATTTATGTTTAAGAGTAAAGTCAGTCTTACTGTTAGTAGGCCTCATTCACGAAGCCGATCTATAAGGGGGTATAAGGTTACTGCCTATAAAATGGCAGTTTAATGGGTGTCCACTCTCACCCACCGCTTCCTTGACCGGTGGAGGGTCGTTAGCCGAACGAGTGGGACAAGGACTATAATTCTCCCTTCATTAAAAGTATTAATGATAAATACTAAGTAACTAAACCTTTTATAAATACCCAATCTTAATTACTTAGGAAAAAGTGAATAAGGTGCTAATCCATGAAATTACACTTTGAACTTTGTTTAAGTCGGTTAGTGGAGCGTGTGTGGTTAACCAGCACACTAACTCGTATTTAACAAGGTAGGCACAGGGTAACCTAATGTTTATCATAGTATCAATGGAGCGTGTGTGGTTAACCAGCACATCGATTAAGGGGTAAATATTAAGGGTACCAAGTATATTTGCATGGTTACTTCACACCTTGTTTTGTGATCCTCGGCATCCCAGTCACAAAACCTGAAGGGCACACTCGAGATTGAAACATGCCATTGAAAAGTTCAATGAATCTCAAAAGATCTAGGAGTTTCAAATCCAATTAAAACCTAATAATACATTTCGTTTATCTTGGTGGAAATTGGTGAATCGTCATTCACCTACTTTCAAATATTTTATAGCTTGGATTACGACATCCCTCTTCCAAGTTATAAAAGTATTGTGTTGGGTCCTAGCCTTAATATTTCATATTGGGTGTTATATTAAGGACTTTAAATCAATTATCTTGAATATCTCCCAAAAAGATGTCTGGTTTAGACATTTATCATCTTCCCAAATCTATTGAAACAAGCTTTCCTAAATGAAGATGATGTCCCATGGAAATCATACTTCTTTCACCTCCTACAATTATTCTCCCTAACCCACAAGTTCTTGAAAAGTTTAATGTCACTCAAGCCTTATTGGCAAGCAAAGGTCTATGTGTGATCACATCTTGGAGATATAGTCACATATTTACAAGTCGGGAGAGTTGGATGTCAAAGTCTTGAGAAAGTTGGTGGCTCAACTACTTTCTAAGTCACATAGTGAGTTCCTTTGGGACTCCTATGAAAGAGACTATGACAAGACCCATAATGATCTTATCTATTTGCTAAGATCAACTTCCTAAAACTTTATGGACATTGACAACAATGACATTGTATATCCAGTAAAGCTCTCTCTTCCTAATAGAAATGGATCGGCCATAGTCAACTTGGTTGACCAAATGGTAAAGAGAGAGGCTAAGTCTGAGATAGTCCCATTATCAAGGGTCCATTGCCAAAGAAAGGGTATTGGTTGCAAAGCTGCCAAATTTACCTAAGGATGTTAAAGTCAATAAGTTTGACTCTACTTCAGGTAAAGTCCACTATCTAACTCTGCTAAGTTTCTATTCTGAGATTCTTGATACATGATGTGACTGGGTCACATGTTAATATTTTAAGAATCAAAGAAAAAGTGAAGAAACTTAAAGAAAGAATATGATGAATCTGATCGCGTAGATGAATTTCTATTGCATAGTTTGAAGATCGGGTTCTTGAGCTACTTCTTAGGAGTTATGATATATTGCATAGGAATAGATAACAACAAAGTTTTCATGTGCTTTTGCACTGTAAGGATAGTTTTTCCGCAAAGTTTTAAAATAAAAGGAAATTTTGATTTTATTTATTTTATGTATCCTTACAGCGTTTGTGGAAAATTGTTGCTTATAAGATTCCACATATAGCAATATTGGAAAGTAAATTTGATTCTCTCATTTGTGGTAATGTCTAAATTCACCAAATAAGGAAAGATTCTCGTCACCCAAGTTTCAGTTGGATAGAAACTTGGAATCATGCAAGTTGTATAGCATGATGGATGAGAACTTTCAAGCATTGGAAAAAATTAAGACTAACTACCTGTTCACATGGATGTGTGAGTCAAGTAAAGGACTAAGGGATCGAGTACACATTCTTGTGCACTGGCTAAGTCCACCACGAAAGATCGATAAGACTATTCGTCATAATTTACTATAGCTCAGTAAATATGGTTATACTTACACGTTTAAGTATAATTCTGAAACATTGGAAAAGTTTCAATGTAAGGCAGAACGAATAAGAAGAGTCAAATTAGGTAGAAAGATAAAAGTTTCTCAAATTTGAAAAGATGGGAGAGTACTTTAGTATCATGTTTTGTGATCATCTTGATGATTAAGAAACCATATCACAATTGGTCTTCTAAGGACATCTTAGTGCATTCTTATGGCTAAGAAGAGGAGTCATGAATTGTTGAAGTGGTTAAATCAAGAAGATGATTCATACTTCGTTACAAAAACAATTCTTAGAGTTATACTCTATGATTGTAACTTGAGTGACATGTCTTAAAGAAGGTTTAAAACACTTGTTAAATGTAAGAGTAAAAGTTTTCTACTCTTGTACATATTGAAATTGGTAAATTTTGATGTTTTGGATAAAACAAAGACCAACTAAGGCCAATTGTGTGAAATGTTTGTCTTGATTAGAATCCACACTATCTCTTAAGTATCTGACAAGAAAGTCTTATATGTCAAGAGGACAATGAGAGTCTTAAAGGTCTTGAAAAGAACTAATCAAGAATAAAACTGAAGTTCTTCACTAGCACACGACTTGAGGTTTACAACCTATCGTGTTGACATATTTTGTGCCCATTCTAGTTAAAGTTGGCTTTGCATATGAGTTCTTAGAGTTCTCAATTGGTTGCATAACAACTTGGAAGCAATGGCAGTGTGACAACCCGAAATTTATTCCGTCAATGTAACCCACTTCCGTTAATAAAATTTATTTTTATTAAAAACTTTCCGTTAAATTTTGAGTTAAGTAAATCCCTTTGGGTTATTGTTGTATTTTCATATGCGTCTGAAAGCAATAAAATCACGTGTAATACCCTCGAATTCTTTCGGAAACATTTCTAGTTCACGACTAAGTTGGGTTACGGCCATTTAGTCGGGTACAATATTAAACTCCGTTTAATATCGGGATTGGGTGGATCCCCACCTGGCCGTGAACTCAACCCTATATAAGGGTTGAGTGCTCTCCATTTGAACCTTTTCACACACCTTAGAGCTTTCTCTCTCTACTCTCTCTCTACAACTCGGGATTCGATCTAGAAACGCCCCTTCAAGCTTCACAACTGTAAGTTAACCTTCCTAGCTTGTTGTTTAGCCTAACATATTTGCAAATTCGTGATTTAATCATCCAAAAACCTCAAGAACATGTGTTTATGGTTTGGGAACATCCCAAAAACGTAAACACCCTAAAAGGGGGTTTTATGCCCCAAAACCCTTCCAAAACCTTTCCAATGCTTGGCTTATGACCTAGAAACTTGCATGAATGATATAAGAACCCCAAAACATGAATTGAAGGGGGTAAACATGATTTTACAGTTTGGGGATCTCCCAAAACCATAAACACCTCCAAAGGGTGTTTAAGTGCCCTTAACACCTTGTATGGCTTATATTTGGGTCTTGAACTTTGCATGCTTAAACTACAAACACCAAAACACATGAAAAATGGACAAACATGAGTTTACGACTATAAACTCATGTGTTTACGACCGTAACTCCCCAAGGAGTGGTTCAGAAACCGTAAACTGCATAAAGGGTCCATTTCAAGCCCCAAACACTTCCATGACCTTTGATTCAACCCTAGGACCTTTATTTGTGAAGCATAAGACCTTTGAACACCCAATAACACCACTCCCATGAGTTTACGGCTGTAAACTCATGGGGATTTGGTCTTGAAACCGTAAACACCCCTAAGGGCTTACACTTGAAGAATAAACTCCTTAACGAGGCCATACACTCCTTAGATGCAACCCGTACCATTCCTAACACTTGAAATAAAGTGTTTCCTCGCATTAGAGTGTATTTACTTGCTTAATTAGTGGTTTAATGACTAATTAGATATAATTATGTATCACTTCATGTTACCTAGGACCCTCGCGTGTGTTCAAGTCCTAAATTGGCACCTAGTGTCTTAACCCGACACACCCACGTCAGGTGAGTTCATACCCCTACCTTTTTCCGAGTTTTCATGTTTTTAGGGGGAATACAAGAAAAAGTACAAGGGAACTTGTGCTCAAAACCTATTATTTCTTATGAAATACTTACATGTTTAGCATGCTTTTAACACTGAAAAACCGTTTTACCAACTTACTAAGAAATTAACTTGTAGAGTTAGTTTTCAAAACCAAAACAAGGAACTTGTGAATATCATCATAAAAGGTTATGTGTTATATTATATCTCATAATTTTACAAAGGATTCACGCCAATCATAAAACGGGATTTTCCATATTATTACTTGTAAATTGGTTATTCTTAAGATTGGAGACAAGTCCTCGGTAACACTCCCCATAGATACGAGAGTGGAGGACCGACCCTATAACCAAAATCTCTTGGAGGGAGAACGTGACTTGTGTGTATAGATCTATACGGGACTGACTACCCCGCACCTTGCTGCTAGCTACAGTGGGACCGACAGGTCTATGGGTGACAAAGTCATAAAATGATAATGGCCCTCGTTACAAGCCATATCTAGTTTATTGTATGGTTATAGAACTCGCAACTTAGATAATGGAGATTTACTTTTAGTAATAATGAACCTAGTGAACTAACCTCAAAGTAATAACTGTTTTGATTACTAGAGGGTATCAACAATACCCTTAGGAAGTAGTTCACTACCTACTTATTAGATTTATGTGTGTATTAAAACTAATGTACCTCATCGAGAGTAACCGAACTTTCAAGGAAACTGCACCTAACGATACAAGTATGGTAGATACTTGTACACTTCATTTCCGGATCGATAACCAACCATTGACTTTGAAGGAAAATATGGGTTTTTCCTGGGATAACTTAACTTTTCATAAACAGGCTGTTTAACAAATGATTAACCAACTTCTTTTATAAGAAAATATGGGATTTTATTGGATAACAACTTTTCATGAAATCAAAAGGAACGTTTTCTTTTACCAGAACTCAACCGCTTATGAACTCACCAGCTTTATGCTGATATTTTTAAAACTGCTTGTATTCTCAGGTTCACGTTAGACAGGTATCTCGCTTACTTTTGGAGAAGACGGTGCATATAGAAGTCTCTTATATACTTTTGTTATACTGATGTATATATAAACTATGTATTTCTCCACTTTCAAATAAATGTAAATATTCATATGTAATGTAATGGTTGTGTTTACTATACATACTATGTCACTACAAGAAAAAGGGGCATCTGTGACTAACATATCAGAGACTGATTAATCAGTCATGTATACCATGTATCTGGGACCGACGAATTAGTCTTTGATATTATCTAGGACTGATTTTAATGTATGATTCATTAGAGACTGATGAAACCTATTAGAGACTAAAACCCAGTCCTTAATTAGTTTGCGTCGGTTTAGGTTTGGTGGGAAACACATTGGGGAATGAATTTTAGTCTCGAATAGGCTATCACAAATTTTGACTCTGGACGGAAAGTTATTTGAGATTGAATTTCAGTCCCTGATAGACTTGTGACAGTTTTGACTGTGTAAGGAACTTATTAGGGACTGAATTTCAGTCACCGATACAAGTGTATCAATTGTTCATTTTAATTAGAAACTTTCTAAAGACTAAATTTCAATCCCTAATGGACTCGTACTATTTGACATTCAAATGAAAACTTTTGCGCTAGTTTAGGTTTGGTGGGAAACACATTGGGGACTGAATTTTAGTCTCGAATAGGCTATCACCAATTTTGACTTTGGATGGAAAGTTATTTGGGACGGAATTTCATTCCCTAATAGACAAGTGTATCGATTGTTCCTTTGAATGAGAAACTCTCTAAAGACTAAATTTCAATCCCTAATGGAATTGTACTATTTGACATTCAAATGAACACTTATAAATAATTGTATTTTAGTATCTAACACTGAGTAGTTAGTCATAGATGCCATATATCAGAGATTGATGAATCAGCCACAAATAGTATTTGGAAGGAAACTTATTAGGGACTGAAGTTTTGTCTAGGATAAAATACATATTTTTGACGTTGGAGGGAAAATCCTTACGCACCGAAATTTAGTACTTGAGACATGTTACTTAATCACATATATGATATATTAAAGACTGATGAATCAGTCACAAATTTTACTACCCATAGTAAGGGATGGTATGATACTATTCGTTTTGGTGAATAGTTTTCGATTTGGAGCCCATACATTGCAGAGAGGAGGGTGAATAGCAACATACTTTCATTAGTTTGGTAGGGGTGGGGGTTGGGGTACACATGGGGTATATAGGGTAAAGGCGAGAATATAAATATATATATATATATATATAAGGGTAGGGTGGTCTACGGACATGTAGGGTTGGGTACGTGTGAGTGTAGATGCAAGTATGGGTAGGTGTGGTTAGGGGTGGGTGTATTTAGGGGTTTTGGATATGGTAGGATAGGGTATGGTGTTCGTGTGGGTTTGTATGTAAGGGCGGTAGTGGTGGGGGATTGGCAATGGCTGATCTATAGTTTTTTTTATATAGGGTTACTAGTGGTTATTGATATGGTCGGGTTCGGTCAAATGACAATAATAGTTGGGTGGGGCGAAATGGTGCATTTTTCAATTCAAAGAATAAAATTGAAAGTAATCTATAATTAATAAGAAAAATATTTCAATTTTATGGTATAATTTTTGTTTTATAAATCGGAAACATGATATTACCTAAACCATTTTATAAGTCGGAAATATAATATTACCAGAACCTATTGAAGAATTTTGGAATGCCAAGTTTGATTCAATAACTTTTAAATTTTATCAAATTTATTGAATCAATAAGTTTAAGTTTCAAATTTTAATCAATTCATAAACTAACTAATTTAGAAAAATTATATAAACAATTTTCAAAGTCCATGTATTTATTAAAATCATATAAAAACTGAACAAAAAAAAAGAAAAAAGAAAAGAGAAGAAAACATAAGCGTGCATATGGGATTATGGATCATATAACTGAATCAAATGAAATTGAGAAATTAACGAGACTATAATCAATACCCAAAATCAATGATTCTAAAATCTATAGACGAACGATTTAGCCAACACTAAACCCTATCAATACCTTACGAGAGGAACTGCTACCAAAGGAACTCTATAGGCATCGAAATCGAAGGCTACAAGATACATTTATTCATGAAACATTCGTCGATCTGAGGTAAGTAATCGTCTTCTCTCTTGTTTCATTAGCTTTTGTTATTTGATTTCATGTTGGTCGTGGCTTCTTTGTTAGTTCAGTGTTATTTGATTTAGCGAGACTAGAATAACAAAGAACTAAAGAGCTTTCATCAATATCCACTTTGTTTGATGAACACCAGATCATCCAAACTTAGACTTATTTTCATCAATTATATTATACAGCTCTAGGCTTTCTTTCGTTATCAGAAAAAACCCATAAACAATCAAGCGTGAATTCCACTGTGATTTCTAAAGAAGACAACTGAAAAGAAAACCAAATCCTTTGTTTGTTGCATTAATTATCTCAGTCAATTCAGTTTATATCTCTTCGTCACTGTGTATCCTTACTTTATAAATGTTACCTCCTTTCATTGCATCTGTTGGAATAATCAAAATCAAGGACATGTTTGACCCAGGGATATTTTCGGAAAAACTATCCTGTTTTTAGTTTTTGTGTTAGATTTGGATTTGTTTTGGTTTAGTATGATTAGGATATGTATACATGACATTTTAGTTATGTTTTATTCATGCTTTTCTATACAAATCTTGGAGTACAAGCAAAATTTCCCAGAAAATTTTTCCCCTGTTTTGTTCTTCACATGTTCCTTCTCTGTATCATGTTTTTCTGTCCATGTCCTACTGTGATTTCTATGTTTGTTTAATTTGTGTGATAATCTTTGTGAATTTAGTGAATTAGTTCTCAGATAATTAATCTTTGTGAAGTAGGTGAATTAGTTCCTCCTCTGTATCATGTTTTTCTGTCAAGCTACAAATGCTTGTTGGGAATCATTCCTTTGAATTCTAACGTATTAAGACCATATAATATTTAATATATTACACTAAATATGTATTATGGTGTACATAATTAAGTTTATATTTTTAATTCATCATGCTTTTAGTTTATGTTCTACAACATCTATGTTTTCCTCGGTCAAAATAATCCCTAAGGAATAAATACTCATTATATACCTGGACCCCCACACAAAAACAATTAAGCTACAACACAAATCAAGTATACATTACTAAACATAATTAACTCATAATCATAAGTTATATCTCCAACTGTTGAAGAAATTTACATCAAATAAACAAAGGGTAGAATAGTCCTTTTTTGCATTTTGCCAACCAAAATGTAAACATACTTTATCTATATAATATTACTGGTAGTTTTTTATGTTTCTTTTTGTTTTCTTTTTGGTTCCTTTTAGTTCAGCAACTTCATACTAAGATAAGATGGACAAGATTTGGACTAAAATCACAAATAAGGTGGATCCAAAGTGCATGAAGGGGGCAATTGCTTTTGCGGAGATGGCTAAAGGTTGCATTGATAGTGAAGGTCGTACACACTGTCCATGTAAAACATGTCTAAATGTTAGGAAGCATGCACCTGATGTAGTTTGTAATCACATCATACATCATGGCTTTCAACAGTCATACAAAATATGGACATTTCACGGGGAAAGTCGCAAAGCAAATGAAAAAAACGAGCATGATGAAAGTGATAATGAATCAAATGATGGTGTCGATGCTTTACTTGGTGATGCGTTTCATGTGGGAGCTGAAACTAAAGGAGTAGATGACAGCGATGAGGCCGAGTCTTCTAATCGATCTACTAATCCAAATGTAGACAAGTTATTCGCTGATATGGAGAAACCTTTATTTCCAGGATGTGAAAATTTCTCTGTACTAGGATTTATATTACGATTGATGCATGTGAAGGCAACATGTAAAATGACAAATGTGTCCATGGATATGATACTAAAGTTATTGAGTGAGGCATTCAGGGACACAATAATCCGTAAAACCCACTATGAGGCAAAAAAGTATTTGCGTACTCTTGGACTTGGATACGAATCAATACATGCTTGTAAGAATGATTGTGCATTGTTTTGGAAGGAAAATTCGGAATTACAATCATGTCCTGTTTGTGGTGCTAGTCGTTGGGTAGACGATAGAATGCATAAAAAGAAGATACCAACCAAAGTCTTGCGTTACTTTCCCATCACAAGTAGACTTAAGCGACTATATGCCTCTAGGTATACTGCAAAGGACATGCAGTGGCACACTTACAACAAGTCTAAAGAAGATGGAGTTCTTAGATATCCAGCAGACGGAAAAGCATGGAAGCACTTTAATACAATCTACCCTGATTTTGCCAAAGAACCTAGAAATGTACGCCTAGGTCTTGCAAGCGATGATTTCAACCCTTTTGGGACGATGAGTACTTCATATATTATGTGGCCTGTGGTGCTTATATTGTACAATCTGCCTACTTGGAAGTCATTGATTGATGCTTTATTTATGATGGCTTTGTTGATTCCTGGGAAAGATTCACCAGGAAAGGATATTGATGTATATTTACGTCCACTGGTAGATGAGTTGAAAGTTCTATGGGAGAAGGGTATTGAAACATATGATTCTGAATCAGGACGTACATTCAACATGCGTGCAACACTTATGTGGACAATAAATGATTTTCCTGCGTATGGTTACTTGTCTGGATGGAGCACAAGTGGGTACATGGCTTGCCCAACATGCAACAAAGATGCATCTAGTATTCGTATAAGAAAGAAAATAGCATACGTAGGTCATAGGAGATTTCTTCCCCCTGATCATCCTTGGAGGAATGCACGAGATTTTAATGGGAAAAAAGAGTCTAGGATTGCACCCAAACATATCAGTGGAGAAGATTGCTTGCGCCAATTAGAAAATGTCCCTTACTTTCCACATGGAAAAAACAGTCTCACATCGGCCAAAAATGTAGAAGGAGCGAACGCGAGTTAAATTGGTCAAAAAAGCATATTCTTTGAACTACCATACTGGTGTAAGTTGTTAATGCGTCATAACATTGATGTCATGTATGTTATAAAAAGTATGGGTGAGAACTTCTTGGGAACTTTATTAAACATAGAAAAGAGGACAAAAGACACTGACCTAGCTCGCCGAGATCTTCAAGATATGAAAATACGCAAGAATCTTCACTTGGTGAAGAAAAATGATCGTTGGATTAAACCCCCTACTCCAGATGTCTTAACTCCATTAGAGAGGAAACAATTTTTCTCTCTAGTTAAGTCTGTGCGTTTTCCTGATGGATATGCCGCAAACTTGGGTAAAAATGTTATTCTCGAGCAAAGTAAGATATATGGACTTAAATCACATGATTATTATGTCTTCATGTTACATATACTCCCTATTGCTATTCGTGGGCTTTTAGATAAACGTATATGTGATACATTGATAGAGTTGTCTCAATTTTTCAAGATTCTAACTTCAGCCACATTACATGTTAGAGACTTGGAAACTTTGCAAGAAGAGATAGTTAAGATTCTTTGCAAGCTTGAACCCATATTTCCTCCCTCATTTTTTTACAGTTATGATGCACTTGTGTGTTCATCTACCTCAAGAAGCTATTTTAGGAGGACCTGTACAATCAAGGTGGATGTATCCCATTGAAAGGTATCTCGCCTTTTAAAGAAATATGTTAGAAACAAAGCAAGACCCGAAGGTTCAATTGCAGAAGGTTATGTTGATGAAGAAGCCTTGATATTTTGTTCACACTATTTACGTGCTGTTGATTCGAGATTAGATAAGTGAGGTAGATATGACGATGAAACTACCAGTGATGTTTGAGACTATAAATTAGATATTTTCAGATTAAATGGCCGAGGAATTGGGAAGCGAGAAACTATTAGGCTTTCAAACATTTCAATAAAGAAAGCATAGTGGTTTATCTTAACTAATTGTTCACAAGTTGAACCGTACCTGAAGTAAGTACATTTTCTCTTTCATAGTGAATTGACTTTTTTGTATCTCAAGGTATTTAAATCTTACTTACACTTGACAGTGAGCACTTGAATTTCTTGAAAAAAAAACATCAAGGATCCCTAGATTTTGGTGAATTACAACAATCGACATTTCCATCTTGGTTTTCATCACGGGTAATGTTACTATAACATAATTTATATCATTTTTTCATGTCTGAACAATGAACCTACCTATACTTTTTTGGAAATGGTGAACAGATAGGAACAATGTATGAGCAAAATTCATCGGCAATCAACAAAGAGTTATATGCACTATCTCGTGGTCCAGATAATCGAGTTATATCACATAGTGGATACATAGTAAATGGAGTTAAATTTCTTGTTAAGTCACGAGATGACCATAGGAGGACTCAAAATTGCAGAGTCACAGCTGTAGGAATTCACAATGGTGTTGAAGAAGATTATTATGGATATGTTGATGAAGTCCTTGAATTTTCATTCATAAAAGGATGTGATGTTTGAACCTCATTTCATATCTATAGATACGACCAAAAAAGCTTATGACAAAGATCCTTTTGTGTTGGCAAATCAAGCAAAACAAGTTTTCTATATAAACGATCCCACGCGTGACTCGAGATGGAAAATCATAGAAAGAAGCACACATAGGAATTTATGGGATCTTCCAGATAATGAGGATGTACAAGATATGTTCGAACATGTAGGAACATCGTCGGACACAGCCCCCTTTCAAGCATCAGATTGTGAAAATTTCAAGTTTCATGTAGAAGATGGTGAAGAAGAGTTTGTGGAAATTGTTGATGTTGATGCTTTTGAAGACGATTTAGATGATTTTATTGATTATGATACTATCCCCAAAGAAATTAATGAGGAATTACCTGAAGATTTAGAAGGTTTAGATGATAGCAATGAAACAAATGTAGCCCTATTTGATGAGTCAGACAATGAATATGAATAATTGTAACCTTTTTCTACTTTGTTGGTGTGTTTTGTAATTTGTTACATTTTTAAAACTTATTTACTATGATTATGGATAGTTGTACTATATTTCTACTTCATTGGTGTGTTTTTAATCTATTAATACTTAAAACTTTTAGACGATGATTATAAGTAATTGTACTCTTGACTAACTTGTCTATAAATAACGTCCTTTGCAGATAAAATGTGGATATTTCTGGTGATGATGACCATTGTTAATCTCGGAGGTACTAAGCGTGTAAGGAAAGAACCTCGACAAATTTCAGTCACATCATCAGGTGAAGGAAGTGAAGGTGAACTCGATCCAAAATTGTGTAAGCTTCGTCGACGTAAACGTGCTATGGCATCCGTTGATGCAGCAGGTAAACATTATATGTTTTTACTGTTTACTAAAATGAGTTAAAGAAAATTTTAAATGTAATGGATTTCGGATTTTTGTGTTTGACCTGATTTGTGCTTTTATCTTTACATCTGAAATTTTTTACAATCTACCTTTTAATACCTTATAAACAACTTACACAATGTATGGGTGTTATTTGGTTGGGTAATTCTATTTTTTGGTTATTCGGGTTCGGCAAATTACTTTCTAATTTCTGCAGGAGGAAGTGGTCCAAGAAAAAACCCTCAATCAAATCAATGTTGCATGTTGGTGAAGGAACTGTCTGTAACACAACTGAACCAGTAGTTTTCCAAAATACAAATTCTTTTTCCAAATCGGGCACTACAGGTAAAGATCATCAAACCATGCATATACACCCATGCTTAACACAATTTAGTGAAGATAGATTACAATATCATTTTCTTTTTTATTTTATAAAAGCCACTTTGCATCTGTTGGAATAATCTATGATGTTTTAGTTAAGTTTTATTCATGTTTTTCTCAACAAAGCTTGGAGTACAAGAAAATTTTCCTAGAATTTTTTTTCCTGTTTTGTTCTTCACCTGTTTCGCCTCTGTATCTTGTTTTTATGTATCTTGCCTGCTGTGATTTATGTGTTTCTTTCTTTCTTATGATAATCTCTTAATTAAGTGAATTAATTCCCG
This sequence comes from Lactuca serriola, assembly GCF_051521515.1. Classification (NCBI taxonomy): domain Eukaryota; kingdom Viridiplantae; phylum Streptophyta; class Magnoliopsida; order Asterales; family Asteraceae; genus Lactuca; species Lactuca serriola. The sequence goes on along the minus strand of NC_136411.1, from coordinate 95,972,131 downwards.
GAAATCTTTTTATTTTATTTTTTATACAACATTTATATTTTAGTGCACCCTTAGTTTGACCATTCAAACAATGTTTTGTGTATTTGTAATACATGTTTAGTAGACCATCCACGTTTTTTAACTACACTTATGCTTATCCATTTACACGCTTATGTGACTACAACAATAGGAGGTAGTGGTTCTAGAGAAAATAATCAACGGGCTTCATTAGCCACAGAGGAAGTGGTTCCAAGTAAATAGTAGACAATTTATTCTTTTATTTATGATATTACAAATTATGCATAAGATGATGTATCATTTCTGTCATGTAGATCAACCACAGAGGCGGAGGCGAGGCCCTAATATTAATAAAAAGGCTTCACAGATTTTGGAAAATCAACCTGATGCTCGAATTACATTGACAAGAGATACATATAAAAAGAAATTCATCGAGGATTCAGCAATATCTTTTGCAACGGAGGTTGAAATTGTGATGCAGAGCTTTTGTCAAATGGAATTCCATACATGGGAGAAAGTAGCAAAAGAAAATAAAGAAGAAATGATTAACAGATTACGTGTAAGTTATATATCATTTTCCTCAATCTATTCATTTTTTTGTCAAAATTTAAACTTCATAAATAGAAGTAATTTATTACTAAAATTTTATTAAAAACGTTCAACTTTAATTTATGTATTAAATGTAGGAAAAAATTGAATTACCGCACGAAGATAAAGTTCAGATGGAGTATGTAGATGAAAAAATGCGGAGGCAATGGAAACGCACACGAAATATTTTCAAAGATTATTGGAAGAAAAATGGAGGAATGACAGATCCACAATTAGCAAGATCTAAAATGAAGCCAGATTGTCGTAGCGAAGAAGATTGGGGTTATTTGTGCGATTATTGGGAATAGAATAAAGCGAAGATAATTATTAAATTCTATAAACCTTATAATTTCATCTTAGAATTCTTATTCCATGTATTGTAGTATTATAAAAACATGCGCTGTCAACTACACAAAAATATACACATGCAACAAAATTCTCTCAATCTTGCACATACACACCTTTTATGTAATTAACGCTTATTTATATATTATTAACCACGTATAGTTCAAATTTTGTAGCAATATGCGGAACAAATGAAACATAATCGGGGAAAACTTGTTATTCCAAATAGAGGAGGCTCACGATCGATAGCAAATCACAAATTTGCAATGGTAAACTATCAAATTAATTCATATTTGAGTTAATATAATCATAAAAAATTAATTTTTACATTTACTTATATTAATCTGTATTATTGCAGACAAATAAAGAGACGAAGATGCCCCCCAGCCCAATCGAATTATATCATAAGTTGCATTTTCATCCTATAAAGGAATGGATAAATGATGAGTCACGCATTCAATATGTAAGAATGATTTCTTGAATAATATTGATTTTTAGTTATAATATATTGATATTAGTGTTATAAGTTATTATAATATGTTTTTATGTTGTATTAGGAAAATATTCTCCAACTCAAGGAGGAAGAATGTGCCAAATTAGTTTCGGCGGGAACAAGCATTACTCAAGAAATGGAATACGACATAGAGAAAAAAGTCATTAAAATTGTTTGTGCCAAACATAAAACATTATTATATGGATGGGAGGCTTCATGTGGACCTGTTATAAGGAAAAAATATATACATCTCTTATCAACCGTAGAAACATCTCAATCAGCCTCAAAAGACGAAGAAGATATGAAAAGTAAGATTGTTGCACTTGAGGAGGAGGTTCGAATAAACGAACAGAAAGTCAAACAAAGTGAGGAAAAATGTGAAAAAATGTTCCAGTTTATTATCTCAAAGTTCCCGGATTCTCAAAATATATTATATCCACACAATGAAGATGAAGCTCGTGCGTACGATGACATAACAGATCTATCATAGCAAGCGTAGCATTCATGATCGTTCATTAAAATTTGGAACTTCTTTCACGTATGGTTTATTATTTACTAGTTTCTTAGACGTTTTTGTTTGTTGTTTTAAATTTGGATATGATGTCTAACTTACGGTTTATTTATCTAGTACTAGTTCATTTGGTGTATTAACAAGCGCATTGTTTATATTAGTCACTATAAATGTTAGTTTAAGTCTAAACTTTGGTTTGAAACTATAGCAGGTTGGGGACCGAATGACATTATATTTGAGACTAATATTCGGTCACTGGAAAATCAGGTTAGGGAGCAAATGGTATTGTATCTCAGACTGATATTTAGTCACTAAAAATCCAGGTTAGGGCTAAATGAAATTCTATCTAAGACTGACATTCAGTTACCGAAAAATCTGGTTAGGGGCTAAATGAAAATGTATCTGAGACTGACATTCAGTAACTAAAAAATTGGGTTAGGGACTGAATGAAAGTGTATATGAGACTGATATTTAGTCAATAAAAATCAGGTTAGAGACAGAAGATGATAATATTTGAGACTGATATTCAGTCTTAAATAGATACTATCAGGGACTGATATAACTTGAGTAAGGATTTCAATGAAGCGTATTGAAGACTGAATGATATAGTATTTAAGACTGATTTTTAGTCCCCAAAAGTTATTATCAGGGACTGATCTTATATGAAATAGTGGATTTAAGGAAAACACATTTAATACTGAATTTGATACTACCAGGGACTGATTATCTGTCTTTGATACTTTTACATATTAAGGACTGATTTTCAGTCCCAGATATTAAAAAAAACACTATCTAGGACTAGGTTTCTGGGACTAGCTTAGGACTAGCGAAATCAGTCCCCGATACTCATTAGAGACTGATTATTAACCATCAAAGACTGAATATGTCAGTCTCTGATACCTCTTTTTCTTGTAGTGTGTACAATGATTGTGATACTACGCATGACGTCCTCCGCCCCGGAACGTTTCTGCCGTCGGTTTCGAGGTGTGACAGATTGGTATCAGAGCCTTTGTTTATAGTGAACTAAGTATACCGAACCTTACATGGTATACAACTATAAACACTAAGGGGCCGAAGTGCTCTAAACTAAAAGTATACTTTAAAATACAAGTATTTTTACAAAAAGTATACAAGAATACCTAAATATCAGAAACAGTAACCACAAGTAGAACAAAACAAAAGTAATTGGATGTTGGGCACTGCGGTTAAATCTGGGCAGTTATGTAGTCGTGTCTAGGGTCAATATAGCCTGATCAACTATATTCATTCGAGACACGGCCAACATGTGCTTGGGAGTGACTGTGGTGTACAGCAGGCCTAAAACTTCCCAAATATACAAACAACAAGTCGTCGTCGCACCAAAACATAAAATATTGTAGGAGTATTTTAGCCAAAGCCGAATACGTTGTAGAAATTCATTCCATGTGTTGCTACTCATTCTTTCCTTAGTGATAGTTTACTTGCTTTAGTAACTTTTTCTTGTTCTATCGCTTAGTAGAACACTCTAAATGCCATAATGAGATATCTCTTGATTCTATCCAGAGGACTTACCATCTTCTCCTTCCTGATCATTGTAGATCAAGATGCCTCCAGAGAAAAGACCCAGCTCAAAGAAAAAAAATCCTCCTCCGCCACCACCTCCCTCTCAACTTGATTCCGCCATGTTCCAAGCAGTCGTTACTGCTGCTGCAATGTCACAGATGAACCTCGGCGGTCCTGGCGGGCCAGGAGGTGGTACTCAGCCCCAAAACCAGGAAGGTGGTTAGGGACACCAGAAGGAGTGTTCCTATAAAGACTTAATGAATGCGAAACCCACATCTTTCAATGGCACTGGAGATGTCATCACCTTGACTCGATGGTTCGAGAAGATCGAGTCTATCTTTGAAATCTGTTCTTGCTCGGAAGCCAACAAGGTGAAATTCGCTGCCTGCACTTTCACCGACAAAGCATTGACTTGGTGGAATGGTCGAGTCAAATCCTTAACCCTTCCGGTAGCAAACGCCATGGGTTGGGAGAGCTTGAAGGAGTTAATGCTTGCCGAGTACTGCCCGCGGGGCGAAATGCAGAAACTGGAGCATGAACTCTGGAACCTAAAGATGAAGGGTTCCGATGTTGCCGCCTACACTTCTAGGTTTGAAGACCTAGCGCTCCTTTGTCCGGGAATGGTCACCCCAGAAAGCAAAAAGATTGAAAGATTCATTTGGGGCCTGACCCAGCCTACCAAAGGAAATGTCTTGACTGCTAGACCAAACACTTTTGACAGCACTAAGTAGACTCTGATCAATCATGGAGTCGATCTCGATGAAGTGACCACCACTCCTGAACTGGCTAAAGGGAGTGGTGAGAAAAGAAAATTCTGGAAATAGAATAAGGGTCAATCTTCGTAAGAGCCCTCAAAGAAACAACAAACAGTGGCAGTCCACACTGCTACTACCCCTGCCGCTACTCCTGCTACTCAAGCACCTACTAGTAGATATGCTGGTACCCTTCCTCGGTGCGACAAGTGCAACTACCATCATCTCACTTCCAGCCCATGCCATGAGATGCTCTGCAACAATTATGGCAAAAAGGGCCACACTGCTCGGAGCTGCAAAATACCAACACAACCAACAAATCAAGCATCCGGAGCAGGTGTTAGTCAAACCTGCTACGATTGTGGTGAGGTCGGGCATTACAAGCGAAACTGCCCCAAAGAAACAACAACCAACAACACCGGGAGAGTTCTAACTAAGGGGCAAGAGGAGGCAGTCGTCGATCCCACCGTTGTCACAGGTACATTCCTTCTTGACAACTCTTATGCATGCATCCTTTTCGATTCTGGTGCGGAACGAAGTTTTGTTATCCATTCATTCAAACATCTACTTAAACATAGTCCTCAACCATTAACCGAAACATTTATCGCCGAGATGGCTAACGGCGAGAAAGAGAACGCTAACGATATATTCATAGGTTGCACCCTGATATGTGTATTTTTATATATATTTTTATGCACTTTATCTTAATATTTTGGCCTTATTTATTCTATTTTAGAACTAAAAAGTACTCATAATTCTTTGAATTATGTTTTGCAGCTATTCGTTGTCAATAAAGCACAAAAGAAAAGACTGAAGCGGAAACCGGACTTAGGAGCTAAAAGAAATTAAATATGCTGAAGAAGTGGATTACGCCCCGCGTACAGTCGCATTACGCCCCGCGTAATGACCAATTCAACTTACGCCCAGCGTAAATTAATGGTACGCGCCGCGTACACGCTTGCACCGGATAGACTTGATCGCGTAATTATCTTGAGTACGCACCGCGTAATCCTAAGTACGCCCAGCGTACTTAGGTCGGCCACAAAGATTATAATAGTCGATTTTCAGCTAACCAGGAGGGGGGATTCGACTTCTAACCTAATTTAGTCGACAATTAACTTCTGTTAAGCCGTTTTGAGGGTCTAGAAGGCGGCCGGAAGGCCGTTAAGCTAACGGGAGCGGAGATCGGAAGGATTGGAGAGCGGATACATGTCGGTAATCATATGGTTTGTTAACGTGACCATGTTTAGCATTCCATTGTGGTACTTTTCTGTATTTAGTTTCTGATTTGGGTGTAAAAACCTTTTACTTTGTGTTTATGATTGAATGAAGCTTTGATTATTAGACTAATTGCTATATTAAATAGTTTATTTGTGTTTAATTTATCTTGCCAAGCTTGTTAAAAGATCCTCATGTGTTAATGATGATTATTTTCTGTTAATTGTTAAGTGAATTAAGTTGTATGAACATCTGCTTGATTTGCTTGCCTCTTATGATTTTTGATGACCATCGAGATTATAAGACTAGAGATAACGAATGTGAAACTAGAATTAATTTGAGAATAAGTAAGTTAATGTGTGAGCCTTGTTTGATGACCATTAACAAGAGGTTAATTAAATGTCGAAATTGATTAACTATATTTACAAGTCTTGCTTGATACGAACTGAACACTAGGAAGCATGTTAGTTTAATCAAGTGATCACTGTTTAAATTGACTTGTTTGCTAAAGGATTGGTTATAGTGAACGCGAATCTAATCATTTTAGGAATCGGTGAATATGAATAAATGAATTTATATATGCAATTGTCTATGTTTTTAAGGTGTAATTTGTCTAAACCAAAGTACCTGAAGAGATTTGCTTTCCTGTTAGTTTATCGAGAGTAGTTAATTAATTGTTAGTTTGAGATGATTTTCTTTATTATTTTCGTGTGACCTGTAACCTATAATCAAATATTTTAAATTAATCCACCGTTCCCTGTGATCGACACCCGACTTACCTAAACTATACTGTAATCTGACTAGGTACACTGCCTATAAGTGCATAGATAGTCTAAGTTTGTTAGGTTATAAATATTAAAATTAGTGGGTACTTTTGTGCACATCAAATTTTTGGCGCCGTTGTCGGGGACGGTTTGTCATTAATTTAGTTTATTTGATTATTCGTTATTTGTTTTTAGTTAGTTTTTATTTTTAGTTTGATTTTCGATGATTTCATTTCACTTGTCGGGAAGGTTCTTGTTTTTATTTTGCAGGAATTTGGGATTGTACACATTGCTTGACGTTACTTTTTGCATGGGTTTCGGGAATGAAAGCGATTAGGGAATTCTTGACCTGCTTAGCCTACTACTTTGTTGATCTGTCCAACTCAATCCATGAGGCGTAGTATAGCAAGGCGTATTGTGGTGGTTAAGTGGAAGACCGAGCTCTTGCTGTTCTTGACTAGTTAGGTCACTTCTTGTTCCGCTTTTAGTTAAATGTGCAAGGAAAACAAAGGAAATATTCTAACGAGTCCCGAAAGTGGGTGTTTTCGCAAACCAATTCTTGCATGCAAAGGTTTTTGATCAACCGTTGTCGTTTGATCTCGACAAAGATAAGTGGTTATGACGTCTCATATTTTTTTTTATTTTTTATCACTCATCGTGAAGTCATCATTAGCTAAAGAAATTAAAAAGAAATTTTTTTTATTAGATTTTAAGTCCCTAGATTAAATGATTAAAAAGAAAAGGAAATTCAATTAAAAGAAAAAGGGAAATTTTAATTTAAACTTACGCCTTGCGTAAGAAGGATTACGCCTTGCGTAATGAGCCCCGAATCGCGAATGAACATTTCAGGGGGATGGGGTTACGCCCCGCGTAATGCGACGACCAGGTATATCTTTTGACCCTTTGACTGTTTTGTGTTATTCTTTCAATCCTCTCCTTTCTCGCATACGCTGTGACGGAAGAAGCCTCCTAAAGATCCTCAATTTTTTTCGTTTCTTGTTAAATCCAACACACAAATTATGGCCCGAAGGACACAAAGAACCAACCCACCCGAGGATGTGACCGATCATCGCTTTTTACAATTTCCGCAAACGTTGAACGATGCTACCCGGGTGCGTTATGTTACCAATTTGAGCTTGCTTCTCACAAAGGAGATTGATATTGCACCCTCATTCGACTGGGAGTTGGCTACCAGGACTGGACTTGCTGCATTGATCCAGGAATTTTTGCAATACACACACTCGGACGCGAGTGGTGTGGAATTGTTTGTGTGTCAGGGATGGGCGCGTTTGTTCAGGATCCAGGAGCCTGTATATCGGGAGTTTTTGCTGGAGTTCTACGCTACAGTTTCCTATGATCCTAGGAAGGCACTCGATGACAGGACAACCTTTGCTTTCAGACTGGGAGGAGTGAGCCGGGAATGCAGCGTGATAGAGCTTGCGACTCGGGTTTGTATTTACACAGCCGATGAGATGAGGAGTGTCCACTTCCCGACGTTCCTTGCTGACTGTCTCACGGACCGGCCAGAAGACTATAACGAGAACACTTTTTGGGCCGAGATTACGGGAGGAGTTTATACACCATCTACCGCTCGAGGGGGGATGATTCGGTCTACTACATACCGAATGTTGCACCGGTTGATTTCTATGTCTCTCACGCATCACAAGAATAGTGAGAGAGTGCCTTCGACGGACTTGTATTTCCTATGGGCACTAGTTACTCCAGGGAGGCACCTGAACCTTCCAGTTGCGTTAGCTGCATATTTGGGACGGAGGGCCAAGGGACTTCGGGGGGATAGCCCGATATGCGGAGGGCATTTTATCACGCGGTTAGCTCGGTCATATCAGTTGCTGACGCGTGAGATCACGAGATCGATGGTGTTTCACGACATGAGGCCGATGAGTCTTCAGCTATTGGAGTCGATGCGTGTATTAGAGCGGGGTGGAGATGGTGTTTTGAGGGTTCGAGCAAATGATGTGGCAGATGAGGAGGGTGCCGCCGAGCCATAGCCAAGACGGGTCCAGCGGCGTAGACCTGTTCCTCGGGGAGCGCAGTAGGGACCTGAGCCAGAGATTGATATGCGCTACCTAGCTCAGGGCATTGACCGCCTTAGCGAGTATGTTGCACATGTGGACAGGCAACAGCGGTGGTATGGGGATGCGTTGAACGCATTCTTTGCCCACCAGGGGTTTCAGTATTCGGTTCCCTTTCCACCACCATTCCAGTCACGATTTGATGGGGCCGGTACTTCTGGGACACAGCCATATGATGATGGAGATGATGAGTGATCCTTTTTATTTTTTGTTTTATTTTTAGTTTAGTTTAGTTTTTTTTAGTATTTGGTATGTAATTAAACGTTAATTTAGTTTGTTTTACTTTTGTTTTCCATGTTGATGCTCTTTGTTTGTTTAGATTTCTGCAGAATTTTCGCCCTTAGGAAGCTGGCAGTAAGTTCAGCAGCTAGGTCCGACTGTTGCTAGAGAGAGTCGTGTGTGAGTTGAAGATTATAGTCAAGACCCACAATTTGTCATAAGTGTGGGGTGCATATTTATTTCGTGAGCGATCGTTTTGAGGATTGGCATTTTCACAATGTTTTGACTCTTATGATATGGATGAGCAGTTCCCACACCATAGAGTTTTATTTCGACGCGAGGAAGAAGTATCATCCCGGCTGCCACGACATGGTTGACACTTTCCTATGTTATGGGGGATTTTTCATCGCGAGAAGAGGATGTCATTCTTGACGAGACGACGTGGTCGACACTTTCCCACGTCATGGTTACTATACATTGCATTTAATTGCAATATTTTGCACCACATTTTCGAAGATAGCAGTCTTGATTTTTTTTTTCGGCAAATTCAGAAGCAGCAGTTCCAGTTTTCAGTCTTTCAGCGATATTTGAAGCAACTTGTAGCAGCCCCATTCGATCTCGCCACAACTACCCAGGGGAGTCTGTTCCTTTTTCTCCTTTTTATGTTCTTAATTCGTTTTAGCATACAATGAGGGCATTGTATGAAATAAGTGTGGGGTAGGGGGTCGGTAAAAGTAAAATTAAAAGAATAAATGAAATTGCTAGATTTGGAAAATTTAATAATTTTAAATTCTAAAAAAAAAACTTGAAATAATAGTTTAATTTAAAAAAAAATCTAGTGATAATTTAAATTTTTGCTAATATTGTATGAAATGATCCGATGAGAACTCAAATGTTTAGTTGAGCCAATATACGTTATAGTGCATTTGTGGCCTCCCTTATCTTAGTGAAATCATGGAACAAAAACATAACCCCGCTTGGTTTGAGGGATGCAATATGTTTAGCAGCCTAAACCTGAAATGTATCCAGGAAAATTATTATCATTAACCAATAAAGGTTGAGGTTGAGCGCCTCTGCTTAAGCATGTAGGTTTTGAGTGAAAAAAAAAAGTGAGTTACATGTGTAAAAAAAAAAGAGAGAGAGAATTACGAGTAAAGTGTGAAGAATTTTGGAGAAATTAAAGTGAAGATCAAAAGATCAAAATTCCAAGAAATTCAAAAGTTGAAGATACCATAAATCAAATCAAATAAGGTGGTGAATTCAAAGAGATCAAAGATCAAATGTCAAAGAAATGAAGAATTCAAATAGAGCTCCATAGTGGTATCGATAATTGTAATTCTAGATTATGTATGCTTAGGTTGCTCAACTAAAAATACCTTGAGGTTAGGAGGTTTTCTGCGGATGGATTCGGAGGGTTGCATAAAATGAGCATTGTTCGGAAAAAGTGGGCGAGTGTTTATGAAGATTGTGAGTATTTAAAATATGGGGGGGTACTTTAGGAAAATTTTTAGACACAAATGTATGCGTTGAGGTCTTGGCATAATGGCTGAGTTTTAAATGGATTGTTTAGTGCAATATTGGTAAAATAAAAGTACATTTGCTTGGGGGCAAGCAAAGGCTAAGTGTGGGGTATTTTGATATGTGTATTTTTATATATATTTTTATGCACTTTATCTTAATATTTTGGCCTTATTTATTCTAGTTTAGAACTAAAAAGTACTCATAATGCTTTGAATTATGTTTTGCAGCTATTCGTTGTCAATAAAGCACAAAAGAAAAGACCGAAGCGGAAACCGGACTTAGGAGCTAAAAGAAATTAAATATGCTGAAGAAGTGGATTACGCCCCGCGTACAGTCGCATTACGCCCCGCGTAATGACCAATTCAACTTACGCCCAACGTAAATTAATGGTACGCGTCGCGTACACGCTTGCACCGGATAGACTTGATCGCGTAATTATCTTGAGTACGCACCGCGTAATCCTAAGTACGCCTAGCGTACTTAGGTCGTCCACAAAGATTATAAAAGTCGATTTTCAGCTAACCAGGAGGGGGGATTCGACTTCTAACCTAATTTAGTCGACAATTAACTTCTGTTAAGCCGTTTTGAGGGTCTAGAAGGCGGCCGGAAGGCCGTTAAGCTAACGGGAGCGGAGATCGGAAGGATTGGAGAGCGGATACATGTCGGTAATCATATGGTTTGTTAACGTGACCATGTTTAGCATTCCATTGTGGTACTTTTCTGTATTTAGTTTCTGATTTGGGTGTAAAAACCTTTTACTTTGTGTTTATGATTGAATGAAGCTTTGATTATTAGACTAATTGCTATATTAAATAGTTTATTTGTGTTTAATTTATCTTGCCAAGCTTGTTAAAAGATCCTCATGTGTTAATGATGATTATTTTCTCTTAATTGTTAAGTGAATTAAGTTGTATGAACATCTGCTTGAATTTTTTTTCCTATTTTGTTCTTCACCTGTTTCGCCTCTGTATCTTGTTTTTATGTATCTGGCCTGCTGTGATTTATGTGTTTCTTTCTTTCTTATGATAATCTCTTAATTAAGTGAATTAATTCCCGAAAATCTTTTTATTTTATTTTTTATACAACATTTATATTTTAGTGCACCCTTAGTTTGACCATTCAAACAATGTTTTGTGTATTTGTAATACATGTTTAGTAGACCATCCACGTTTTTTAACTACACTTATGCTTATCCATTTACACGCTTATGTGACTACAACAATAGGAGGTAGTGGTTCTAGAGAAAATAATCAACGGGCTTCATTAGCCACAGAGGAAGTGGTTCCAAGTAAATAGTAGACAATTTATTCTTTTATTTATGATATTACAAATTATGCATAAGATGATGTATCATTTCTGTCATGTAGATCAACCACAGAGGCGAAGGCGAGGCCCTAATATTAATAAAAAGGCTTCACAGATTTTGGAAAATCAACCTGATGCTCAAATTACATTGACAAGAGATACATATACAAAGAAATTCATCGAGGATTCAGCAATATCTTTTGCAACGGAGGTTGAAATTGTGATGCAGAGCTTTTGTCAAATGGAATTCCATACATGGGATAAAGTAGCAAAAGAAAATAAAGAAGAAATGATTAACAGATTACGTGTAAGTTATATATCATTTTCCTCAATCTATTCATTTTTTTGTCAAAATTTAAACTTCATAAATAGAAGTAATTTATTACTAAAATTTTATTAAAAACGTTCAACTTTAATTTATGTATTAAATGTAGGAAAAAATTGAATTACCGCACGAAGATAAAGTTCAGATGGAGTATGTAGATGAACAAATGCGGAGGCAATGGAAACGCACACGAAATATTTTCAAAGATTATTGGAAGAAAAATGGAGGAATGACAGATCCACAATTAGCAAGATCTAAAATGAAGCCAGATTGTCGTTGCGAAGAAGATTCGGGTTATTTGTGCGATTATTGGGAATCGAATAAAGCGAAGATAATTATTAAATTCTATAAACCTTATAATTTCATCTTAGAATTCTTATTCTATGTATTGTAGTATTATAAAAACATGCGCTGTCAACTACACAAAAATATACACATGCAACAAAATTCTCTCAATCTTGCACATACACACCTTTTATGTAATTAACGCTTATTTATATATTATTAACCACGTATAGTTCAAATTTTGTAGCAATATGCGGAACAAATGAAACATAATCGGGGAAAACTTGTTATTCCAAATAGAGGAGGCTCATGATCGATAGCAAATCACAAATTTGCAATGGTAAACTATCAAATTAATTCATATTTGAGTTAATATAATCATAAAAAATTAATTTTTACATTTACTTATATTAATCTTTATTATTGCAGACAAATAAAGAGACGAAGATGCCCCCCAGCCCAATCGAATTATATCATAAGTTGCATTTTCATCCTATAAAGGAATGGATAAATGATGAGTCACGCATTCAATATGTAAGAATGATTTCTTGAATAATATTGATTTTTAGTTATAATATATTGATATTAGTGTTATAAGTTATTATAATATGTTTTTATGTTGTATTAGGAAAATATTCTCCAACTCAAGGAGGAAGAATGTGCCAAATTAGTTTCGGCGGGAACAAGCATTACTCAAGAAATGGAATACGACATAGAGAAAAAAGTCATTAAAATTGTTTGTGCCAAACATAAAACATTATTATATGGATGGGAGGCTTCAAGTGGACCTGTTATGAGGAAAAAATATATACATCTCTTATCAACCGTAGAAACATCTCAATCAGCCTCAAAAGACGAAGAAGATATGAAAAGTAAGATTGTTGCACTTGAGGAGGAGGTTCGAATAAACGAACAGAAAGTCAAACAAAGTGAGGAAAAATGTGAAAAAATGTTCCAGTTTATTATCTCAAAGTTCCCGGATTCTCAAAATATATTATATCCACACAATGAAGATGAAGCTCGTGCGTACGATGCCATAACAGATCTATCATAGCAAGCGTAGCATTCATGACCGTTCATTAAAATTTGGAACTTCTTTCACGTATGGTTTATTATTTACTAGTTTCTTAGACGTTTTTGTTTGTTGTTTTAAATTTGGATATGATGTCTAACTTATGGTTTATTTATCTAGTACTAGTTCATTTGGTGTATTAACAAGCGCATTGTTTATATTAGTCACTATAAATGTTAGTTTAAGTCTAAACTTTGGTTTGAAACTATAGCAGGTTGGGGACCGAATGACATTATATTTGAGACTAATATTCAGTCACTGGAAAATCAGGTTAGGGAGCAAATGGTATTGTATCTGAGACTGATATTTAGTCACTAAAAATCCAGGTTAGGGCTAAATGAAATTCTATCTAAGACTGACATTCAGTTACCGAAAAATCTGGTTAGGGGCTAAATGAAAATGTATCTGAGACTGACATTCAGTAACTAAAAAATTGGGTTAGGGACTGAATGAAAGTGTATATGAGACTGATATTTAGTCAATAAAAATCAGGTTAGAGACAGAAGATGATAATATTTGAGACTGATATTCAGTACTATCAGGGACTGATATAACTTGAGTAAGGATTTCAATGAAGCGTATTGAAGACTGAATGATATAGTATTTAAGACTGATTTTTAGTCCCCAAAAGTTATTATCAGGGACTGATCTTATATGAAATCGTGGATTTAAGGAAAACACATTTAATACTGAATTTGATACTACCAGGGACTGATTATCTGTCTTTGATACTTTTACATATTAAGGACTGATTTTCAGTCCCAGATATTAAAAAAAACACTATCTAGGACTAGGTTTCTGGGACTAGCTTAGGACTAGCGAAATCAGTCCCCGATACTCATTAGAGACTGACTATTAACCATCAAAGACTGAATATGTCAGTCTCTGATACCTCTTTTTCTTGTAGTGTGTATAATGATTATGATACTACGCATGACGTCCTCCGCCCCGGAACGTTTCTGCCGTCGGTTTCGAGGTGTGACAGATTGGTATCAGAGCCTTTGTTTATAGTGAACTAAGTATACCGAACCTTACATGGTATACAACTATAAACACTAAGGGGCCGAAGTGCTCTAAACTAAAAGTATACTTTAAAATACAAGTATTTTTACAAAAAGTATACAAGAATACCTAAATATCAGAAACAGTAACCACAAGTAGAACAAAACAAAAGTAATTGGATGTTGGGCACTGCGGTTAAATCTGGGCAGTTATGTAGTCGTGTCTAGGGTCAATATAGCCTGATCAACTATATTCATTCGAGACACGGCCAACATGTGCTTGGGAGTGACTGTGGTGTACAGCAGGCCTAAAACTTCCCAAATATACAAACAACAAGTCGTCGTCGCACCAAAACATAAAATATTGTAGGAGTATTTTAGCCAAAGCCGAATACGTTGTAGAAATTCATTCCATGTGTTGCTACTCATTCTTTCCTTAGTGATAGTTTACTTGCTTTAGTAACTTTTTCTTGTTCTATCGCTTAGTAGAACACTCTAAATGCCATAATGAGATATCTCTTGATTCTATCCAGAGGACTTACCATCTTCTCCTTCCTGATCATTGTAGATCAAGATGCCTCCAGAGAAAAGACCCAGCTCAAAGAACAAAAATCCTCCTCCGCCACCACCTCCCTCTCAATTTGATTCCGCCATGTTCCAAGCAGCCGTTACTGCTGCTGCAATGTCACAGATGAACCTCGGCGGTCCTGGCGGGCCAGGAGGTGGTACTCAGCCCCAAAACCAGGAAGGTGGTTAGGGACACCAGAAGGAGTGTTCCTATAAAGACTTAATGAATGCGAAACCCACATCTTTCAATGGCACTGGAGATGTCATCACCCTGACTCGATGGTTCGAGAAGATCGAGTCTATCTTTGAAATCTGTTCTTGCTCGGAAGCCAACAAGGTGAAATTCGCTGCCTGCACTTTCACCGATAAAGCATTGACTTGGTGGAATGGTCGAGTCAAATCCTTAACCCTTCCGGTAGCAAACGCCATGGGTTGGGAGAGCTTGAAGGAGTTAATGCTTGCCGAGTACTGCCCGCGGGGCGAAATGCAGAAACTAGAGCATGAACTCTGGAACCTAAAGATGAAGGGTTCCGATGTTGCCGCCTACACTTCTAGGTTTGAAGACCTAGCGCTCCTTTGTCCGGGAATGGTCACCCCGGAAAGCAAAAAGATTGAAAGATTCATTTGGGGCCTGACCCAGCCTACCAAAGGAAATGTCTTGACTGCTAGACCAAACACTTTTGACAGCACTAAGTAGACTCTGATCAATCATGGAGTCGATCTCGATGAAGTGACCACCACTCCTGAACTGGCTAAAGGGAGTGATGAGAAAAGAAAATTCTGGAAATAGAATAAGGGTCAATCTTCGTAAGAGCCCTCAAAGAAACAACAAACAGTGGCAGTCCACACTGCTACTACCCCTGCCGCTACTCCTGCTACTCAAGCACCTACTAGTAGATATGCTGGTACCCTTCCTCGGTGCGACAAGTGCAACTACCATCATCTCACTTCCAGCCCATGCCATGAGATGCTCTGCAACAATTATGGCAAAAAGGGCCACACTGCTCGGAGCTACAAAATACCAGCACAACCAACAAATCAAGCATCCGGAGCAGGTGTTAGTCAAACCTGCTACGATTGTGGTGAGGTCGGGCATTACAAGCGAAACTGCCCCAAAGAAACAACAACCAACAACACCGGGAGAGTTCTAACTAAGGGGCAAGAGGAGGCAGTCGTCGATCCCACCGTTGTCACAGGTACATTCCTTCTTGACAACTCTTATGCATGCATCCTTTTCGATTCTGGTGCGGAACGAAGTTTTGTTATCCATTCATTCAAACATCTACTTAAACATAGTCCTCAACCATTAACCGAAACATTTATCGCCGAGATGGCTAACGGCGAGAAAGAGAACGCTAACGATATATTCATAGGTTGCACCCTGATATGTGTATTTTTATATATATTTTTATGCACTTTATCTTAATATTTTGGCCTTATTTATTCTATTTTAGAACTAAAAAGTACTCATAATGCTTTGAATTATGTTTTGCAGCTATTCGTTGTCAATAAAGCACAAAAGAAAAGACCGAAGCGGAAACCGGACTTAGGAGCTAAAAGAAATTAAATATGCTGAAGAAGTGGATTACGCCCCGCGTACAGTCGCATTACGCCCCGCGTAATGACCAATTCAACTTACGCCCAACGTAAATTAATGGTACGCGCCGCGTACACGCTTGCACCGGATAGACTTGATCGCGTAATTATCTTGAGTACGCACCGCGTAATCCTAAGTACGCCCAGCGTACTTAGGTCGGCCACAAAGATTATAATAGTCGATTTTCAGCTAACCAGGAGGGGGGATTCGACTTCTAACCTAATTTAGTCGACAATTAACTTCTGTTAAGCCGTTTTGAGGGTCTAGAAGGCGGCCAGAAGGCCGTTAAGCTAACGGGAGCGGAGATCGGAAGGATTGGAGAGCGGATACATGTCGGTAATCATATGGTTTGTTAACGTGACCATGTTTAGCATTCCATTGTGGTACTTTTCTGTATTTAGTTTCTGATTTGGGTGTAAAAACCTTTTACTTTGTGTTTATGATTGAATGAAGCTTTGATTATTAGACTAATTGCTATATTAAATAGTTTATTTGTGTTTAATTTATCTTGCCAAGCTTGTTAAAAGATCCTCATGTGTTAATGATGATTATTTTCTGTTAATTGTTAAGTGAATTAAGTTGTATGAACATCTGCTTGATTTGCTTGCCTCTTATGATTTTTGATGACCATCGAGATTATAAGACTAGAGATAACGAATGTGAAACTAGAATTAATTTGAGAATAAGTAAGTTAATGTGTGAGCCTTGTTTGATGACCATTAACAAGAGGTTAATTAAATGTCGAAATTGATTAACTATATTTACAAGTCTTGCTTGATACGAACTGAACACTAGGAAGCATGTTAGTTTAATCAAGTGATCACTGTTTAAATTGACTTGTTTGCTAAAGGATTGGTTATAGTGAACGCGAATCTAATCATTTTAGGAATCAGTGAATATGAATAAATGAATTTATATATGCAATTGTATATGTTTTTAAGGTGTAATTTGTCTAAACCAAAGTACCTGAAGAGATTTGCTTTCCTGTTAGTTTATCGAGAGTAGTTAATTAATTGTTAGTTTGAGATTATTTTCTTTATTATTTTCGTGTGACCTGTAACCTATAATCAAATATTTTAAATTAATCCACCGTTCCCTGTGATCGACACCCGACTTACCTAAACTATACTGTAATCTGACTAGGTACACTGCCTATAAGTGCATAGATAGTCTAAGTTTGTTAGGTTATAAATATTAAAATTAGTGGGTACTTTTGTGCACATCACAGCCTTACCCTAAACGACCATTCCTTTCCCATCGACCTTATGTCGGTGTCCATAAAGAGCTTTGATGTTATCGTTGGCATGGATTGGTTGAGTCCCAATCATGCTGATATCCTTTTTTATGAAAAAGCTATCCGTCTCAATCTTCCTTCTGGCCAGACCCTCATGATCTACGACGATAAACTTAGTTCCAATCTTCACATCATTTCATACATAAAAGCCCCAAAGCTCCTGTGAAAGGAGTGCCATGCATTCCTAGCTCATGTAATTAACGAGAAACAGGAAGTTAAAGACCTTGAGAGCATCCCCGAAGTCTACAACTTTCCTGATGTCTTTCCTGAAGAGCTCCCGGGAATTCCTCCCGAACGCCAAGTCGAGTTTCGCATCGACCTAATTCCCGGAGCTACCCCCGTAGCCAAGTCTCCATATCGCTTAGCGCCAGCAGAAATGCAGGAGTTATCTAGTCAGCTTAATGAGCTGCTTAGCAAAGGGTTCATTAGACCAAGTTCCTCACCCTGGGGATCCCCGGTGTTATTTGTGAAGAAGAAAGATGGATCCTTTCGGATGTGTATAGACTACCGTGAGCTGAACAAGCTAACCGTTAAAAACCGTTATCCTCTTCCTCGAATAGATGACCTCTTCGATCAACTTCAGGGAGGAAGTTACTTCTCGAAAATAGACCTTAGATCAGGGTACCATCAGCTGCGAGTTCATGAGAGTGATGTTTTGCAAGACAGCATTCAGGACTCGATATGGTCACTACGAGTTTGTAGTGATGCCCTTTGGTCTAACCAATGCACCGACAGTGTTCATGGACCTGATGAACCGGGTGTGTCGCCCTTTTCTGGACAAGTTCGTTATTGTGTTCATTGACGATATACTCATCTATTCCAGAAGCGAGGAAGATCACAAACAACACTTGAGATTAGTGTTGGAAACCCTAAGGATGGAGAAGTTGTACGCGAAATTCTCCAAGTGTGAATTCTGGATTCGGAAGGTAACTTTCCTAGGCCACGTGGTAAGCGAGGTAGGCATACACGTGGACCCTTCCAAAATCAAAGCGATAGAGAATTGGTCGGCACCGAAGACACCCACAGAAATCCGTCAATTCTTGGGTTTTGCCGGCTATTATCGTAGATTCATCCAAAAATTTTCTAGAATTGCCAAACCCCTAAGTACTCTGACGCAGAAAGATGTACCCTTTTGTTGGAGTGAAAAGCGAGACGCTGCATTCCAAATGTTGAAGCGAGCCTTGTGTAGCGCACCTATCCTGTCCCTGCCCGAAGGGACGGAGGACTTCGTTGTCTACTATGATGCGTTCAATCAGGGCTTAAGCTGTGCGCTCCTGCAGCGAGGAAAACTTATAGCTTATGACTCGAGACAGCTGAAGGCACACGAAATCAACTATACAACGCACGACCTGGAGTTAGGAGCAGTGGTCTTCGCACTAAAGATTTGGATACATTACCTTTATGGGACCAAGTGCATGATCTTCACGGACCATAAAAGCCTACAACACATCTTCGATCAGAAAGACTTAAACATGAGACAACGGAGATGGGTAGAGCTGCTCAGTGACTATGAGTGCAAAATCCGCTACCATCCCGGCAAGGCCAATGTGGTGGCATATGCCCTTAGCCGAAAGGAAAGCTCAGGAAACAAGGCGAAGACTCTGACAATGACTATCCATTCCCATCTATCCGCACAAATCCGAGAGGCTCAGTTGGAAGCCCTAAAACCAGAGAACATGTTGAATGAAGCCTTGAGGGGAATGGATAAAAATCTTGAGATCAGAAGTGACGGAGTCTATTGTTTCATGGACTGGATCTGGACTCCAAAGTTCGGTGGTTTCAGGGAGGTTGTCATGAACGAAGCTCACAAGACCAGATACTCCGTTCGGATAAGTTGTACCTGGATCTCAAGAAACTATACTGGTGGCCAAACATGAAAGCCAAAATTGCTACCTTCGTGGGCAAATGTCTGACTTGTGCCAAAGTAAAGGTCGATATCAGAAGCCCTCAGGTCTACTCTAGCAGCCCGAGATACCTGAGTGGAAATGGGAGATGATTATTATGGATTTCATTACCAAATTACCCAAATCTCCAAGTGGGCATAATACCATTTGGGTAATTGTCGATCGATTGACAAAATCCGCTCACTTCCTACCGATTAAAGAAACATTCAATATGGAAAGACTCACGCGAATCTACATTCAAGAGATAGTCCGACTGCACGGTGTACCTGTGTCCATTATCTCCGACCGAGATAGCAGGTTTACCTCAAGATTTTGGCAGTCCCTTCAGAAAGCTCTTGGAACTAAGCTGGATATGAGTACAACTTATCATCCTCAGACTGATGGACAGAGTGAGAGAACTATCCAGACCTTGGAAGACATGTTGAGAGCATGTGTCATCGATTTCGGAAAGATGTGGGACACTCATTTACCCTTGATTGAGTTCTCTTATAACAACATTTACCACACCAGTATCAAGGTTGCCTCGTTCGAAGCCCTCTACGGTCGCAAGTGCAGATCCTCTCTATGCTGGGCCAAGGTAGGGGACACGCAGCTAGCCAAGGGAAAAGTCCCCGACAGTACTCTCACTGGTCCTGAAATCATCCGTGAAACCACTGAAAAGATCATTCAAATCCAAGAACGACTGAAAGCTTCACGAGACAGACAAAAGAGCTACGCCGATAAACGACGAAAACCCTTAGAATTCTAGGTTGGAGATCGTGTCCTGTTGAAGGTCTCGCCCTGGAAAGGCATGATACGCTTTGAAAAGCACGGAAAATTGAATCCAAGGTACATAGGACCTTTCGAGATCCTTGCTAGGATCGGTCCCGTAGCCTACAAACTCTGATTACCTCAAGAGCTTAGCAACATCCACCCTGTCTTCCATGTCTCTAATCTTAAAAAGTGTCTATCCGATGAAACCCTTGTGATCCCTCTTGATGAGAGCGAGATCAACAAAAATCTATACTTTGCGGAAGAACCAATCGAAATCATTGATCGGGAGATCAAACGAACGAAACAAATCCGCATCCTGATAGTGAAGGTTCGCTGGAATGCCAAGCGGGGACCCGAATTCACTTGGGACCGCGAAGATTCAATGAAACAGAAATATCTACATCTCTTTTCAAATCCATGATTTGTATATTATTTCCAAATTTCGGGACGAAATTTCCTATAATGGGGGGATGATGTGACAACACGAAATTTATTCCGTCAATGTAACCCACTTCCGTTAATAAAATTTATTTTTATTAAAAATTTTCCGTTAACTTTTGAGTTAAGTAAATCCCTTTGGGTTATTGTTGTATTTTTCATATGCGTCTGAAAGTAATAAAATCACGTGTAATACCCTCGAATTCTTTCGGAAAAATTTCTAGTTCACGACAAAGTCGGGTTACAGCCATTTAATCGGGTACAATTTGAAACTCCGTTTACTGTCAGGATTGGGTGGATCCCCACCTGGCCATGAACTCAACCCTATATAAGGGTTGAGTGGTCTCCATTTGAACCTTTTTCACACACCTTAGAGCTTTCTCTCTCTACTCTCTCTCTACAACTCGGGATTCGATCTAGAAACGCCCCTTCAAGCTTCACAACTGTAAGTTAACCTTCCTAGCTTGTTGTTTAGCCTAACATATTTGCAAATTCGTGAATTAATCATCGAAAAACCTCAAGAACATGTGTTTACGGTTTGGGAACATCCCAAAACCATAAACACCCTAAAAGGGGGTTTTATGCCCCAAAACCCTTCCAAAACCTTTCCAATGCTTGGCTTATGACCTAGAAACTTGCATGAATGATATAAGAACCCCAAAACATGAATTGAAGGGGGTAAACATGATTTTACAGTTTGGGGATCTCCCAAAACCATAAACACCTCCAAAGGGTGTTTAAGTGCCCTTAACACCTTGTATGGCTTATATTTGGGTCTTGAACTTTGCATGCTTAACCTACAAACACCAAAACACATGAAAAATGGACAAACATGAGTTTACGGCTATAAACTCATGTGTTTACGACCGTAACTCCCCAAGGAGTGGTTCAGAAACCGTAAACTGCATAAAGGGTCCATTTCAAGCCCCAAACACTTCCATGACCTTTGATTCAACCCTAGGACCTTTATTTGTGAAGCATAAGACCTTTGAGCACCCAATAACACCACTCCCATGAGTTTACGGCCGTAAACTCATGGGGATATGGTCTTGAAACTGTAAACACCCCTAAGGGCTTACACTTGAAGAGTAAACTCCTTAACGAGGCCATAGACTCCTTAGATGTAACCCGTACCATTCCTAACACTTGAAATAAAGTGTTTCCTCGCATTAGAGTGTATTTACTTGCTTAATTAGTGGTTTAATGACTAATTAGATACAATTATGTATCACTTCATTTTACCTCAGACCCTCGCGTGTGTTCAAGTCCTAAATTGACACCTAGCGTCCTAACCCGACACACCCACGTCAGGTGAGTTCATACACCTACCTTTTTCCGAGTTTTCATGTTTTCGGGGGGGAATACAAGAAAAAGTACAAGGGAACTTGTGCTCAAAACCTATTATTTCTTATGAAATACTTACATGTTTAGCATGCTTTTAACACTGAAAAACCGTTTTACCAACTGACTAAGAAATTAACTTGTAGAGTTAGTTTTCAAAACCAAAACAAGGAACTTGTGAATATCATCATAAAAGGTTATGTGTTATATTATATCTCATAATTTTACAAAGGATTCACGCCAATCATAAAACGGGATTTTCCATATTATTACTTGTAAATTCGTTATTCTTAAGATTGGAGACAAGTCCTCGGTAACACTCCCCATAGATACGAGAGTGGAGGACCGACCCTGTAACCAGAATCTCTTGGAGGGAGAACGTGACTTGTGTGTATAGATCTATACGGGACTGACTACCCCGCACCTTGCTGCTAGCTACAGTGGTACCGACAAGTCTACGGGTGACAAAGTCATAAAATGATATTGGCCCTCGTTACGAGCCATATCTAGTTTATTGTATGGTTATAGAACTCGCAACTTAGATAATGGAGATTTACTTTTAGTAAAAATGAACCTAGTGAACTAACCTCAAAGTAATAATTGTTTTGATTATAACTAGAGGGTATCAGCAATACCCTTGGGAATTAGTTCACTACCTACTTATTAGATTTATGTGTGTATTAAAACTAATGTACCTCATCGAGAGTAACCAAACTTTCAAGGAAACTGCACCTAACGATACAAGTATTGTAGATACTTGTACACTTCATTTCCGGATCGATAACCAACCATTGACTTTTAAGGAAAATATGGGTTTTTCCTGGGATAACTTAACTTTTCATAATCAGGCTGTTTAACAAATGGATAACCAATTTCTTTTATAAGAAAATATGGTATTTTCTTGGATAACAACTTTTTATGAAATCAAAAGGAACGTTTTCTTTTACTAGAACTCAACCGCTTATGAACTCACCAGCTTTATGCTGATATTTTTAAAACTGCTTGTATTCTCAGGTTCACGTTAGACAGGTATCTCGCTTACTTTTGGAGAAGGTGGTGCATATAGAAGTCTCGTCTATACTTTTGTTATATTGAGATATATATAAACTATGTATTTATCCACTTTCAAACAAATGTAAATATTCATATATAATGTAATGGTTGTGTTTACTATGCTTACTATGTACAATGGTTGTGATACTACGCATGACGTCCTCCACCCCGGAACGTTTCCGCCGTCGGTTTCGGGGTGTGGCAGGCAGGCGCTTGAGTTGTCAGGTGGCAAGAAATTAAGATTGTGATCAGTCCATATGAGTTTGGATTTGTCATTATCTTTTCCTTGTGACTATGGTTTTGACAATTCACATGGATAAGAACACATACACCATTAAATCTAAGTGTCATAAGGTTTCTCTACGATTCATGAAAAATGATGGTGAGGAAACACTTTCACTAAGTATATTTTAGCTAGATAGCAATTGTGACATTTGCATTCTCAAAGTCGTTAGTGGAGCGTGTGTGGTTAACCGGCACACTAACATGGACTTGTGAGAAGTGGCAAAGGTCTAAACAATCGAGACTATGATTACGAAATCCCTTTTCATAGTTCTTAAAATTGTTTAGACACACCTATGAGCTATCTAAGATAAGGTGTATGATATTGATACAGTTTTATCAAAGCAATCTAGTATCAGAAATCTGAACTTTGGTAAGAAAGTTAATAGAAGTTCAGGTGATTTCTGAGTACATGTCAAAGCTAGTGGGAGCATACGTGTTATGCTAATAATCATCATGTTAGTGGGAACATGATAATTATGATAAAGGTTGCAAGTTAGCAATGTTAATTAATGAAAAAAAAGGTTTCAATTGGGAAAGAGTTGTTTTGCTATAATTAAGGGAGAGAAAATTATACTTCATCTCAAATCTAAAAGCTTAAATTAAGGTTTTAATCGTATTTAGTCAAGGATATATATATATATATATATATATATATATATATATATATATATATATGAATGTTATGTTGGAATGGCTCAACATAAGAAAATTCTATATATGGGTCCATTATTTGCATTCTAAAATTTGATTATGATTACGGCATCCCTTTTCATAATCTGAATTATGAGAACTTGGCTTATAGAAATGGAAATGTTATAGCAAAATACTGGTTTAGTCTTTATGTGAGACATCTTGAATCGTGTTCCATATGCTTCGGATATAGGATCGATTACATGTGCTATATTCATCCTTTCTAAAATTTTCCAAATGCCTGGGGCATTAAGAAGGGAAAAGGTCTAGAATTGGATATGACTTAAAGGATTAAACAATTGTCGAACACAATATAAGGTTTACCAAAGATTGGTTGCTCAAGGACAGTTGGAAGTATAGTGTTAATTCTGGAAGGACCATATTGACATAATCTATAAGGAGGCAACTCTTGTTCAGAAGTGAAAGTCAAAATGGAATATGGAAATGTTTCAAAGTTAGAAATTATTCAATTTGTGTAAGATTAGGAAACTTAATGCAAGAAGGATGTTTCCAAGGAGTTGATCTCCTTTGGAATGCTTTGTAATGGTTGTTGTCAAGTCTTTCTGACTTTGTGCATAATCATTACAAGAGGATCAATGCATATAAGTTTAGAATCTAACAGATTTCAGTAAATGGCATGAATTTGGAATTCTTGCATTTGCAGTAAGGACTTGGGACTGTGAAATGAAAATCATTTAAGTTATGTTCAGTTGATCTATTTCACAAAGTAAAGATCATATACAAACATAGTATGCATACTTGATGTATGGCATGACTAGTGTTTAGAAAACGTAGTGTACATGCTTGGAGCATGGGACAACTATTGTTTTAAATTCAAGAATAAAGTTGATAGCTGAAATAGTATACAATGAATAATGTGTAATAATATGGCGATAAATAAAAGGTGTTTTATTTATGTTCATAGGTTTTGATACCATATTGGATTCAATTATTATTGTGTTTCACTTTGCATGTTTTAACTTCCAGAATAACTAGGTCATTGTTCTGGATGACTAAGTTATTCAAACCATCCACAGTCGGTCATATGTTGGAAGTAGATATGAATTAAGACTGTCATGGGTTGGCTTGTAGAGGTCTAAGATGTTGGACAAAGGGCTACAACACTCATGAGTGCTCATAAGTTCTGAGTATTGGATTCAACCCGTGCTCATTGGAATCACTTCATGGATTTTATCACGAGTGATCATGAGAAGATAATATCTTATATTCTTCAAACCTAGAGATATGAGTTGGTTGTACATTGATTGCACGGACACACATTCGGTAACTCGATGTTATAAAACGTGCCTTTGTGTATGATTCAACAAGTAGTAGAAAAAGCCATATGAGTCGAAGTTTATCCATTCCTTTTACCTTCGGGATAAAAGCGATATATGTGGGCCCCTCGCTGATTTGGTGATGACAAATGTAAGTGCTCGGCCGGGCCTGGACTGATTTGATTTGTTCAATTAGTCAGTCGTCATAAATCGGAAATCGGGGAAACAACAAATGGACAGATAAAATGATTATAATCCATGTCTCAGTCCATATGATATCTAGAATGGAGGAATATATGATCCCTTATCTAATGGACAAGTCATTGACAAAGGTCAAAGATCATCGACAAGGTTAGAGTTCGACAAAAGCTTTTGAGAGCTACAATTGACAGTCGGTTATTGAAGTCATACTTGCAATAATAGTTTTAGACTTATCCAAGTGGGAGACTATTGGATTAATGTCTAAGTCCATAACTATAATTGGTAAGACTTGACCCGACCCGGCATTGTCCATTTGGGTTGCATGGCATCATGCATTTGGATAGACTATAATGAGAGAAATAACACTTAAGGTTGGTTAATATATTATAAGTTCTAATATATTAATAAGATTATTTAATTAGTATTGATCAAGAATTAATCTAGGATTAATTAAGTGATCAAAAGAAGACTAATTAAATATATGGGTTGATTGTGTAAATCATCCATACTTGTATAGTGGGCTAAGACTCCATCGATTATCAAGTTGGGCTAAAACCCATAGGATGCTCCATGGTGTATTTGTACCTATGGATCATGGAAATGAAAGGCACTGACAATTAGGGCTTACATGGTGTAACCCTAACTATATAAGCATCTTATTGTTGACAAAATCGGCCACTATGGGTAATAGAAAGGGCTAGCCGATTTTCATGAAGTGTGAATTTCTCTCAAGTCATTCCATGTGTATTTGGTGTTGTGTGAACCATTTGAGGTGTCACACTTGGGTCACTAGGTACTCAAGCTTCATGAAGACGATCTACATCAAATAGGTATGTAATTCCAACTTGATATATTCATTTGAATCAATGTTATTATGCTAGTTAGGATGAATACCTTGGAAAGTTCATATTTGCATGTATAATAGAGAAAACATAGATCCAAGGTATTTAGGGTTGCATGTACACTTAGGGGTGTTAGAATGTTCTAAACCCAACAATAATGTCATGTTAAGATCAATAGGTGACATATGTGTCATTCGTCATGTGCATCGGGTGGTAGTGGCTTATAGTGTCATGTTACGACCAATAAATGATATATATATATATATATATATCTATATATATATATATATATATATATATATATATATATATATATATATATATGGGACATGTGCATTGGGTTATAGTGTCATGTTAAGACCAATGGAAGAAATATCGGTCATGTGCATTAGTGGTCAGTGGCTTATAGTGCCTTGTTAAGACCAATGGATGTAATATGGGTCATGGGTCTTGTGCATTGGTTTATATTGTCATGTTACGACCAACAGACTACATATGAGTCAAGGGTCATGTGCATTGAGTGGTAGTGGCTTATAATGTCATGTTAAGGGCAATGAATGACATATGGGTCATGGTTCATGTGCATTAGGTGGTATTGACTTATAGTGTCATGTTAAGATCAATAGATGGCATATGGGTGATTGGTCATGTGCGTTGGGTGGTAGTGGCTTACAGTGTCACGTTAAGACCAATGGATGACATATGGGTCATGGGTCATGTGCATTGACTTATAGTGTCATGTTATGACTCATAGATTAGATATAGTCAATGGATCATGTGCATTGCGTAATAGTGTCATGTTACGACAAATATATGACATATATGAGTCGTCGGTCATATACATTGGGTTATAGTGTCATATTACGACCAATAGATGACATATATGGGTTACGGGTCATGTGAATTAGCCGGTACTGGCTTATAGTGTCATGTTGAGATCAATAGATGACATATGGGTCATGGGTCATGTGCATTAGGTGGTAGTGGCTTACAATGCCATGTTACGACCAATATATGACATATATAGGTCATGGGTCCTATGGATTAGGATAAAGTGTCATGTTACACCAATAGATGACATATGTGGGTCATTCGTCTTGTGTATAGGGTTATAGTTGTTGGATTAGGTCTCTAAGCCCATAACTATTTTGGTATGTACTTGACCCGATTGTGAGCATGGTCCTTTTGGGTTTCCTTCACCATAGCAACTGATAGGATGAACTAAGGAGAAAAAGGATTAATTATGATTTATTAATATATTATATGAATAGTATATTAAAAGAGAAATCATATTGTTTAATTAATATTAGTCAAGAATTAATTTTGTGGCTAAAGACATTAATTAAATAAAAGAGACTAGAACTGTCAATTGTGTGATAGTTGAATATTGGGCTGATGGACTCCATAGAAGTTGGAGTGGACGAAATCTATGGTGAAACCCATTAGAGTTCGTCCAAGGCCTCTAAGGAGGGAGTCCATGGGCTGCTTAGGGCCTAAGCAGTCAAATTAGGGTTTCCTAGTTGAAAACCCTAATAGCCTAACTATATAAGGAACCCCTAAGGCCCCAAAAACGTGTAGAAGTAATCCCTAAAGGTTCTTGGACGTTTGTGGTGCTCCTCCTCCTTCTCCTAGGTTATCTTGTTGCTCATGGTGTTTGCGACTCCGTTAGAGGTGCAACATTTGAGGCACTAAGCTTTCAAAGGTCAAGATCAAAAGGAATTGAGATTGTTATTGCTACATAACAATCAAAGTAAGATCTAAATTCTATTCTCTTGTCAATTTCAATTGTTGTATGCTAGAATTAGGGTTTATGAGCTTTGGATGATTAGTTCATGTATATTAGACAAACTAGATCCAAATCTTTAAGGTTTGCATGTACACCATAGGATTGATGTAGTGCTCCCATCA
Source organism: Lactuca serriola (assembly GCF_051521515.1). Taxonomy (NCBI): domain Eukaryota; kingdom Viridiplantae; phylum Streptophyta; class Magnoliopsida; order Asterales; family Asteraceae; genus Lactuca; species Lactuca serriola. The sequence goes on along the minus strand of NC_136411.1, from coordinate 95,943,950 downwards.
GTAGTATCAGAGCCTATGCTTCTTATATAATGTATTTGATGTATTTCATAATCATTCAAACTTAAAATCGCAAAATTATGCTTTCTGGGGGCTGGACTCACCGAGTCCATGATTGAACTCGCCGACTCCACTGGGAACTCGATGAGTCCAGTGGTGACTCGACGAGTCAGAGTTGCAGATGGCTGATTTTGCAGGATTTTGACCTATTTTGTTGTGGGGTAATTACCAAAAACGTTTTTAATTAATAAAATACGATTTTTATTGATTTTGTGTGATTATCCTTACCAAAATATTGTCAAATTAATTAGATAATCATTGCCTTATGTGATAAACTTGATTTATTAGATGGATTATCTTGCCATAAAGTTGAATTGGTGAAATTTAGATAATTACCAATTGTTTGATTAATTAAATTATTTGTAATTTGATCTAGATAGTTTTGAAAAGTTTCAAAAACTTGCCCTCAAGTTTGGAATTTAAATTTTTGATTAAAAGGTTTAATTTTTGAAATGTTTAAATTCTAATCCCTAAGGTTTTGAAAAGTTTCAAAACTTGCCCTCAGGTTTTGGAATTTAAAATTTTGATTAAAAGTTTAATTTTAAAATATTAAATTCTAAAACCCTAGTTTTGAAAAGTTCAAATTACACCCTTATGGTTTTATTAAGTTAATTAAATGTATAATTAAAAGAGAGTTAATAAATCCATAATAATATGGTTTGTATTTAATTAAATTCAAGGTATAATTTTATTAAATTAAACCACTTAGTATTTTAAAAGTGTAAAATACACCCTTATACTATATAGAATTAAAAGTTTAATATTATATATGTATAAGTAAATGTCAGTCTTACCGTTAGTAGGTCTCATTCACGAAGCTGATCTCTAAGGGGTGTTTAAGGAAATTGCCTATAAAATGGCGATTGAATGGGTATTCATTCTTACCCACCGTACTCTTGAATAATGGAGGGTCGTTAGCCGAACGGGTAGGATAGGACACAAACTTCCATTATAAGTATAATGAAATACGAAGCAACTAAATGTTTTATAAATTCCCAAATCTTAGTTGCTTTAGGAAAAATATAGAGTTAGTGCTATTCCATGAAATTACACTTTATACCCTTGTTAAGACGTTAATGGAGCGTGTGTAGTTAACCGGCACACTAATTGGGCTCTAAGCAAAGGTGGCAAAGGGTGACTCGATGTTTGTCATAGATCGATGGAGTGTGTGTGGTTAACCGGCACGTCGATTAGGTGACTGTAACATTAGGGGCACCATGTATATTTGCAAGGTTATCGACAACTTGTTTGTGATCCTCAACATCCCAGTCACAAACGAAGGGCATACTCGAGATTTAAACATGCCATCCTTCTTCCATATTGTAGGATATTGTGTTGGATCCTAGCCTTGATATTTAATTTGGGTGTTATATCAAGGATTCCAATAAACTAACTTGAATTTCTCCTATTTTGTAGATGTCAAAGTCTGCCAACTATGGTATTCCCGAATCCGTTGGAAAAAGTTTCCCACGTGAAGATGATATTCCACGATTGGATTGTGGAAATGGAAATCATGTTTCATTTCCTCCACCTCCTACAATAATTCTCCCTGACCCATGTATTCAAAGACTTGAAAAGTTCAAGGTCACTCAAGCCCTATTGGCAAAAAGACACAAAGATGGAAAGTATGTATGTGCTCATGTCTTGGATATGAAGTTGCATATTGATATATTGGGAATGTTGGGTGTCAATGTCTCAAGGAAGTTGGCTGTTGACTTGGTTCTTCAGTCACTTCCCGAATCATATAGTGAGTTCATTAGAGAGTACTATATGATGGACCACGACGTAACCCTCATTGATTTGACTTATTTGCTTATTGCTGCTGAATCAGTGATGATTTGGCGTACTGGTCAAGCAAATTTTTCTGGTAAATCAATGTCCCATCCTTCAATGGGGAATGGCAACATTGGAAGTCCCGAAAAGTTTTCTCTATGCAATAGAAAGGCTGAGTCTGAGATGGTCTCGTGTACCATTCCAGAAGAATCTGTATGTTTCTACTGCCAAAAGAAGGGGCATTGGTTACGAAGCTGCCAGACTACCTGAGAAATCTAAGAGATGGAAGAGTCAAGATGTATGACTTTGCTTCAGGTAAAATCCACTATCTAACTCTATTAAGTTCCTATTTTAGATTCTTAATACATGATGTGATAAGATTGCATTTTTTGATGTGTTGAAGGATCGAAGAAAAGAGAGGAAGCTTAAAGGAAGAAGTAAGCTGAGTCTGATCGCAAAGAAATGGATTTCGATGGAATGATTTGATGATTGGATTTTAAGCTGATACTTAGAGTTATGATAGATTACTTAGGAGTATGTATTAGCATAGTTTTGATTTGAATTTGCATTGTAAGGACAAGTTTTTCCGCACCTTTTTATAAAAAAAAAATTGAGTTTTGTCTTATTTATATCTCCTTGCAATGTCATTTATGAAAATTGATGCTTGTGTGTTTCTATTGAAAGCAATATTAAGTGGATGTGATTCTTAGTTATGTTATTTATGGTAGTGTCATAATTTTTCTAAGTAAGGAAAGATTCTCATCGCTCAAGTTTCAATTGGACAGAAGCTTGGAATCATATGAATTGAATTATGTGATGTATGGAAATATAGGTACTTAGGAAATTAAGACTAACTCCTTGATCAAACAAGTATGTGAGTCAAGTGAAGGACTAAAGGACTAGAACACAATGTTGTGCACTGGTCAAGTCCACCACAAATAACAATAAGATTATTCGTCATGATTTACTAAAAGTATAGTAAATGTGGTTCTGCTAACAAGATTCAGTCTGAATTATTGAAAAGTTTCAATAATAGTAGAACGAATAAGAAGAATCAATTAGGCAGAAAGATAAAAGTTTCTCCAATCTGAAAAGATGGGAGAGTACTTTAGTATCATGTTTATGATCGTCTTATTGATTGTGAAGCGATATCACAATTGATCATCTAGGTAAACCTTAGTGCACTAGTATGGCTAAGAAGAGGAATCAGGAATTGTTGAAATGGTTAAATCAAAGGTGAATCATACTTCGTTCCAAAAAAAACAATTCTTAGAGTCATACTCCAAGATTGTGACTTTATTGACACATCTTAAGAAGTTCTAACATCAAATGTGAGGTAGAAAATTGTTTTTCTTACTGTTGCACGTTTGAAATTGGTAAATTGTAATGTCTTGGATAAGACAAAGACCAACTAAGACTAATTGTGTGTAGTAGTTTCTATTGATAAGAACCCGCATTAACTCTTGAATATTTGTTTGCCAAGAAATGTTTCTTAACAAGCGAATCTTATATGTCAAGAGGTCAGTGGGAGTCTAAATGATCTTGAAAAGTTTCAAGAACAAATCAAGAGTAAACACTATGTCACACCCCGAAACTGATGGCGAAAACGTTCATGGGCGAAGGACGTCATGTAAAGTACCAAAACCAATATACATAGTAAGCGTAGTAAACACAACCATTACATTACATAGAAGTATTTACATTTGTTTGAAAGTAAAGTTATACATGATTATATATATATATATATATATATATATATACACACACATTCAAAATGAACAAAAGTAAAGACGAGACTGCTAAAATGCTCCGTCTTCTCCAAAAGATCGCGGGGTACCTGTCTAACGTGAACTTGAGAATACAAGCAGTTTGAAAATCAACATAAAGTTGGTGAGTTCTCAAGCGGTTTGTTTTTCGTAAAAGAACAAGTTTCCTTTGGTTTTCTGAAAAAGTTGATATCCAAGAAAATCCCATATTTTCTTAAAAGGAAAGTTTAGTTATCCATTTGTTACACAGTTTGGTTAAGAGCAGTTATGTTATCCCAGAAAAAACCCTTATTTTCCTAAAAGTTGGTGGTCGATTATCCATACACGAATGTCTACTATACTTATCACCAATTTTATTTTCGAAATTCTAAGTTCGCTCCGAGGATTATATATTAATAGACGTACTTTCGAAACTCTGATTTTTACTCAGAGGCGTATATTAGACGTATTTTTGAAGCTCTGGTGATATCCAATGGCGTTTATTAGACGTATTTTCGAAGCTCTGGTGATATCCTAAGGCGTTTATTAGACGTATTTTTGAAGCTCTGGCGATATCCAAAGGCATTTATTAGACGTATTTTCGAAGCTCTTGTGATATCCAAAGGCGTTTATTAGACGTATTTTCGAAGCTCTGGTGATATCCAAAGGCGTTTATTAGTAATAAACCTATTTTATGATTAGCATGAGTTCTTCGTAAATTATAAAATATAACATGAATTATAACATTTTATAATGAGTCTCACAACTAGTCTGGAAGCTAACTCTGCAAGTCAACGGTTGGTTAACACGGATTCCAGTGTTAAAAGCATACAGAATATGAAAACATTTCAAATGAAATAATAAGTTTGAGTGCAAGATTTCCTAGTACTTTTGCTTGTATTCCCCCATTGAAAACATTGAAAAGCACGGAAAAATGTGTAGGAGTATGAACTCACCAGTCGAGAAATGTGTCGGCTAGGATGCTAAGTGTCAGCTCGGGGCGTAATAACACGCGAGGTTCCTATGTAATATGAAGAGATACACAATTGTATCTAATTATACTTTGAACTACTAATTAATTAAGATAGTACACTCTGAGACGCGAAAACACTTCAATTCAAGTGTTATGAGTGATCCGGGTAGCATCTATGGAGATGTAAGGCCTAGATATGGTGTTTTCTCTTCAAGAGTAAACTCCTAAGGGAGTTTTCGGCCCAATGACCCTATCCCCATGAGTTTACGGCCGTGAACTCATGGGTGGTGTGTTCTAGTATGCTCAAAGGTCATATAACACTCCGGAAATTAAGCTAGGTTCAATTCTAGGGCATAGGAAGTGATTAAACCACCAGAGGGACCATTTAAAGGAGTTTAGGCTGTAAAAAAGGAGTTTACCACCGTAAACTCTCACATACCCATTCCTTTTGTGTTTTGGTGGTTCTAGGTTAATCACATGTGATTCTAGTTCAATATACAAGCCATGGAAGGAAGTTAGGGCATCATTTGACCACTTTAGAGGAGTTTACGGCCCAAGAACCATTCCTTGGGGGGTTTACGGCTGTAATCTCCTAAGGACATGGTTTTCTTGATGATTAGGCCCCTAACACAATGGTGGTTGGTTCTAGACATTATTTTAAGGCTTAATAGGTGTTTAAGGGGCATCTTAACAACTTAAATGGTGTTCACGGCCCATGAATGAGGGTTTACGGTCCAAGCATGTTCTTGGGCCATAAACTCATTTTTACTCTTCATATGACAAGATTTTGGTGTTCAAGGTCCATTCATGTAAGCCCTTAAGTCATATCTAAGCTCCAGAAGTGTTTTAGAAGGGTTTTAGGGCTCCAAAACCCCATTTAAGGGTGTTTACGGTTTGGGATTGTTCCTGGGCCGTAAACACAAGTTATTGGTCCTATTTCATGATTTAAACACGAATTTGAAAGCTAGACATGATAAACTATGAGCTAGGATGGATTACTTACCAAATTGGAGCTTGAAAGGGGTGATTTTGGATAAAAGATTGAGTTTGTAGAGAGAGAGTAGAGAGAGAGTGGAAAGTCTTCAAATGAAGTCCACTCACCCTTATATAGGGTTTGAGTTTGAGGCTCGGTGGAATTCTACCCGATACTGACGTTTAACGAAGTTTATGGTCGTACCCGATTTAGTTGTCGTAACCCGACGTGGTCGAAAACTTAAAATTTTTCCAAATAAACATTTGGGACGTTTTCATGTGTTTCTAATGGATTTGGATACTCACGAGGTCATAATAAAAGTCTCAAATCAAATAACCTAATTCAAGATGTAAACGGAACAATTCGATAACGACGAATTTTATTGACCGAAACGGGTTACAGTGATGGAGTAAACTTCGGGTTGTCACATTATCCCCCCGTTAGAGGGAATTTCGTCCCGAAATTCAAACTTTAGATACAAATCGTAGATTTGGAAAGAGATATGGATACTTCTGCTTCATCGAATCTTCGCGCTCCCAAGTGAATTCAGGTCCCCGCTTGGCATTCTAGCGAACCTTCACTATCGGGAGGCGGCTTTGTTTCATACGTTTGATCTCTCGATCCATGATCTCGATTGGTTCTTCCAGGATGTTCAGGTTTTTCGTTGATCTCGATCTCATCAAGAGGGACTGCTAGGGTTTCACCGGATAGACACTTTTTAATATTTGAAATGTGGAAGGCAGAATGGAGTTTGCTAAGCTCTTGAGGTAGTCGAAGTTTGTAGTCTACGGGACCGATTCTAGTGAGGATTTCTTGTACAGCTCCTCTGATCTAGGAGTTTCCCACACTATCCTCAAGTGTTGTTTGTGATCTTATTCGTTTCTGGAATAGACAAGTATGTCGTTAATGAACACGATGACGAACTTGTCCAAAAAGGGGCGACACTCCCGGTTCATCGGGTCCATGAACACTACCGGTTCGTTGATTAGACCGAAGGGCATCACTACAAACTCGTAGTGTCCGTACCAAGTCTTGAAAAGTTGTTTTGGAAACATCACTCTCATGAACTCAAAGTTGATGGTACCCTGATCTAAGGTCTATCTTAGAGAAGTAGTTGGCTCCCTGAAGTTGATCGAAGAGGTCATCTATTCGAGGAAGAGGATATCGGTTTTTGACGGTTTATTTGTTCAACTCGCGATAGTCGATACACATTCGGAAGGATCCATCTTTCTTCTTTACAAACAATACCGGGGCTCCCTAGGGTGAGGAACTCGGTCTGATGAAACCTTTGCGGAGTAGCTCATTAAGCTGACTGGATAACTCCTGCATTTCTGCTGGCGCTAATCGATACGGAGACTTGGCTACAGGGGTAGCTCTAGGGATTAGGTCGATGTGAAAGTCAACTTGACGTTCGGGAGGAATTCTCTCACACCCCAAAACCAAGAACGAATGGAAACGTTCAGGGGTGGAGGACGTCATGTGAAGTATCATAACAGTGTAAAGTAGTAAACAAGCAACAACATCATCCATTGCATTAAAAGTAAAGTTTTAATACATGTGTGTTCTTTCATTGTAATAAGACACCAAAATATGTAATCAAAATAAAAGACGAGTCTTGTTTGTGCTCCGTCTTCTCAAAACCTGGCCATCGTACCTGTCTACTGGTGACCTGAGAATACAAGTTATTTTGAAAGCGAGTATTAGCATAAAGCTGGTGAATTCATAAGTATTTAAGTGTCATTGCCTTATTTTGGAAAGCTATTATGAATGCCATGTAAATCTTTGAATGAAACATTTGATATAAGTATGAAAACCCTAGAAAATCCCATATTTCCTACTAGTATAAGAGTAGTCTTCTACCAAGAGCCGAATGTTTTGAAAGTAGTCTTCTACCAAGACCTGTATGTTTGAAAGTAGTCTTCTACCAAGACCTGTATGTGTTGCTATACAAAGATAGTTTTTTTTCCTCTTTTTGACTACTATTAACAGTACCTAGTCTACCTCATCATTTATGTGAATGTATCACAAAATAAAGTAATAGGAAAAATATAGCCATGTAAGTGTTATCTTTTTGTATTAGGATCAACTCGACATCGCGACTGCCGAAATGTATAACCTTGAACATCCGTAGATTGTTCATTCTCCTCTGTAGCTGGCAGCAGGTTTAAGGAATGGTTAGTCCCGTAAAGGTACCCCTAATATAAGTATCAACCGTAGGCATTCGTAGATGTTCATTACCTCTGTTGCTAACAGGTAGGTGCCGGAATGGTTAGTCCCGTCTAGTTATCCTTTAGCACTAGGATAGGCAGAACAAATTTACACATATGGTATGTACTAGTAACTCATCATATAGAATCGAGGTACAAGTATCCATGTAAGTCTATACAAGTAAATGTATTTATGTAAATGTATTCATGTAAGCGTATCTATGTAGACGTATTCATGTAACATGTAATGTATAGTATAGACTCATGAATGAACTGACTCTGGTGTAATTCCTTGTAATAGAAATAATGTTTTGTATCTCCTAGCTATCCCTATAATAGTTAACTGGAAGGTAATTGATTGTCCAAGAAGGTTTATACACCCTTGCTACACAAGAGTGTGGGAATTGAATGAAGGATGAAAGTTATCATATCAATACATATATAAGAACATAAGTGTATAGGTATTGTTTTGATCAAGAGGATAAAAATGGTTTTATAAGACATTTAAGAGTTTTGAACAATAACTAACAATGACTTGATGTCTTTTTAATAAACATTTCAAAAGTAACACATTTGATAACAAAGTATTTTTAAGATAGAAAACCATTTCATGCATCACATTTTGAAGTATGTGAAATCTGCTGGATGAAAACATAGTTATAAATCACATATGATTGATTCATTACATGTTGTTTTCTACTTGTATCCCCCACCCCCATTAAAGCATTTAAAATCATTTAAAACATTGATTAAGGGGTATGAACTCACTTGTAGAGGGTGGTTTGGATGAAATGAACGATGTAGGATTGCTAAGTGTCAAGTGAAAACTTGTACACACCCAAAGATCCTAGTTAACATATAATCACACATATATGTACCCAATTAGTCTTAAACTACTAATTGAAAATGTTAATACATCCTAGAACATGCTAAACACCTTATATAAGTGTTATAAGCCCTAAGGATTGCATCTAAGTTGTTGTAGGACAAGGCTAGTGGGTTTAGGGTTACAAAGGACCCGATTCTTGAGTTTACTCTCCAAGAACCATCACACAAGGAGTTTACGGTCGTAAACCCTTGAGTTTACGGCCGTAATCTCTTAAGCCTTTGCTTATTTGCTATTTTGAAGCCTTACATGTCCCTTAGAAGTATTTCCACTTGATGGTTTAGTCCTTGGAAGATATTAGGGTACCTTTCAACTCCTTTGAGGAGTTCACGGCCCTAGAACCAAATCCCTTAGAGATTACGGCCGTAATCTCTCATGGAAAATAGTGTTTTCAAGTCTCACACACATTAGGGTACGAGTCTAGGCTAGTTTTATAAAGAAAGGAAGGGACTAGGGCACACTTTTGGCTCTTAAAGAAGGGTTTACGGTCTAAGGTGTTCTTGGGCCGTAAACGCTTTGATCTTGTTGGTTTCTTATGATTTCTTGGTTACTAGACACATAACAAGCCCTATTATACTCTTAGATAGAAGTACTCACGATTTGGGATGAAAGGTCGAAGATCTGTGAGAGAGAATTTGGCTTTTCTCTAGTTGGAAATGGAGCAAATGAATAAATATGACTAAGGACCATATATATACCCTTGGGGTTTTGGACCGCAAACTCCATGTTTGGGTCATAAATTTCCAATTTCTTGTAGTTATGAAAGTTTATTGTTGCACAATAACCCTAAGATCATCCCCTCTCCTGGCATCTCCTAAAGTGTTAATCATAAAATGTTCAAACTTATGCCAAATCGTCTGTAAATTAACAGTAACTGTTCTGACTTCTATTGACTTGATATGTTGTACGTAATGGAAATTTTGGGTTGTCACAAATTCTCGGGAGCTCTTCAAAAAAGACATCAGGAAAACTGCAAACTTCGGGGATGCTCTCAAGGTCTTTAACTTCCTGTTTCTCGTTGATCACATAGGCTAGGAATGCATGGCACTCCTTTCGGGGAAGCTTTTGAGCTTTGATGCACGAAATGATGCAAAGGCTAAAACTAAGTTTATCGTCGTAGATTATGAGGGTTTGACCAGGAGGAAGGTTGAGATGGATAGATTTCTCGTAACAAAGGATATCAGCACGATTGGGGCTCAACCAATCCATGCCAATGATAACATCAAAGCCCTTTATGGAAAACCGGCATAAGATCGATGGGAAAGAATGATCGTTGAGGGTAAGGGTACAACCTATGAATATATCGCTAATGTTCTCTTTCTCACCGTTAGCCATCTCGACGTTAAATGCTTCGATTTCTAGTTGAGGACTATGATTAAAAGTTGTTTGAATGAATGGCTAACAGATTTTCTTTCAGCACTAGAATCGAAAAGGATTGCAAGCATAAGAGCTGTCGAGGAGGAACATACATGTGACAACGGTGGGATCGACGGCTGCCTCATCTCGTCCCATAGTTAGAACTCTTCAGGTGTTGTCAGTTGTTACTACCTTGGGGCAGTTTCGCTTGAAATGCCCGACTTCACCGCAACCGTAGCAGGCCTGACCGACACCCACTCCGGAAGCTTTATTGGTTGATTGAGTTGGTGTTCTGCAGCTTCGTGCAAGGTGACCCTCCTAGCCACAGTTTTTACAAAACTTTTCACGACATGGGCCAGGGATACGATGGTGGTAACTGCACCTGTTGCACCACGGGAGGGTACCAGTATATCCAGTGGTAGGTGCTTGAGCTGAGGAACCGACGACAGAAATACCAACAGGGGTAGCAGCAGCATGGACTGCCACAGTTTGCTGCTTCTTTGAGGACTCCTGCGAAGACTGACTCTTTTTCTTCTTCCAAAATTTTCTTTTCTCACCACTCCTCTCTGTCGGTTCAAGAGTGGTGGCTGCTTCCTCAAGGTCATCACTATGGTCAATCAGGGTTTGTGCTAGGCATTTGGTGCTGTCGTAGGTGTCTGGCTTTGCAGCCAAGACATTACCCTTGGTTGGTTGGGTCAATCCCCAGATGAACCTCTCAATCTTTTTGCTTTCCAGGGTAACCATACCCGGACAGAGAAGCGCCAAGTCATCAAATCTGGAAGTATAAGTGGCAATATCGGAACCCTTCATCTTCAGGTTCCAGAGTTCATGCTCCAGCTTCTGCATTTCACCCCAAGGGCAGTACTCCGCAAGCAGAAGTTCCTTCATGATCTCCCAACCCATAGCATTGGCTACAGGTAGGGTTAAGGATTTGACTCGGCCATTCCACCAAGTCAGGGCTTTATCTGTGAACGTGCAGGCGGCGAATTTCACCTTATCAGATTCAGAGCAGGCATAGATTTCGAAAATAGATTCGATTTTCTCGAACCACTGAGTTAGGGTAATGACACCTCCAGTGTCATCGAAGGGCGTGGGTTTCGCGTTCATAAAGTCCTTGTAGGAACACTCCTTCCGGTGTCCCTGACTACCTTCCTGGTTTTGGGGCTGAGTACCACCTCCTGGCCAGCCTGAACCACCGGGGTTCATTTGTGACATGACAGCTGCCATAGCTACAGTAACAGCTGCTTAGAACATGGCGGGATCAAATGGAGGGGGAGGTGGTGGCGGAGGAGGATTGTTATTCTTTGAGCTGGGTCTTTTCCTTGGAGGCATCTTGATCTAAAATGATCAGGAAAGAGAGGATGGTAAGTCCTCTAAATGGAATCGAGATATATGAAACAAGATATATCTCATTATGGTAGATATAGATTCCTACTTAAGCGATAAAACAGGAAAGAGCTACCAAAGAGGGTAAACTATCGCTAAGGAAAGAATGAGTAGCAACACTCGGAATGAATTTCTACAACATATTCGGTTTTTGGCTAAAATACCCCCATAGTATTTTATGTTTCGTTGCGACGACTACTCATTGTTTGGGTATTTGGTAAGTTTTAGGCATGCTGCATACCACAGTCACTCCCAAGCACATGTTGGCCGTGTCTCGAATGAATATAGTTGATCAGGCTATATTGACCCTAGACACGACTACATAACTGCCCAAGTTTAACCGCAGCGTACAACACCCAATTACTTATGTTTTGTTCTATTCGAGGTTACGCATTCTGGCGGTTAGGTATACTTGTATACTTTTGAAAAATACTTATATTTTAAAGTATACTTTTAGTTCAGAGCACTTCGACCCCTTAGTGTTTATAATCTTATATCATGTAAGGTTCGGTATACTTAGTTCACTATAAACAAGGGCTCTGATCCAATCTGTCACACCCCGAAACCGATGGCGGAAACGTTCCCGGGCGGAGGACGTCATGTAATGTATCACAACCAATGTACATAGTAAGCATAGTAAACACAACCATTACATTACATAGAAGTATTTACATTTGTTTGAAAGTAAAGTTATACATGATTATAGATATATATACATTCAAAATGAACAAAAGTAAAGACAAGACTGCTAAAATGCTTCGTCTTCTCCAAAAGATCGCGGGGGTACCTGTCTAACGTGAACCTGAGAATACAAGCAGTTTGAAAATCAACATAAAGTTGGTGAGTTCATAAGCGGTTTGTTTTTCGTAAAAGAACAAGTTTCCTTTGGTTTTCTGAAAAAGTTGATATCCAAGAAAATCCCATATTTTCTTATAAGGAAAGTTTAGTTATCCATTTGTTACACACTTTGGTTAAGAGCAGTAATGTTATCCCAGGAAAAACCCTTATTTTCCTAAAATTTGGTGGTCGATTATCTATACACGAATGTCTACTATACTTATCACCAATTTTATTTTCGAAATTCTAAGTTCGCTCCGAGGATTATATATTAATAGACGTACTTTCGAAACTCTGATTTTTACTCAGAGGCGTATATTAGACGTATTTTCGAAGCTCTGGTGATATCCAAAGGCGTTTATTAGACGTATTTTTGAAGCTCTGGTGATATCCAAAGGCATTTATTAGACGTATTTTTGAAGCTCTGGCGATATCCAAAGGCGTTTATTAGACGTATTTTCGAAGCTCTGGTGATATCCAAAGGCGTTTATTAGACGTATTTTCGAAGCTCTGGTGATATCCAAAGGCGTTTATTAGACGTATTTTCGAAGCTCTGGTGATATCCAAAGGCGTTTATTACTAATAACCTTGTTTTATGATTAGCATGAGTTCTTCGTAAATTATAAAATATAACATGAATTATAACATTTTATAATGAGTTTCACAACTAGTTTGGAAGCTAACTCTGCAAGTCAACGGTTGGTTAATACGGATTCCAGTGTTAAAAGCATATAGAATATGAAAACATTTCAAATGAAATAATAAGTTTGAGTACAAGATTTCCTTGTACTTTTGCTTGTATTCACCCCTAAAAACATTGAAAAACACGGAAAAAATGTGTAGGGGTATGAACTCACCAGTCGAGAAATGTGTCGGCTAGGATGCTAAGTGTCAGCTCATGGCTTAATAACACGCGAGGTTCCTATGTAATATGAAGGGATACACAATTGTATCTAATTAGACTTTGAACTACTAATTAATTAAGATAGTAGACTCCGAGACGCGAAAACACTTCAATTCAAGTGTTAGGAGTGGTCCGGGTAGCATCTAAGGAGGTGTAAGGCCTAGATATGGTGTTTGCTCTTCAAGAGTAAACTCCTAAGGGAGTTTTCGGCCCAATAAACCTATCCCCATGATTTTACGGCTGTGAACTCATGGGTGGTGCGTTCTAGTATGCTCAAAGGTCATATAACACTTTGGAAATTAAGTTAGGTTCAATTCTAGGGCATAGGAAGTGATTAAACCATCAAAGGGACCATTTAAAGGAGTTTACGGCTGTAAAAAAGGAGTTTACCACCGTAAACTCTCACATACCCATTCTTTTTGTGTTTTGGTGGTTCTAGGTTAATCACATGTGATTCTAGTTCAATATACAAGCCATGGAAGGAAGTTAGGGCATCATTTGACCACTTTAGAGGAGTTTACGGCCCAGGAACCATTCCTTGGGGGGTTTACAGCCGTAATCTCCTAAGGACATGGTTTTCTTGATGATTAAGGCCCCTAACACAATGGTGGTTGGTTCTAGACATTATTCCAAGGCTTAAGAGGTGTTTAAGGGGCGTCTTAACAACTTAAATGGTGTTCACGGCTCATGAATGAGGGTTTATGTTCCAAGCATGTTCTTGGGCCATAAACTCATGTTTAATCTTCATATGACAAGATTTTGGTGTTCAAGGTCCATTCATGTAAGGCCGTAAGTCATATCTAAGCTCCAGAAGTGTTTTGGAAGGGTTTTGGGGCTCCAAAACCCCATTTAAGGGTGTTTACGGTTTGGGATTGTTCCTGGGCCGTAAACACAAGTTATTGGTCCTATTTCATGATTTAAACACGAATTTGAAAGCTAGACATGATAAACTATGAGCTAGGATGGATTACTTACCAAATTGGAGCTTGAAAGGGGTGATTTTGGATCAAAGATTGAGTTTGTAGAGAGAGAGTGGAAAATCTTCAAATGAATTCCACTCACCCTTATATAGGGTTTGAGTTTGAGGCTCGGTGGAAATCTACCCAATACTGACGTTAAACGAAGTTTATGGTCGTACCCGATTTAGTTGTCGTAACCCGTCGTGGTCGAAAACTTAAAAATTTTCCAAATAAACATTTGGGACGTTTTCACGTGTTTCTAATGGGTTTGGTTACTCACGAGGTCATATAAAAGTCTCAAATCAAATAACCTAATTCAAGATGTAAACGGAACAATTCGATAAAGACGAGGTTTATTGACGGAAACGGGTTACAGTGACAGAGTAAACTTCGGGTTGTCACACACTAGCACAAGAATTGAGGGTTATAACCTACCGTGTTGACATATTCTTGTTTGTGTGTCATTCCAGTTTAGTTAACTATGCATGCGATTTCTATGAGTTCTCAATGGATTGCATAGAGGCAAAGCACCTTATTCAATGAAAGTACATTGAATGGTATAGGTGAACTGCTGAATAACTTGGAAGCAATGGTGGGGCCCTTGATGGCAAGAAATTAAGAATGAACAAGTTCAGTCAATATGAGTTTGGATTTGTCACAAACATTCTCTTATGATTATGGTTATGAAAAATTCACATGGATAGGAACGCATACACCATAAAATCTAAGTGTCATAAGGTTTCTCTCCGTTTCATGAAAATGATTATGAGGAAACACTTTCAATAAGAGAGATTTTAAGGAGATAGCGATTGTGTAAATTGCATTCTCAAATTCGATTATGATTACGGTATCCCTCCTCATAAGTTCTAAAATGGTTTAAACACAAATATGAGCTTTATAATGAAAGGTGTATGCGTTTGAGAAGCTTGGATAAAGGCTTATCGAAGCATATCGTATTAGAAATATGAACTTTGGAAGTCAATAAATATTGATTCCTAGAAGTCCAACTGGTTTCTAAATACATGTCAAAGCTAGTGGGAACATAAGTGTTATGCTGGTATGGAGATAATTATCATGTTAGTGGGAGCATGATTATTATTATAAGTGTTGCAAGTTAGCAAGATTAATTATAGAAAACAAAGTTTCACATTGCAAAGTTGCAGGGGTTGAAAAGTTGTTTTTGCTATAATTAAGGGAGAGAATATTATACTTGGTTTTGAAATCTAAAAGCTTGGATCGAGAAATTTTAATCAAATTTAGTCAAAGCACATATATGGATGTTATGTTGAAAAGATTCAACTTAAAAGGATTCTATATATGGCAATAAGCAATATTCTATAAAGTATCACATTTTTGTTATGAATCGTGTCCCGTACGCTTCGGGTATAGGATCGATTGCATATGTTGTAATATTCGACCGTTCTGAAATTTTCCAAATGCCTAGGGCATTAAAAGGGAAAGGGACTAGAACCAGTTTGACTAAAATGATTAAACAACTGTCAACAACAATCTAAGGTTCGCTAAGGATTGGTCGCTTGTGAGAAGTTGGAAGTATAGTAACGAATGAACCATAATGGTGTTATTATGATTAGATATGATTCTATTGATAATGAGTTGTTGTATGGCAAATATGGAAATGTTTCCATATTGGGAGTTGGATATTAAGAATTTATGTGTAGATTAAGAACGTTTATGCAAGAAGGATGTTCAAAGGAATGTACTTTGAATGTGAGACTTCACATCTATGGAATTGTCTTGTAACAATTGCCAATAGAGAACTTTGTAATTTCATTGGCAAAGTCTTTGTGATTTTGGTACTGCGACATTACAAAGGGTCATTGCATAAAATGTTAGAATCAAACATATTCTATTAGTGGGAAGAATTCGGTATTCTTACAATAATGATAAGGATTAGGAGTTGTGAAATGAGTATCATTGGAAATGTGTTCAATTGATCTATTTCACAAATAAAGGACCATAGGTAAACATAGTGTGCATGCTTGGTGCATAGGACAACTGTTGTTATAATTCAAGTAATAAGTTGATTACCCAAAACAACAAATAATGAGTGATCAATATGGTGATTAAATAAAAGTGTTTTATTTATACTCAAAAGTTTGGGGCCATATAGGATTAGTATTATTCTTGTGTTTCACTTTGCATGTTTTGACTTCCTGAATAATAAGATTATTCGAACGTTTGATAGTCGCTCATACTTTGGGAGTAGGTATGAAAGAAGATTGTCATGAATTGGTTTGTAGATTGTCTAAAGTGTATTAGACATAGCAAAGGTTTGCTGCAATGTTCATGAGTGCTTATGAATAAGATTTGAGCATTAGATTAAACCCACACTCACTTGGATTGCTTCATGGATTTTATCACGAGTGATTGGTGAGACGGTAATATCTTATATTATTGAAACTGAGATATGTGAGTTGTGTTCTGCAAATTGGTTGCACATTGATAATATGTAAACGCACCAGTAACTTGGTGTTATAAAACATAATGTTGTGTGTGATTTGATGAGTAGGTACAAGCGAGCATTGAGTCAAAGTTTATCCGTTCCTTTTACCCAAAGTGGGATAAAAGCGATATCTATGGGCCCCTCGATGATTTAGTGATGACACCCTAAGTCCTTGGCCAAGCCGGGACTAAGTTGATGTGTTCAATTGTAGTATGTTGTCAGTCGTCATAAATTGGAAATCAGGAAACAACACGTGAACAGAGAGTATGATTAAAATCCATGTCTCAGTTAATACGATATCTAGAATGGAGGATTATATGGTCCCTTATCTAAAGGACACGTTTCTAATATGATTAGAGTTCGACAACGGCTTTTAAAAGCTACGATTGTTGATCAGGTTCCGAAGTCATATGCAATATAGTTATTAGACTTATCCAAGTAGGAGACTGTTGGATTAGGTGTCTAAGCCCATAACTATTTTGGTATGTACTTGACTCGATTGTGAGCATTGTCCTTTTGGGTTGCCTTCACCATAGCAACTGATAGGATGAACTAAGGAGAAAAAGGATTAATTATGACTTATTAATATATTATATGAATAATATATTAAAAGATAAATCATATTGTTTAATTAATATTAGTCAAGAATTAATTAAGAGTTAATTTTGTGGCTAAAAGACATTAATTAAATAAAGGGGATTAGAACTGTCAATTGTGTGATAGTTGAATATTGGACTAATGGACTCCATAGAAGTTGGAGTGGATGAAATCTATGGGGAAACCCATTAGAAATCGTCCAAGGCCTCTAAGGAGGGAGTGTATGGGCTGCTTAGGGCCTAAGCAGTTAAATTAGGGTTTCCTAGTAGAAAACCCTAATAGCCTAACTTTATAAGGAACCCCTAAGTCCTCAAAAACGTGTAGAAGTAATCCCTAAATGTTCTTGGACGTTTTTGGTGCTCCTCCTCCTTCTCCTAGGTTATCTGGTTGCTCATGGTGCTTGTGACTCCCTTAGAGGTGCAACATTTGAGGCACAAAGCTTTCAAAGGTCAAGATCAAAAGGAATTGAGATTGTTACTGCTACATAACAATCAAGGTAAGATATAAATTCGAGTCTCTTGTCAATTTCGATTATTGTATGCTAGAATTAGGGTTTATGAGCTTTGGATGATTATTGCATGTATATTAGACAAACTAGATCCAAAACTTTAGGGTTTGCATTTACACCATAGGATTGATGTAGTGCTCAAAACCCATCAATAGTGTCATGTTATGACCAATAGATTGCATATATTAGTCATAGGTCATGTCTATTGGGTGGTAGTGGCTTATAGTGTCATTTTAAGACCAATGGATGACATATGGCTCATGGGTCATGTGGATTGGGTTATAGTGTCATGTTACGACCAACAGATGACATAGGGGGCATGGGTCTTGTGGATTGGATTATAGTGTCATGTTGCGACCAATATATGATATATGGTTCATGGGTCATATGTATTGGGTCATAGTGTAATGTTACGACCAATAGATGAAATATATGGTTCATGGGTCATATGCATTGGTTTATAGTGTTATGTTACGACCAATAGATTGCATATGGGTCTTGGGTCTTGTGAATTGGATTATAGTGCCATGTTACGAGCAATAGATGACATATATGGGTTGTGGGTCATGTGCATTGGGTTATAGTGTCATGTTACGACCAATAGGTGACATATGGGACATTCGTCATGTGCATCGGGTGGTAGTGGCTTATAGTGTCAGGTTACAAGCAATAGATGATATATATATATATATATATATATATATATATATATATATGGGTCATAGGTCATGTGCATTGGGTGGTAGTGGGTTATAGTGTCAAGTTAAGACCAATAGATTACATATGGGTTATAGTTCATGTGCATTGGTTGGAAATGGATCATAGTGTCTTGTTAAGAACAATGGATGACATATGGGTCATGGGTAATGTGCATTGGGTTATAATGTCATATTACAACCAACAGACTACATATGTGTCAAGGGTCATGTGTAATGGGTGGTAGTGGCTTATGGTGTCATGTTAAGGCCAATGGATGACAGTGGTTCATGGTTCATGTGCATTAGGTGGTATTGGCTTATAGTGTCATGTTAAGATCAATAGATGACATATTGGTGATTGGTCATGTCCGTTGGGTGGTAGTGGATTATAGTGTCATGTTAAGACCAATGGATGACATATGGGTCATGGGTTATGTGGATTGGGTTACAGTGTCAATTTACGACCAATAGATGATATATAATTCATGGGTCATGTTCATTACGTTATAGTGTCGTGTTACAGCCTATAGATGACAAGTATAGATTATGGGTCATGTACATTGGGTTATAATGTCATGTTTTGACCAATAGATGACATATGGGTCATGGGTCGTGTGTATTGTGATATAGTGTCATGTTATGACCAATAGATGACATATTTTGGTCATGGGTCATGTACATTTGGTTATAGTGTCATGTTACGACCAACAGATGACATATCGGTCATGGGTCATGTGCATTGGGTTATTGTTTCATGTTATGACCAATAGATGACATATGGATCATGGGTCATGTGCAATGGGTTATAGTGTCACATTACGACCAATAGATGACATATATAGGTCATGGTCGATGTCCATTGGGTTATAATGTCATGTTACAACCAATAGATGTCATATATGGGTTATGGGTAAGTGTATTGGGAATTAGTGGCTTATAGCGTCATGTTAGGAGGAATGGATGACATATGGTTCAAGGGTCATGTTCGTTTGGTTATATTGTAATGGTATGACCAATAGATGAAATTTGGATCATGCGTCACGTGCATTGGGTTATAGTGTCATGTTACGACCAATAGATGAAATATATTGGTCATGAGTCATATGCACTAGGTGGTAGTGGCTTATAGTGTCATGTTAAGACAAGTGGATCTCATATGGGTCATGGGTCATGTGCCTTGGCTTATAGTGTCATGTTACAACCAATAGATTACATATGGGTCATAGGTGATGTGCATTGGGTAATAATGTCATGTTACGAAAAATATATGACATATATGCGTCATCGGTCATATGCATTGGGTTATAGTGTCATATTATGAACAATAGATGACATATATGGGTGATGGGTCATGTGTATTGGGTGGTAGTGGCTTATAGTCTCATGTTGAGACCAATAGATGAAAAATGGGTCATGGGTCATGTGCATTAGGTGGTAGTGGCTTATAGTGCCATGTTACGACCAAAATATGACATATATGAGTCATGGGTCATGTTCATTAGGATAGACTGTCATGTTACGACAATAGATGACATATATGGGTCATGCGTCTTGTGTATAGGGTTATAGTGTCATGTTATGACCAATAGATTGCATATATTGGTCATAGGTCATGTGTATTGGGTGGTAGTGGCTTATAGTGTTTTTTAAGACCAATGGATGACATATGGGTCATGGTTCATGTGGATTGCGTTATAGTGTCATGTTACGACCAATAGATGACATATGGGGCATGGGTCATGTGCATTGGGTTACAGTGTCATGTTACGACCAATATGTGATATATGATTCTTGGGTCATGTGTATTAGGTTATAGTGTAATGTTACGACCAACAGATGAAATATATTGTTCATGGGTCATGTGCATTGAGTTATAGTGTCATGTTACGACGAATAGATTACATGTGGGTCATGGGTCTTGTGCAGTGGGTTATTCATCTTACGACCAATAGATGACATATATGGGTAATGGGTCATGTGCATTGGGTTATAGTGTTATGTTACGACCAATAGGTTACATATGGGTGATTCATCATGTGCATCGGGTGGTAGTGGCTTATAGTGTCATGTTACGACCAATAGATGATATATATGGGTCATGGGTCATGCGCATTGGGTTATAATGTCATTTTAAGACCAATGGAAGACATATGGGTCATGTGCATTGGGTTGTTGTTGTCTATAGTGTCAAGTTAAGACCAATAGATTACATCTGGGTTATGGTTCATGTGCATTGGGTTGTAGTGGCTTATAGTGTCATGTTAAGACTAATAGATGGCATATGGGTCATGGGTCATGTGCATTAGTTGGAAGTAGCTTATAGTGTCTTGTGAAGCCCAATGGATGATATATGGGTCATGGATCATGTGCATTGGGTTATAATGTCATGTTACAACCAACATACTACATATGGGTCATGGGTCATGTGCATTGGGTGGTAGTGGCTTATAGTGTCATGTTAAGGCCAATGGATGACATATGGGTCATGGGTCATGTGCATTAGGTGGTATTGGCTTATAGTGTCATGTTAAGACTAATAGATGACATATGGGTCATTGGCCATGTGCATTGGGTGGTAGTGGCTTATAGTGTCATGTTAAGACCAATGGATGACATGTGGGCCATGGGTCATGTGGATTGGGTTATAGTGTCATGGTACAACCAATAGATGATATATAAGTCATGGGTCATGTTCATTAGGTTATAGTGTCATGTTCCAACCTATAGATGACATATATGGGTTATGGGTCATGTACATTGGGTTATAGTGTCATGTTACGACCAATAGATGACATGTGGGTCATGGGTCGTGTGTATTGGGATATAGTGTCATGTTATGACCAATAGATGACATATTTTGGTCATGGGTCATGTGTATTGGGTTATAATCTCATGTTACGACAATAGATGATATATATATGAGTCATAGGTCATGTGCATTAGGCTATACATAGATAATGAACATTTCATATCCGATATATCGTCGATTACATGATTAAAATGATAAATAATAAATGTAATGAGCTTAGTTAATAGCTTAGATCTTAATTTTTATTTGAATATTTAGACTTTGTTATCTACTTATTATTTTTTAATATAAAACTTGTTATTTTTATTCTATATAGGTTCTTCTAACATTAGATTAGTTACTTTTATTTTTTTAAAATATATTTGAATTTTTTATTCTATGTTGTTCTTACATTTTTATGCCAATCTTGTATAATTTTTATTATGACTCATACTACAACCATATATTAATTAACAATTTAAAAAACAAACATGAAATTGATGAATATAAATATAAATATACATATAGTTTGAGTTGATTTGTTTCAAAAAAAAAAAAAAAAAAAAAAAAAAAACTCATTTTCGATCCAACATTAATCATGGTATTTACAAAGGCATTTAGTTCATTCTGTCATTAATTAATGGGTTTTTGATGTGGCATAGATAATTGCATTGGTTGCTTACTTAAAAAGGTTATTTTAATATTTAGACTTTGGTATCTACTTATTATTTTTTAATATAAAACTAGTTATTTTTATTCTATATATGCTCTTCTAACATTAGATTAGTTACTTTGATTTTGTTAAAATCTATTTCAATTTTTTATTCTATGTTGTTCTTACATTTTTATGCCAATCTTGTATAAGTTTTATTATGATTCATACTACAACCATATATTGATGAACAATTTAAAAAAAAAAACATGAAATTGATAAATATAAATATAAATATAAATATAGTTTTAGTTGATTTGTTTTGACAAAAAAAACCTCTTTTTGATCCAACATTAATAATTGTATTTACAAAGGCATTTAGTTCATTTTGTCGTTAATTAATGGGTTCTTGATGTGGCATAGATAATTGCATTGTTTGCGTATTTAAAAATGTTATTTTTCTTTTTAATAATGTGTTTTGAGAAAACTACCCTTAGTAATCACATATTTGGAATTATTTTAAAGGCAATTTGATCTTTTTGCAACTACATCTTTTAGGCGCCATGATGTTTCTGAAACCATCATGTCGTTTCAATTTTTCAAGCCCTTTCGAACGTCTGCAATCTTCCCAAAGATTAAACTGCCGACTATCAAAGAAAACCTCAAAATCCTCGATAAAGAATCGCTCTCAAAATCGATTTTTCCTGACGTTATTGAAACTAGTACTTAGTCCACGATTAGTGCATCGAAGTAGGGGTTTTTTTGCCCCTATTACACCGTATTTCACATTTCAGTTGTTTTTTTTTTCTTAAAATTGATATCAGCTTATGCAATGTGTATTTTTTAAGTAGAATGTTGAATACAATATGTTGTAGTTCTTTGGATGATCTATCAGTAGAGATTTAAACTCGGATTATTGTAATGTTAGGGTCAGAATCTGAAAAAGACATCATATCTACAAGAATTTGGTAATTCTCAGCAAATATTAACTTATGAATGTATATTTGATGAAATATAACTTGATTTATTATTTATTACTTTAATATTTCAATTTATGAAGTTCGAAAAAGATGTTTGTAGCGGGGGAAGAAAGTGACGTGTTCAAAGAACCATCCCTCCACATGTTTGAAGGGACGGGTCCTAAAGATCTTAAGGCTGATGTATTTATACACAAATATGTAGTGTATAAAAAATTTGATGCTATATATAGATAAAGAGTGGTATGTGTAATTTGAGTAATTTGATTTATTATATTTTTAGTGTGTCATTGGTCTTAATATTAGTGTTGTTTTTATCTGTTAACAAGAGGAGTGCTTCTGTAAGGGCAATTTTGATTTGGGAATGAGTTTTCTCGGTGATGTAGGAGATAAGGATCATCTCGAGGTAGTTTATTTGCTTATGATGATCCGCATAACAAGAGGGCCTCCTGGGTATGATGAAGGTATGTATATTATGTACATCACATTTTCTATATAGTTAATTAATACATGTTTATAGGTTGTGCAATTTATTGGCCATATAAATCTTTAATTTAAGTATTAATGTTAAAGACTAGATATTAGAATATTTAGTGTTATGTTGTATAATTTGAAATACTTATTGAAACTGATACAATAGATTGATAGTTTTTTTAATGTATACTTGTCTGTGAACAACTACTTGATGAGTATTTCGGTTTGTGTGGTCTGGAAGTTGGACAGTACACAGTTTATGCTGACGGTGCCTTGGAATTTTTTAGGAGTGTAGATGTTGTTCATAAACTTACAATGGATAACATCACAATCCAATGTGAAGAGGAATGTCATTCCGTTGAAGAGGCATTTATAGATGGAAAAGATGAGGTTGAGGACCCACATAGGTATTGCAAAGTGTGTGGTTGATACGTAAAGTACGGTAATCTTTGTAGGTTTGCTAGGAAATTGGTTGATAATGGATATTAATATTTTATAAATGTTGTGAATACTCTTTCGATTGTACATATATATTTTTAAATGGATGCATATATATCTTTTGGAAGACAAAAATAGAAATGACTATAATTATTAAGTATCAATGACTTTAAATATTGTTTATATTATGTTAGTTAAATTTAATTGGTGTGTGATAATTATCAATTTGGTCATATATGTTAATTTAGTGTAGGTTACTTTATTGACAATGAGTTTATTTTGTATACAATTTTATTTTGTTTAGGTTTTTATTTTGTTAATAATTATAATAAAGTTTATATGTTTGTTATGAACTATAATCACGACCAAGGGTTGTTGAAGGCTCCCGCATACACTCTTTCTTTGACCTAGTATCAATTCTACAAATATTTTATGTCATTGTCAAATCATCAAAGTGATTATCTAGAACTGTTATATCAAAGAAAAAAATCCAAGTGATCCATTTTTGGTTACTTATTATTGATGCATAAGTTTCAACAATTATATAGATTGATAATTTGTAAATGTGTGTGTCTTCCATACTTTATAGAACATTGTCAATTATTGTAGTACATTAACCTTGCAATTACCACATATATAATTACATTTCATCTCATCACATCGGTTTTACATTACGATCTAGTACCAAGCATTTGACCATATGTATGACCATAGCATTTCTGCGAAAGTTCACTGCATATAATTACAAATTAAGTCCTTCTTCTTTAATGTTATTCAAATAAGGATACATATTTGTGATATGGTGTGGCTATTCGATCGATATTTTTACTCTTGGACCATTTATGATATGGTGTGACTGATTGTTGTTTTTACACGAACACCATTTATGATTTGTTGTTTTTACTCATGGACCATTTGTTTAAAGTAGAATGTCATTACATGATAGAACTGTAATACGTACCATTCAAAAAGTGGCAAATTAATATTGTATCTAAGTAAAACAAATTACTATGACGAAAATATATTAGACTAGAAAAGTTATCACTCCACTAAAAATGATTTAATAATATTAACAAATATTAGCTTTTTATGGAAACATATATGTAGATAAGGTTATATTATTATGATAATATATCAGTTAAATTTAAATAGCAATAGCAGATTTATTTTGATACACTTACATTATGTGTGACAAACCAGACTTTATGATTTACAAGTATAAACAATTACAAATATATTGTCTCATGATTTACAAACAATAACACTCAATGTGACTAATAGCAAACTTAATGATTAATCATTTTTGCCCATTTTTGCTCTAAATAATAGCTAAATGAATATTTCGCGACCTGACTAATAAAAATCATTTGTATAAACATTTGTGACATGGTGTAGCTATTCGAAATCAATACAATCACTTTGAAATAACATGTGACTATACATATAAAAAATTACAAATATATTGTCTCTTGACTTACAAACAATAACACTCAATATGACTAATATCAAACTTAATTATTAACACTTTTCATCATTTTTGCTCTAAATAATAGCTACCTGAATATTTCGTCATGTGACTAATAAAAATCATCAAAACACATTTGTGATATGGTGTAGATATTCGAAATCCATACATCCATTTTGAAATAATAAGTGACAATACACATAAACGATACGCAAGCTATAACACACGTTCAACTTCAATCACATTTATAGTTATGAGACCATATATACTGAATTTTTGCTACATTGAAATCATGTGAGACAAACTCCAATTTATGAGTGAGTGACATAAACATTAACTTTATGTGACGATTTATGACATTTGGACACTTTTTTGTCACTTTTTTACTCCAGTATATTTGTCAGTTTTTTATGTATAGTGTAACTAATGCGTCGAAGTCAATCTTCTATAGTCATGTCTCCCAATTAATAAGTAGGCGAACGTTCCGCCACCATCTTTCTGTTCACTTAAGCTACTTAATTATTAGAAGGTGCAGCAATACGGTTTCGAATAGTCACACAATGGAAACCTTCAACTACTTAACATATCGTATGAATGACTGTTCGTTTCCGACGTCAAGTGACCAAAGCCCTTTTTGTAGTAGTGCAATACTGAATATAGTTGTTTAGCGCATTGTTAATTATCGTTTTATTTATTATAATGTTGCAAGCGGCTTTATTTGCACTAAATATATTCTAATATGAGTATAAATATATACAAATGTAAATAATTATTTATTTATATTTCACCGAATGTACGTTATAAATTAATTTGGAACTAGGAATCATGGATTTATCATGCTTATAATGGTTTCGTTGCGTACTAATTTTAGACAACTTAATTTGATTGCATATTACCTTATAGCAAGCTAGTTAGCCATAGCATACCAAGCCAACTCATTGCTTCATCAACATGTGATATGATGTTGCATCTTCTTCAAAACTTGTAAAGTTTGAAATAAACTGTTTGTACCATTTTGCTGATGATTTTGGTATCCTCTTAAGAGTTACATAGTCAACATGGTAAAGCCCGAATCTTATTGTGTATCCAGATAACCACTCAAAGTTGTCCAGCAACGACCAAGCAAAGTAACCTCTAACATCAGCTCCTTTCCTGATCAAATTTATAACCAAGAAAATACAATAAAAACATGACTAAACGTGAAATTTCCATCTCACAATATTAAATTTTGGTACAATAATATATCTGTTGAATGGTATTTTAGACATTTTTGAGTGCGGAACTGATTGAAAAAAACATAAATAAATAAGTAAATAAAAAGAAGGAATATGCATGCGATACATACCTTATTGCCGAAAGTAAGGCATCCAAGTAGCTCTTCATGTATTCTATTCGTTTCTCATCATTGAGGCAACTATCTATGTTTGAATCAGGCTGGTTCATCACGCCCAAACCTACAATATTCACACATTCCACACACACAAGCATAACTATGACGCACACAGAAATTTCATGGGATGCAATTAGCACCCATAGCATTTTTGACTTGTCCCATTGAAATTATTTACGATTTATGTTAAGTTTGTATATATGTAGAGTATAAAGGACGTTTCACTCATTTTTTAAATAAAAAGTTGTAATTAATGATATGTAACTATATGTTGCACTTAATTTATGAATTAAATAAAAAAAACATGTTTATTATTTTAAATTTTCCAACACTTTGGATATTTTTTTCCTGGGACGTGTTGAACATTGGTGCATAATATATCATATAAGTTAATAACTCACCATTCTCCGTGATAAAAAGTGGTATATTATTGTATCTGTTCTTGAGATAAATCACCATCTTCTCCATTCCTTGTGGATAAACATAAAGCCAATCCAATGCAGTCTGCATAACCCACAAAACAAGTAACTGAATCTCATATCCACACTTGAATGGACCTTTCTCCTTCTGTCCCATGAAAAATTCAATAAT
Organism: Lactuca serriola; assembly: GCF_051521515.1. Lineage (NCBI taxonomy): Eukaryota > Viridiplantae > Streptophyta > Magnoliopsida > Asterales > Asteraceae > Lactuca > Lactuca serriola. The sequence goes on along the minus strand of NC_136411.1, from coordinate 95,916,852 downwards.
ATGAGTTTTACGTAGGTTTCAAAGTTAAAATTACTTATTTGCCATGCTCATTTCCTTTCATATAAATTGATGACATTTCTTTGTATCCATTTGACAATTATTGTAACTTTCATGGGACACAAAGAAGGTGAATTGAAATTAGGAATTCCGTACAGATTCTCCTATTAGAGCATTGTTCTTAAGAGCAGTTCTGAGATAATAACCCTCTGTCTTTGAAATTCCAGGTCCTTGTTCACATGTTGAGTGTAAACAGTCTTTGACAAAGAAACTTGTATAATGGTTGACACCGATGAAGTCTAATCCATTCTTTAGCTTCTTGAAGTAATCTTTTGAGAAGGGGGGTAATAAAGATCCTAGAATATCTTTCATTTCTTGAGGATATTTTCCAAATATAATCGGGTCCAAGAACCTAAACAACAAAATATTAAATTGGATTCATGGCATCCATGTTGTAATCTTTTTTTGTTTGTAGGTATTTGAATATATAAATAGTACACTACAAATGTTGCCCCATGAAATTGTGACCTCACCAATTCATGTAAAAAGATTGAGCTCTCTGAGCAGCAAGTCGGTCTTCTGAAGAATTGCTAATGGGTTCATACCATACAGCATTCATAACAATCCCAATATAACTGGCGTTTTGTTTCCCCTAAAACCCAATGAAAAGTCATGATTAAAAACAAGTTGAATGACACATTATGACGATCTCTTTTTTAGTTATATTCAATGGGGTTAGAGTACCTGATATTTAGTCCGATAAATATCGACTGCTGCAGCATGGGATAGGATCATATTATGAGCTACTATAAATGGTTCCCTTTCAGAATCCCCAGAGCTACAATTCCCAAAAGAACCAGAACACCTCGCTGGTGGGTAAATCCCTGATCTATAACCACGAATTGCAACCACATTTGGTTCATTGAAAGTGACCCAATACTTGACCCGGTCCCCATAGTATTTGAAACATATATTTGCATAATATGCAAAATCTTTCCTGAAAAAAAAACAGTGTTTCACTATCTATAAGGATAAAATTTTAAATTATAGACATGTTAGGTTATGAAAAGAATTTTAGATATACGTGTACCCAACAATGAATTGTTGTTACTTACTGGACTTGGGAACTTAACCAACCACCATATTTATCTTCAAGTTCCTGAGGTATGTCGTAATGAGTCAATGACACAAATGGTTCGATTCCTAAAAGAAACATACCGAATAACATTTTTATCTTAATAATTTTGAATTTGGCTGGACTTGTAAAATCTAAAAGTACACTCTTTTTAACGATGGATCAACCTTTTCCTAGCAAGGAATTGATGAGATTGTCGTAGTGCCTTATTCCAGCCATGTTAACATCTCCAAACTTTCCCTCTAATGGAAGTAAACAAACCAATAATCAATACATCGCTCGAAAACTACTGGATATAATGTCATATATCCATTCGACCAACAAAATACCCAAACAAATTTCACTTAAATGATGTTGTCAAAAACAAAAATTTAGTTACCCAATATTATGAAGAAGTCTTTTTTTTTTATTTATTATGTATTAATTTTGTGTCTAGGCTTATTTAATTAGCCATATGTGCGAGCAATAAGGAGTATCAAGTGAAGTGTCTAGTTATTTATAAAGAAATTAAGTCGTTGGGCAGTGGACTCTAGAGACTATCTTTAATAATTTGCATATATATCATCATGTACGAGTGAAAAAAAAAAAAACACTTTTTGTTCTCCATTCAATTATTATCTCCAAAATACTTCAATCTTTTAATTATTTCAAGAATTGGTATCATATTATTGTTAGATCAAGTAACATATATTCCTCACTTGTACAAAACATATTTAAGAGGACCACATCTCTAAAAAACCCGAATATGGAACCACACCATTTAAAGTATTTATTGGTGTGGTTTCCATATAACCACATTAAAAAACATTTATAGGTGTGTTTAGCTCTATCCCACACCATGAAACCAAATTCCCTTGTAATATTTTGTTTCCAGATCAATGTCTTCCCTTCTAATTTATCATTTCCTGTGCAATGCCTTTTCCTTCCAATGTGATGTTATTTATCCTAATTTCATTTGGCAACACCACTCCGAACATCGTCGAATCCTGCTCCCCTCAACACCATCGTTGTGACTGACCCCACCCCCATGATTGCTACTTCACGACTTTAGGTACTCAACTTCATGTCAACAACATGATGACTCTGATTTCTCTTTGAGGCATCGACTTCCACTCGTCTTTGTTGTTCATCACCATCAACCCAACATCAAGACACTCATGTATGTGTATGATACTCTGATTTCTAAAGTTAGGGTTTCAGTAATTACTTTCAATTGATTAATGTTATTTTAGATTAGTCTTTACGAAACCGTTGGTGCAAATGTTAAGGCCACAGTTAATGTGCAGCTTAATGTTCATGGGATTGTTGAAATAGAATTTTCATCAGTGAGTGTGATTTCTTGCCTAAGTTTCACAAATGTCGTTGAAAATATCATGATATCATTTTCTTTTGTGTTTTTTGCCTCAATTTTTAGAAGTTATGTTCATAGTGGCTAAGAGTTTTACAAAGAATAATGGTGTTCATCATGAGCATGTTGGTTGGTTCTAGCTTGTTAACTGCAAATAATGTAAGTTAAACTTTTGGAAAAACATTTTAGTGTTTTGGGGGAAACTTTATATATATATATATATATATATATATATATATATATTTATATATATATATATATATTCGATAAGCCATGGTAAACCATTGTGTAACACCCTATTTTCCGTTGGTGTTTTTCCATTATTTGAATGGTGGATTTATATTCTAAATGAAAATGGATTGTTGGGGCCAAGTAGGAAGCCATTAATCATATTTGTTGAAAAACTGAAATTTTGGCTGATTTATCAAAAGACGTAGTGCAGCCTTCGGCCTAATGGGTTGATCATGTTATTAGGGTGTTTGTAACGATCGTCTTTTGAGGTACTAATTACTTAATTTTCTTAAATTATAATTGGTCCAAGTATGGATAATAGGAGTATTGGATTGGACTTATGCACTTGGACCAAAGGCTTGGGCCGCCCAGATGACTTATGTTGGGCGTAGACTGGGCGTCCGCGGGGCGTAATGGGGCACGGTTAGAATTGGGGGCGTGCACACGTACGCGTAACGTACCAAAGTGTACGCGCAGCGTACGTGAACAGATAAGGAAAACCCTAATTTAGGGTTTAAGAGCTATATAAACCCCATTATAGCCTCCCCCTGGTTTCTTATCAGCCTCCTCACCCACAAGGAAACCCTAACTTGTTCTTACCCTTTCTCATTGTGTGAAGTTGCTTTTGTGAGTGTTTTTAGTGGAAGAAAGTTGTGAAGAAGGAAAGGAAAGGTTGGAGAAGAAGCTTGAGCTCAAGGATCTGGACTAAGCTCACCCTTTTGTCACAACAGAAGGTATAAAGCACTTAACTTTTTTCCTCATATTCTAGATCTAGGGTTTTGGGAGTTTTGGACCTCTTTAGGTCCAAAGGTTGGACTGTGATCTTGTGAATCTGTTTTTGAGCTTGAGGTTGCTATCCTTGAGGCTCAAAACACTTTCTTAGCAATAAAGTTTCAATCTTTGAGGCTTCCATGAAGCCATGCATGAGATCTAGCCACTTCCATGGAAATAGATTATTGTTTTTAAAGTTTGAGCTTATGTGAGTCATGTAAGCCATCAAGTAAGCAACTTTATGGTTTAAGGCATGGAATAAGACTTGGATCTAAGTTTGTAGCTTCTAAATAGAAATATTAAGCACTTAATAGAGAAAGGACTTAACATGGAATTACGCTGAGCGTAAATGGGAGTACGCCCAGCGTACCCGCCATCGAACAGTTACGCTAAGCGTACTTCAGAGAACGCCCCGCGTAACTCAGTCAGTTTGGACCTTGGGTATTTGGGCCTCGGTGTGGGCTGTATTTGGACCTTGGGCTTTAGTGGGCCAGCGGGAGTCAGAGTATGGGCCAAAGGCATTTTGGGCTTAAGTAGGGCCATATGAGGAGTTGGGACCAATTTAGAAAATTAGGCCATTAGTGGGCCTTTGGTGGGCCATTAGTGGACTTAGAAAGAAGTAAAGGGTTTGGGCCTTGGTTAGGACCCACACCATAGCAAGGGTAAAATAGTCATTTCACCCATAGAAGGATCCTCGTTTTGATTAAGTGTTTTACTGGTCATGATAGCCGGAGAGCAGCCAGGGATTCCTCACTCGGATTTTGAGCGATCAGTTCGTCGAGGTGAGTTTCCTTCCAGTAGGAACGGGTCTACGGCCACAATGTCGGCCCATTTAGATAGTAGTAGTTACGGACTGCGGTCCGATGTCGGGGTAGTTCCAAGAAGTAGTTCAGTATGCTTGATGTCTTTGGGATTTAGGAATGTCTATGTGTTATGTATTCCGGACTGCGATCCGATGCAGTATGCACTATATGTGTTATTGTTATATGTTATGATTATGTTATGCTATGTTCAGTCAGTTCCGGACTTCGGTCCAATACAGAGGGCGAGGCCCTAGTCAGTTCCGTACTTCGGTCTGATGCAGAGGGCGAGGCCCTAGTCAGTTCCGAACTTCGGTCCGATGCAAAGGGCAAGGCCTTAGTCAGTTATGAACTTCGGTCCGATGCAGAGGGAAAGGCCCTAGTTAGTTCCGGACTGCAGTCTGATGCAGAGGGAAAGACCCTAGTTAGTTCTGGGCTTCGGTCCGATGCAGTGGGAAAGGCCCAGTATGTGCTTTATATGCTATTGTATGGTATGTGGTAGTTTGGGGGAGCTCACTAAGCTTCGTGCTTACAGTTTCAGTTTTGGTTTCTGGTACTTCAGCTACCAAGAGAAAGGGCTCTGGATGATGGCATGGCACCCACCACAGTTTTAGCCTGGGAGTTAGACTCTGATATTTGACATGATTTGACATCTGATGTGATATGAGACATATTTATAATATCTTGAGATACATGACTTATGGTTTTTTCTATATGATGTTGAATATTATGGTTTTAGTAATATTTTCAAACGAAATTTTTGGCTTGTGTTTTTCGGATGTTTCAGTTTTGGGGGTATTTTAAGTCCATTAACCCTTAGGGTGTGTTCATCCTCAGCTTCCAACATCCTTAGATCGTTTCTTGAGAAACTCTAGCCTCCTTCTTATTGTTTTTGATCTTTTGGATCATTTGTGAGCTTATATCTTCATTTTTTGGTGAAGTTTAAAGATCAAAATTTTTACCTTGTTTATTAGAAGGAAGATCCAAGTATAGATCGAGCACAACTATATCATTTATGGACCTTTGTTACTATAAAGTTCATATATTGCGCTCTAGTTCTTGTGATCTTTTGAAATGTTTTTTCTTTGCACTTTTTAATCGTGTTTGATTGTGTTCCTTGAGATGAGATAACTGTAGCACCTTTTGAGCACCTTGGAAAGCTCTTTGGACCTTTTGGACTAGGAAAGTTGTGTTTTTGTGCCTTCCCTTTAAGTCATGTAAGTTATATGGTCCTTTATCACTTTTTTAGCATTAAATTTTAGTTAGTGCATGTTTGGAATGTCTTAATGGATATATTTGAAAACTTTATCCATTTACACATTTTGGTGATTCCGATCTAAATGTTCGAAGCTTGGACTTAATGGAGTAAGACAAATCTAGTTGTTGAATCTGGACAGACATGCCGACATGGCGTGTCTGTTGGGGGTCACGGTGCACCTTGGGGTTTTTCTGATGCGCGTCTGTTTTAGTCTAAATCCTGACAACTTTGTCATGTAGTGAACGTGACACGCCCAAAAGAGGACGTGGCACGCCTAGTTGACCAAGAGTTGAATTTTTTTTTTTTACTTTTGTTCATTGACTTTGACCTTGGTAGTTGACTTCTTGACAAAATTTTCTTTTGTCAAATTGAAGGGTTTTGAACTATAGACTAAGGTTTAGTCTTTATTTGGTTATGCATTTAGTGTAGCTGAATCATTAGGCTTTGAGTAGTGTATTTCTTCAATAACAAGACAACATTTTTCTAGATCTACAAGATATATATACAAACTTAATAATCAAATATCCTAGAATCATAAACTAACAAAATCGATTTTCTGGATATATTAACAAAAACAAAAAATAATCATTTGATTTTTGAGATCTGCAAAAAACAACTTAGAAAACACGATTTCCAAATCTGCAAACCTCTAGAAAAAGAAAATGAAAACCAAATCGATTATGGGTTTCTAAAAACAAAATAAATGGACAAAATGATAGATGCTCATGGTATCAAGAACGTTGCCTCTTCCCTTTATCTTCTCTTGTTGCAGAAACCTTACCCTAGCATTGCCTTCATCCTCTTTCGATTGCCGCCTTCATTGATTGAGCCCTTGATTGACTGCATCCTCCTCCGATTGCCACGTTCATAAGACCTAGATCGGTAACAAGTTCTTGGCCGTTTTGGACAAGGGGAAGGAGATTGATAAGGTGCGGTGGGGGAATCGACATCCCAATCGGCACACAGGAGGCAAAGGAAAATCAAAAGGGAAGGTGTAGGGGATGATGGACTATTAGTAGGGATAAGAGTCAGGGATGGTATCTGCAACCATTTCATCCCTTTCAGTGATGATTTCCGGTGTCGCTGATTGTTGGCGGTGACGGTGGAAGAGGAGATTTTAAAGAAAAAGATGATGGGATGAGATGATCGGTGGATGTATGATTTGTAGGAAAAATATATTTCTTTTAGTTGATTAATATTTTAGTATATTAATATTTTTTTAAAATAAAATAAATACAGAAAAAAATACCTAAAAGGAATAAAATGTCCTAGCTTTTAAAGATATGCGAGAATTAATGGATGTTTCGGATGTGCAATTAACTCGATGGACCAATTCTACATTGATGTTTCAATTAAGGATCATCCGTGCCTGAAAAAAATGGTCTTAAACTGTACTTTTTGGTAAACCACATGGACCAAGTTTGTAGTTTACTACCCATGAATTTGGTCACATGTTTTTATTTCCACAGTATATATTCACTACAAGAAAAATAGACATTAATGACGACAAAAACCTTTGGTAGAAGTTCAATTTGTCGCATGTAAAAGCAATAGTAGCGACACGTTGCCGCTAAAAGGTTGTCGATATTGCCGTGTCACTATTACTCAAAATTTCGCCGTTAAAAATATTTGTCGCCGCTAATAACCATATCGTCAGTAATACAATACGTTTGTCGCCGATAATAATATATGTCGCTAGTAATATTATTCTAATTTTTTTTAAATCAATATTTTTCGGGTGTCAAATTTTTTATCAATATAATTTTCAAAATTCATAAAACTAAGAGGAATCGGTGCAACAGCCATGCATGGCAGGTCTTTATTTTGTATCTAACCGTGGATAAAAAAAATTGTTCTCTTATTATATGATATTTTACAGTTCAATTAATTACTTCCATCAAATGAAAACTAGCTAGTTCTGCAATGTCACCATGTCGGGAGCAATAAATTTAAGTGATATGTATACGAGTTGTTTGGATGTTTACTCCATAGGCACAAGTTTTGCGAATATTAATTAATAACGTCTTACTTGGTAAAATTCTAGCCCATGATATGGAGAAACGAAAGGTATTAACTCCGATGTACTCCATAAGCTCAATATCTTCCTGTATTATCATAAAGACACAAGTTTACAAATTATATATTTTTTTGAACAAAAATCGAATTCAGTAAAATAAAACAAACTTAAAAAAAAAAAACAAATAAATAAAATAAAATAAAATAACACTTGCTTATATGGAATCTAAATTTGGCATTCATTATTGTGAATGCCAACTTACTCCAACAATGACTGATACAAGTTGAGTCCATAGTTGGGAATGCCAAGGCATCCCATAAGTTACTCAAGTTTTGGAGCTATTCAATGAAGGCCTTGCATTTTTGTCAAAATGTAGCATCAAAATGCAGAGAAAATGACAGGTTTTGCCCCTTGTCATTCCATGTGGGCCACAACATATCATATGGTGCGTCCCAATACAACCACTACATCAATGATGTTAAAAATATAATAAAAGAAAGCAAACGAACAACGAATACAATCTTCCAGTAGATATTGTAAGTGCTCTAAAAAAATTCCAAGAGCAAGAACAAGCATATATTAATACATAATTTCAGTTTCTAACAGGACCTACGAAAACATTTTTCAATTGTTTGCATGACTGTAATTGGTTCTATTACATTTTAACTATTAAGGTCAAACCATGACGCACTGAACTTACAAGATACATGTGGTAATGATCAACCGCGATATCTCCATTAGAACCATCAGCGATATTACCTTCAAAAGAACCAAATCTGCTAATTAATATTAATATGGAGATGACAATATTGAAGATAAATTATATAAGCTACAACTAAAAGAAATATATATATACGTAATTACCAGGTTTATGTGAGAAAGTATCCCAGTTACTGAGTCCTTTCCCATGAGTAAGGTAAGCTCCTTCGAACTGTCAACATGGTGGCTCATCCATCAAATAAATATGTAAAAAGAAAAAGTAATCTGCTAATTGCTAAAAAACCATGGTATAAACAGAACCTGATAAGAAGAGGATGCAGTTCCAAATAAGAAGTTTGTTGGAAATGAAGACAAACTGGAATTGGCTCCTAAAATATTAGTGAATTCATGTGATGCCGTAAAGATTGATGAATATGCCCCCAGCATAACAAGGAACAACAAGTATATTGCGTATACCATGAAAATTCTTGAAAGTTAATACCAAAGAGAGGGTGTGACTGAGATATTTTGTATTTCTAAACTTGTTAAGGTTTTTATACGAAAATTAAGGAAAGCAACATATGTATATTAATTTCAGAAACCATGTACCATAAAACAGGAAACCACATAGTAAAAATATCTTGTAAAAGAGCCAATTATATAGACATAGGATTTGTTCTATGATTAGCATGGTCCATTCTTTGATTCTTTCGCGCGTCTTCTATTTCCTGATGGAGACGGGACTCAAAAAATATAATTAAAAAAAGAAGGGAAAATGAGCATCGGCGTTAGCAATTTAATAATTGCAAATATGAAATAGTTGTTCTCTTTGTTTTAATAGTGAATTTAATTAGTTAATTAAATAATTTATTTATATCTAACTCTTTATTAATACATAAATATCTATTCTCTAATAAATTAACATCATTTCTGTTCCGTCTCTTATGAGTTTTAATAATTTTTATTTTATTATATTTTGGAAATAAATATATCTACAAGTCAGTTTTTTAAAATTTTAAAATTAAAAAGTGATAATATATATATATATATATATATATATATATATATATATATATATATATATATATATATATATACACGTACTTAAGTTAATTTGTTTTTACTAATTATTGTGTGCCAGAATACACAAATCTGGACCACCAGAGGATTAGAATCAACAATCATGATCTGAGGGTCTATGATATTATAATAAGGTAGCATGTATCATATAATCACACAAATTTCAACAAAATGGTATTTTGGTCAATTAACCTATTTTAAAAAACAAAATTTTCCTTTTTACATTAATTCTAATTAAATTTTAATATTAGTTTTAATAATAATCGATTTTATTCTGTCAGAATGACAAAAAGTCAACAATAAACTAGTAAATATATTTACGGTTTTATTCTTGCAGAATATTGTTTCATTCAAGATACTTTTTATATTAAACATGCTTAAAGAATTATAAAACATATTATCAAGAATAACATTTTCTAAAGAATACGAATTTTATTCTTTAAGAATCATTATTTACATTCATCCGTAAACAAAAAGACTATAAACAATTATTACAATCATTCTAAAAAAAATTATGACTAATAATGGTTTAAGGGTTACATTTATTCTTAAAGATTAAAACTAAAAATGGTTAAAAAAGAAATAAAAAAACATCAAAATCTAACAAAAACACTATCTTATTCCGAAAGAATATTATTGTTAAGAAACAATTTATAAATTCTAACAGAATACATTCTGTTAGAATACAATATCGTTCTCTATGTTTTCTTCATTTTCCACATTAATGACAACCTCTTCAAAACCTAAATTCACAAGGAAAACATACTCAACTTTCAAATATTAAAAGTTGTAGTGCATTAAATAGAATAAAACAATAAAGTCTAATAGAATGTGATATACATTCGAATAGAATATAGCTATAATTTCTACAAACCAACATTAACAATCATCCTTAAACTTGCAATGTATATTATTCTGAAAGAATATAATGTTTCATTATTTAGGATGTCATTTTATAAGAATCGAGACCAATAACAAGAATAGAAACCAACTTTATTCTGACAGAATTAGTTACGGAAATTCACTGCTTAAGTTGACAAGAAATTCAAGATTCTATTCTGACAAGATTAGAATTCGATATTCCATTCTAGCAGAATAATCGACATTAAGATGCATTAAAAAAACCTAACAGTTTAAATAGAAAAAAGGACTTTGAAATTGAAATAGCAGGATACATAGAATGCATAAACATATATACTTATCTGTTGGTTAAAAAACTGATGATTGTGTTCCAAAATCAAAATCAAAAAGCAATTGAATGTAAAATCTATTTCAGGATTGAGGTAAATAATTTCTACAGTTAAGCACAAGTTACTACATCACATAAACAATCTTTTGTTTTCCAATTAGAAATACCTAGATTTCAACTATGCATTTTATCGAACACGTGGTGTGCTTCTTCAGTTTCTTCAAAAAAAATTTAGTGAGAGTCTTACCAATTTAGTTTCTTGGTTCGTTGGTAATCTATAAAAAAATAAAGAACTCAACATGTACAACAACAAATTGGAGTTGCGAAGATACCTGATCAAAAACGAAAAAAAATGAAATCTGGAAACTAAATTCTTGCTTTAGCCACCGCAAAATCAAACATTCACAAAATTGTGATGTTGCAATTTAGGTAACCAATGGAGGCTTGTCCTTGTCTCATTGGAAACCTGAATTACGTCCACTGTGGGGTTGACCTTCACGAAATTTTGAACATCGTGGTCTCGCTGTATCCTTGCATTGCATCACCACCATCACATTATTAGTGACAAGCTTTAATAATAGGGACCAATGTTGGGAAAACGAGAGGGAGGAGATATCGTTGTAGACGTGATTAGACTTAGTATGGTTTTTGAGAACGTCGGTGGTGATTTTTGGAGCCTGAAGATGAATTCCAGAGAAAGAGAAAAAGAATCGGCTAGGTTTTTTTCAACAGATTTTGACTTTAACATCCCATATTTAAAGGAATAATAAACAACGTATTAATTATCTACCATAATTAAATATGCAAAGATTACTATAATACTCTTAAACGATTTATTTAACTATTTATTTTTTCCTAAATTCTTATTGGTGCATTTATGCACATAATAGTTAGAAACATTTGAACCTAGCTCTCTTTCTCTCTCTCTCTCTCTCTCTCTCTCTCTCTCTCTTTGTATAGAAAGCTGCGATTTTTTATTAAAAAAAAGTTTTGTGATCTCTAAGTATTTTTTATGCATTTTTATGATTTTTAGGGTTTTTTTTCGGGTTTTTGTTTTCCATATATGTATATACATATATATATATATATATATATATATATATATAAATTAAATGAAATAAATAATTTCTTCTTTCCATATTTAATTTTGTTTTGAATCAATCAATATATTATATAGATTTCACACATCTTCTACTCTAATAAATGAATGTTTTTTTGTTTTTTTTTTTTTGCCACATGTCACACTCTTAATTAATTTGTCAACTGTTCTTTTATAGTTATTTTGAATTAATTTTTTTCCACATATTATTTTATTGGTTTTTCTATTTTGATAAATTCCACATAATACTTTAATGTTATAATGACAATAAATATAGTAATAAATGAATATCAATTTCATTAATAGACTTATCTTCTTATTTTTCAAAATTTCAAATTAAAGCTTATTATTTTATTTTGTTTATCTGTTTAAATTTCAAAGATAAAAAAAATCAATTTTAATAGTTCATTATTTTTCTTATTATCTTATAAATCCAAAGTTTTTAAATATTTAGACCTTTATATTTTTTTTTAATTAATCCATATAATAAATGGGTCTTACATCTAATACTATTTATATATCAAAAATAATAAATTTTCATTTCATTAATTATTGACTTAATTTCTATAAACCAAATTATTGTCTTTATTTACCTAGAGCATTATGTATTCAAAACATGGCACGTTTTAATTGCGGATAGTGCTGCATGATTTAGTAACGACATGGGCCCTAGACGGTTTTAGCATGAACCGTCCATAATATGTGGCTTACCCTTGAATAAAAACATAAATAAAATTAAATCATATAATTGTTTAAAAACATATTAAGTAGTTTTTTTTTTTCATTTTTTATATGATAGTTGATAGACTAATTTCCATCAATTTGATTGTCATGTTTCCGTTTCTTCAAATTATAAATACATACTTTCGTTAACATATTATTAAATAATTGCTATTTATAAATACTTAAATAAATATGCTAAAATTTATAAACAAGTTTAGTATGTGAATATTAATTTTTAAAGAGTATCGATATAAAATTGAAAAAAAAATTAACTAATGATATGACATATTTGAAATGCGAGTCATCTTGCATTGGTATGAATGGTTTTAAAAAAACATATAAGATGCACGTAATTTATTGCTAATTACCAATGAATAAACGGTGCATATAATGTTTTTGAAAATAGTCTGATCTTATTTTTGGTTCTGTCTTATTATAATTATTAGTATAAATAACATAATAATAATAATAACTATAAATAATATTTTTTTGTTTTGGAACGGCAGAATAATATAAAACTAGCAAGAAGCTAGAAAAAGAATTACATCAAAATAGTAGCAAAAATAGGATTATGAAGCCAAGAAGACCAACTAATCTTGGCTTTACTACACCTACTAGAAATCCAAACATAAGATTTATGAACAACATCATCAAAAATCATAGATTTCTTAGGCGAATCCGCTCTGAAAATAACACCGTTCCTAAAATTCCAAATGCACCAGAAGGCAGTCAAGATCACAGCATCAAAAGCTTTGCGCTGACCAATACGCGTAATGGTAATGTCAGCCTATTTGAAAAGAGAATCCACAATCAACTGGGAAGGGCAGTTAACACCCCACCAAATTGCGATACGGGACCATAAAGCACATAAATCAGAACACTCAGTAAAAATATGGTCAACAGTCTCCACTCTAGAAGAACAAACAGGGCAAAGAATAGAATCTACCATGATGCCCCTATAGGAAAGGCGTTCTCTAGTAGGGATACTAGACAATCTGATCCTCCAAGTAAGAATGTTGATCTTAACTGGAACCCAATTATTCCAGTGAGTAGAAGTACCTCCATTACTAAGAGTATAACCATCCAAGAGTTTTTGAGCCGAAGAAATAGAAAAATTATCTGACACGTCGATAACCCAACCCAGTCTATCTGGAACCGGCCTGAGATGGAGATCCTGCAAAAAACAGATAAGAGTATGCCATTGTTCCTGTTCCGCTCCACCTCGAGGGTCACGTCTAAGAGTATTAACACCCCAACCCAAAGACAACCTATCTGTAATAGAAGCATTTCTATGCAAATCCAGCGCATAGACTATAGGGAAAGAAACAGACAGAGGCGTATCATCTATCCAAACATCGTTCCAAAAAGAAGTGCGAGTACCATCTCCAACTCTGATAGGGAAAAGGGATTGAAGGTCGATATCTTTCTAACGTAACTGAGCAAACATACGAACGACCCCTCCCCAGGATCCATGGCCAGTAATAGGGAATTTCAAGTTCCTGCAAGCACCATCCAAACCATATATAGATTTTATCACTTTAACCCACAGGAGATCATGGAATGATAAAACCTCCACCACCACTGAAAAATCATAGCTCTATTGAAAGAGAAAAGACTACCAATCCCCAAACCTCCATCATCCCTGAAGGTTAAAACTTTGTCCCATCTAACCCAATGCATGCGACGCTCATCACTATCAGCACCCCAAAAAAATCTTGCCCTTAAACTTTCAAGATACTTCAAAACCGAAATCAGAGCAAGGAAGTAACTCCCTAAAGAACCCAAGACGGACTTCACCAAAGTAAGACGACCTCCAAATGAGAGACACTTAGCCTTCCAGTTAGAGAGCTTGGAATGAAACCAATCGATCATAGGGGCCCAAGAGGATTTCGAGTCATGGGCTGACCCATCGGGATTCCAAGATGAAAAAAAGGGAGCATAGAGGCTGCACAACCAATCCTGTTAGCCACCACAAGAACATTGGAAAAAGAAATTCCAACACCAATCAATTTACTTTTAAGTAAATTGATTTTAAGCCTAGAATCCATGTAAAAACATCTAAGGATACGAAGGAGATAGTTAGCGTTCTTAGGGTCCCAAGGAGTGATCAACATAACATCATCTGCATACAGGAGATGAGAAATCTTGATTCCTGAAATAGAAACTCCTCTGAGAGCATTCCCAGCACGAGCCCTCATCAGAGCAATGTGAAGACCTTCCATATCCAAAATAAATAGAAAAGGGGATAAAGGGTCGCCCTGTCTTAACCCTCAGTGAATTTGAAATTCATCAGTCGGGGATCCATTAACCAGCACAGAAGCTCTAGCAGTAGATAAAAGCTCCTTAATCCACCGACACCACATGGACCCAAAACCCATAATGGACATAATTTCCAATAAGTAGTCCCAAGATAAGGAGTCAAAAGCCTTCTCAAAGTCGACCTTGAGAAGCATCAGAGGATTATTGGAAGACTTACTCCAAGTAACCAATTCATTTAGGGGAAAGGGGCCATCCAGGATCTGTCTACCCTTGATAAAAGCATATTGCTCAGGGCTGATGACACTATGTATAACTTCCACTAGACGATTAGCGAGAAGTTTGCCAATAATTTTGTATTGGTAACGTATAAGACTAATGGGTCTATAATTTTTTGGAGTCTTAGGATCTCTCACTTTGGGAATGATAGTGAAAAACGAAGCATTACATCCCTTGGGTATGACAGAATGATGGAAAAAGTGGTGCACAAAAGCCTCAACATCAATAGCAACAAGGTCCCAATATCTTTTAAAAAATCCAAAAGCAAACCCATCAGGGCTAGGGGATTTATTAGAACCACAGTCCCAAACAGCCCTTTTTATCTCCTCACGAGAAAAAGGGGACTGCAAGTAATCAACCTGCGTTTGGGATAAGTTACTAAAAAGAGCATCATCTGTTACCGGTCTCCACGAAGAGTTCTTCTGAAATAAAGACTGAAAACAATTGTGAAACCCTTCTTTAACCTTGATCGGATTATCCACCCACACGCCGTCGATCATCAAACCACGAATGGCAATTTGTCTCCTTTTACGATTAATCATACCATGAAAAATTTAGAGTTTTCATCCCCTTCAATGCCCCACTGAATTTTAGCCTTTTGAGCAAGATCAAATTGAACAAGATGATCAAGATCAGACATCTCCTTTAATAAAGAAACTCTTTGTTCTCTCAAGTTGGCAGAGCCTTCATCCTCCATGAGCCTAATATCAATAGACTCTAATAAATCTTGCAAAATTTTCCTTTTATTACCCACCATAGCCCGGTGATTAGAGTTCCACTCCCTAAGTTTAGATTTAAGAAATTGAAGTTTTTTCTTAAATATAACCCAAGGGTTAGTCAACTCTGTCTCCACCATCTTGGTAGCCCAAGCCTCCCGAACAATGTTATCAAACCCCTCCATATCAAACCAAGAATGAAATAAGCGAAAAGGATTTGGACCATAATCTACTCGATGCTCCAGAAGAAGAATAGGGCGGTGATCAGGAATATTCTTTTCCAAGACCATAGCTGAAAGGTGAGGAAAAGATTCCAAAAAGCCTTCCGTAACCCAAAAATCTATCAAGCTTGCAAAATTTGGAACCCCATTTATCGCTCCAAGTAAATCGAGGGCCACCCAAAGGAACGTCGACAGGATCAAGAGAATTAATAAAATCATTAAAAACTCTAGCAGAAGACGTATTAAAAATCGAACCTAATCTCTCATACTCGTTTCTAACTTCATTGAAGTCACCCATAACAATACATTCCCCCGCAGAATTGGAGATAAAATTATAAATTTCATTCCAAAGAAGTCTTTTATTACTAATCCCTTGTGGAGCATAGACAACTATAAAATTCACAAGGATACCCGAACGAACCCAAACCGCTTCTATAACAACAGATCCATCATGAATATAAACACAGTTTTGTGAAATCAAATCCACATCCCAAATGACAAGAATACCCCAGAAGCTCCACGAGAGGGATAAAAAGCATGCATAAAGGAGGAATTACCCCAAAAAGATCTAGCCATAACTAAGTCGATGCTCTCTAACTTAGTTTCTTGAATAGCTAAAAATTGATTTTATGATGATTACAAAGATTTTTTATCCAACTCCTCTTATCACTGGAGCCCGCCCCTTGGATATTTATTGATAAACAATTCATTTTGGAACTTGACTGTCAACGTGCCCTTTTAGAATTTCTGTAACACGATCCATACAACCGTCCATATTATACCCCAATGTTTCTCCCATAGCAATAGTTTTTTGTAATTCATTTAGGAATGAATTATTTTTTCCAGTGCCACCTGAAACACTTTGGTTGTTCCTTGAAAACGAAGACCGCTGGTTTAAGAATCCCGGTGGATGCGATTGATCGTCTTCAGAACAGTTAATGCCCGAGACACGACCATATGCTCCAGAAAAACCCAACGGTTTGCTATTTGACCAGTCCTTGCGAGAACAATTTTCAGTAAAAACAGCATTCGTGCCCCTTATTTTCAGATTTTCTACAGTTGCTTTCCGAGGATGATTTGAGAAAAAAGGAGTTGAGGTTGTCGAGGTTGCGTCCGGAGCATCAGATGAATCAGTTGTCGCGTTTTTTACAGCAAAAGTTGTTGTTGTCGTAATCTTTGCAGCACCAGGGGCTGCTGTCGTACACTTGACAGCATCAGTGGGAGTTTGTGTTGTTGCCTGCATGTCTTCAGCCGGTGTAGAGGGTGGAGTTGGGTCGTGATTACTGGGATTCTGGTGACCAGCATGAGCGAGACCTGGACCAACAACAGGAAGAGATTCCTGTGATGTTGAGTCTTCATTTATTGGGATAGAATTCTGGTTTTCCCCTGGGATGTATATTTATGAATCTTAGTTGATTTTTTAATTTCCTCTTCTTTGTCTATTTTTTTCATAACATCATAAATACCAAAAGGATCAAATGAGGCCTCTTCCTTATCAATTAACGAGTTATTGCTATTGCTACCATCATGATCTTGATTAAATTTATGAATCGCGTCAACACTATCATTGTTAATGTTGTTGTTGAAATCACACACGAATGTAGGATTCCAACCGGGAGCTTCTTTGATACGAATGGGAAAAATTTCACCATCAATGCTAACTTTGACTACTTCAGAAATTATGCCAAGAAACGAGGTGATAATACAAACTTGTGACTTATAGACATCTTCATCGATGTTGTCATCAAGATGAGCAATTGAGCCCCATTTGGCTAGAATATGTCTAAAAGAATTCTTACTCCAAGGTCGAAGAGGAAGACCTTCAACATCCACCCACACAATACGATCAGATGGCACGAAATTTGTATCCCATTTTCTTTTATCATTGATCCAATGATTAACTGCATCGCTGGTCAAAAAAAAAATTACAAGCTTCTTTGGATTTGAATTCAAACATCACCCACAAACCACCCACATATCTGATAATAAAGTCATCAAAACCTTCATCATGGCATAACATTCCCAGGTTGGGAAGAGTATTAAAGTCACGGGCCTTGGCTAAACATGCAAGTTTTTTATTATCAATAACAAAATTCCTGGATTCAAGAACAATGGTTGATTCATCTTTGTCAGAAGATGAAAACTCATTTTTACCACCTCTTACTACATTTGCATATGAAACAGGTAATTTCTCCCAATTATTCACCTCCTTAGGTGGTTCCATATAGGAGTTGCCTGCTTTCTTTTGAGTATGAGGAGCAGAGGCAAACAATTTGTAATATCCAGACCAAATTTCACAAAGTTTTTTAATCATAAGATCAACATTGACATTACCCAGAAATCTAATAAAACCAAAGCATTTCCCCATTCGTGACAACTTTTTGGAGATGAATACATCACAAACTTTTCCTAACCGAGAGCATGCATGCCAAATATCAGAATGTATAATGTATTCTGGGAAGTTTGTGATATAGAACGAGTGTGAATCAGACCTGGATGATGCATGGAATGTTCCAGTATGGGCCTTGTGAACGTTAATCTTATTCATCTTCCAACCCTCGCCAACTGAAGAACGAGAATGATTAGAGACCATTGCAGCTATCAAATATCGGAAGAAACTACACCAGAAATCTTCACCAGAAGCCGATCAAACCCACGAGAATTATTAGAGAACACCCCACTGAGGAAAGACGATCAGGACATAAATCAGACCCAGGCCCTACCGGCGTTTGCACCCGCCTGAGAAGAAGGACTGAGCTGGAAAGAAATGCCGCCTATCATAGGAAATACGAGGGTTTGGTTTAAAGTGAATTTGATCTTATTATTATTATTATTATCGTTCAATAGTTATTATTATTATTATTATTATTATTATTATTATTATTATTATTATTATTATAATTATAATTATTATTATTATATATGTTATTTATGAATTTTGCGTATGTTTGTATATGCATGTGCATATGTATAAAGGTGTATGTGTATGTGCTTTATATATATATATATATATATATATATATATATATATATATATATATATATATATATAGGCTTAGGTTATTCTATTCAAAGTAATTATTGTGTTATTGTATGCATAAATGTGGGCCAATCAGTTTTGGTAAATTAAGAAAGTGATTGTTGTGTTACTGGAAGCACAAATATGTAACATTCACTTTCTTAAATTACCAAAAAGTTACAAATTAGGAAACACAAGTTTAATTAATAAAAAGTTTTGAATTTTCAGATATATTTGATTTTCTTAATTTTGAATTGTCATTTTTTTAATTAATTAGATTATAATTCTAATATAATTCTGTTAGAATGAGATTCTATGAGAATGTCATATTATCTATTCTTGGAGAATAACAAATTCTTGAACCTTCAATTGAAGAGTAAAAACAAACATTACATTAATTCTTATAGAATACAGGTAACAATTGCTAAGAATTAAATTTATTGTTAAAGAATAAAACTAAAAAAACTTTCAAATCGGGAAAGGAAACATCAAAATCTAACAACGAGTAATACATTCTAAAAGAATAATGTGTTCCGTTTCAATTTTGTGGTCCGTTCTTTAAGCATCAACTTATGTGATTCCAACATAATTGGAATTCATGATTCCATTCCAACAGAATTGGAATTCGTATCTTACCTAACCAATTTCAAATAAAATCATATTCCCCAACATAAACAAGCATCTGAATACCATCTTCCAAAAGCACTAGAATCCTAACCTTGAAGTTGGAACACAAGTATACCTCGTTTGACTTAGGAAAAGTCAAAATTGAACCACTTCACATCTATCATGAATTCCGATTGACATCCATTAAACCCGATGTATGTTCTAAATTCAATTCCGATCGTGATTGATCCGGATTTTGAAGATATGATATCGACTTCCAACGAAGCTTACAATACACAAACCAAATTTCTATCATCTTATGCTCGAACAGTGAACGATAATACCGATTTTTGCTTCTAAATGATTTTAGTTGCAACATTCAATCCCAAGTTAGTAATATTTGAAATCGCTAAAGGCTGATACGATCGATTTCTGTTTTAGGGTTAATGTGATTTCAAAATCGAGCCAAGAACTGTGATTTTAAGGATTAGACATCGTTCCAAGTGTGCGACTGATCTCGAACGAAATTGGCATGTGCGAATTTGATTCCAAGTGCAAATCAAAATCAATAAACGAAATCAGAATATAAAGCTTGAACACGAACGGAAGTCTTACAGAGCGAAACCGATTTCCCCTGACTTTCGCTTCTTGACTTGCAAATTCTGGTGAGTTCGGTGGCGATGGTGGTTGATGGTGTTGGTCGGCAAATGGGCAAGCTCCAGCCTCTTATCCTCTTCAATCATCGGTATCGGTTAGGTTGAAAAAGTAGGGATGGGTCGGTGATAAAGAAGCAGTAACAGATTCAAGGGATTTAAAGGAAAGCAATCTAATATTTTTGGGATTAATTAAATTTTTATTTAATTAACAAAATTAATTAATAGGTAAGATTATATATCCTTATTTAAGTTTTTGAAATGATTGGCCCACATTTATGCATACAATAACACAATACTTACTTTAAACACCTGAACTTATCTCTCTACCTCTCTCTCTCTCTATATATATATATATATATATATATACACGTTGATGCGTATACATATGCATATGATATGTAATTATTTTATATTATTGTCATATTATGATAATGGTAATAAATATGGTTATATATATATATATATATATATATATATATATATATATATAGGTGTGTTTGGCACGGAGCTTTTGGAAACATTTGGGAGCTTCTAATTTTTAGCTTTTGACGAAACGTTTTAGTTTAAACAAAAAGTTTTGTTTGGTAGTGCGAGCATTTAACTTTTAGTTTAACCAAAATGCTCCAAATCTAAAAGCTACTTCATCACTACAAGAATAAGCATCTATAGGGACGGTCCCTATAGGGACGACAAAAGGCGTTTCTATAGATCATCTATAGAGACGACATGTCATCTCTATAGAGTTGTCCAACATTTCTTGACTCGTTAATCTATAGAGACGGCCTGTTGTAGCAATAGGTTACGCAGATAGTTGGCGGGTCTACAAGTTAGGTGGGTATTTTCACAGGACGTCCTTTTGTCTAAGGGTGTGGAGACGACAGGTCGTCCCATAGGCTTCTACTCCCTAAATCGAGAATACAGCATCCCCCTCTCTCATTCAATTACAATTGTTTTCACATTTTCCTCTCCCTCTCTCTCTCTCTCTATCAACGATTGGTATATGTCGAACACCACAAGGCACATGGGACAATCGCCTAATATACACCTCCGACCTCCTTAATAGTGACAACTGTCATTGTCGGCATTGGTACCGCCGATCTCCTTCGGTAATTTGTGATCGTAGTCTCCCCATCACTCTTCTCTCTTCTTTGATCTAAGATTTGTTGCTTTCCGGATACGAAATCGATGACCATTTTACCAGCCCGACTCCACAGCACAACCACCTTCATTATCGGCGATGCTTCAATTCCCATGTGACAACGACTACTTCTTCACTCTCCAACAACATCCAATTTCGAAAATCATAAACATATGTGACTGATCTGTTTATTTTACTGATATTTGGGAATCTTCAATTTGTATTGTTTTAAAGCATGTAATAAAATCATTTAGCACATAATCCACTCAATTTTGTAAATACATTGTATAGATTATGGCATCGGTTACAGATGAAGCTCTCGGGCATGCTAGTTCTGTTCTTTCAAGTAATGTAATCAGATGAGTTATGTCGAACCTTTATTTATCAAGCTTATTACAACTATTATGACTAATCAAAGGAAAGATGTTTAAAAAACCTGAGAAAATGCTAATACATGCAATGGAATTATGGAAGGAGTGATTGAGGATGAAAAGGCTAATAAGTAATATTAACAAAGTTTCTTTTTTTGTAGGGTGGAATTACTTCTTCAGATATTGCTACAAAAGCTTTAGAAGCAAAACGTGCCAGATATGTTTGGTTTATGGAATTGGAATTGGTGATTCCATTCCACTCAATGTTTTGTTTCCAAATGGACACAATTCAATTCCTTATGTGAAAATGAAAGATGTGCTCGAACTAAGGTGGGTGAAAGTAAAATGGTATCATGATTATGTAAATTAAATTGTAATGGTTTGTTGATAGTAAAGAGTAGGGTTTAGGCATGATAGTAAAGAGAAGGCTAGATGTGTGGTTGGGCAAGAGCAGGTAGATGCATGGAATCATATGAATCTGATTCAAAGAGCAACACAAGTAGGGCCAGATGTTGTAGAATCTGGTCCACGGGTATGCTACTTTCATTAATAGCATTTTGAAAGTTTATACTTTATATGTGAAACTGTTTATTATTGTAGAAAGAATATGCTCGATATAAATAGTCAAAGGGTTGGAAGCATTTGGTTGTATACAAATCTGGCATCCATTTTCTTGGTCTTTACACATAAATGTTCATCTCAGAGAGTGAAATGGTATGTATATATGTATGAATGATTTACATATTTATTCAAATTTATTAATTTTACAAAAACTTGACATGGATTATTCATCCTAGTGCTCTAAAATTGTGATTCTTGCTATGGAAGTAGAGACACCAGGATGCTCATACAATCCATCATCTAAAAGTCATCAGGGCATTTTCTTATACATGATTTTTTCCTAATAGTCTATTGAAACTATTGATGAATAATGACTTCCATGTTAATTACTTCATGTTTTTAACTTTTTGCAGGATTCATTAGCGCATGCAGTTGCAGATGAATAACTATTGATGAACTACGCCCTACACTTGTTCCTCTAACTATTCATGGAGAAGTCATTGATGAGGAAGATGTGTGTAGCTTTATTCTTTTGTAATTTTTTCCCTTTAAATACTGATGTGTTTACCTAATGATTTGGAAATTTTAACATATGTATTTTCTTGATGCGGACAAAGAGAGTGATGGTGATGCTGATGAAATGGTTAATGCAGATCTTGAAAAAAGGTATGTAGCTATGCACATCTCCTTGAAAAAATGGTTTATGTATGATTTATATTAAACTTATACTCTGAAAATTATGAACTATGCAGGCCATTTAAAACTAAAAGGGTAACACGAGTAGTTTTGAATAAGAGGATTAGGAATAAAGAAAAAATGAAGATGCAAGCAGAAGCTAAAAAGACAAAGGAGTTCACTAAAGAGCTTGACATGTGATTTTTTTTAAATGTATTTGGCTTTATATCTATTTTTATTTTCATTATATTTACTTGATTTGGTTTTAAATATGTATAACGCAGCTTACCGGATATAATTGATGAAATTGCCAAAGAGGATGAAGAAAAAAGCAAGAGGCATGAAAAAATCATATAGCTTTATCTATAGAGAAGACATGTCATCTCTATAGCTTTATCTATAGAGAAGACATGTCGTCTATATAGTTTTATCTATGGTGATGGGAAAACTATAGCGACGAACCCTTTAGAGACGATATGTCGTCTCTATAGGTGTGCTATTGCGACGACTTTTTTAGTGACGACAATACAAATCTATTGCGATGGGGCTATGGAGACGAGAGCTATCGGGACGACATATCGCCCCAGACAGATATAAGGACAACTTTTTGAACCTATAGAGACGACAATTGTCGTCCCTATATGTCTCGTTTGTTGTAATGCATGTAGCGTTTAACAAAACGCTACTGACTTTTGAAATAAATTTCCATAATTACCCTTATATATATATATATAACAATTTCACTAGGATACAAATACATTTCCTTTTACGAGACCAAAATAATTAAGGGACCATAAACAATTATACAAAACACAAATATACATAAATATGCATGCACATATCATATATATATATATATATATATATAACAATTTCACAAGGATACAAAGACAAATGAGTTTCAACTAGTCCAAAAAGTTGTACACAACTTATTAATTCATACCATATGAATTATGTAATATTACTTGCTAATGAAAATTATTATTTCCATGAAATAAATAATTTCCAATTTAATTATAAGAGTTTTATTAGATATTTATTAAAATCAATTTCTAATAAATAATCAATTGTATCAAGTTGTTGTTAGTGTGACCCATTACTATCATATGTTATTTAGCAATATCACTTTAATATAAATCTTGAGTATACTAGACCTTTCAATCTTCCACTTCCGCAAGACTCATATTAGACTGATATAGACTATGGTGAACGTTTAGCAACATTTCACTGCCCCCAAGACCATACGAGTTTTTGTGCCATTCTATCAACGCCCAATTCCCAAAAAGCTCAAAGCTACAATTGGTGTATAAGGTACGTTTATCAGTTATCCCTTTGCTACAGACATCATGTTGAACATGAGATTCGGATCGCGATCAATCTCATTAGTTGTTCAACTTTTGTTATGGCACCTTAGATGTCTAACTCTTAACACATAAGTGGAACAAATCCCATCTTGACTACATAAGCCTCTTGCATAGTTCACACCATACCTGAAAATGGCTTTTATAACTGCCTAGTTAAGGAACAATATTTAACCATTATCAAAGCATAGTACTTCCTACACCTAAGTCCCACTATGCATCTCAGGTATTAAGGATACAAAGATATTACCTTTTAATCAAGTATTCATGATAGCAATCCATGAAATGATCTTGATGCGGGTTAGTTCAATACTAGTTCTCTGACAAGCACCTATGAAACTTGGTTACAACCACTTGCCTACTTTCATCTAGTGAGAGTCAACCAATCTTATTCATATTAGTCTTACTTCATAATTGCTCCCACAATTATAACTGACTATGAACCTTTAGAATAATAACATTATTCATGGATTAAACATGTTAATATAGAACAGAAGAATTATTAATGTGATGACTATATATTAATATATCATAACATTATCTAATAGTTGTTATAATGTTTCAATATCCAAATACTAAATCCAAATCAAAAACCCATTTCTAGAATAATAAAGTCTTATAGTTGAAGTGTGACCAATACTTAACTCAAATGAATGAATTTATCAAAGGATCTATCAATAATTAGTTTGTGTGAATTCTGTGAATACTATCATCTCCATACATAACTTTACTCTAAGTACAATTAAATATCTTAGAGAATATGATTGGTTTTTTTTCGTGACATAGAGCCTCTTAGCTTGATTAAGTATACTCTCGAAGTCACAAAGATTTCTATTTGATCCTTGAATGGCTGAAATCAACATAGTTTTTTAATGATTCCATTCATCCAGTTATATTTGAATTCAATTTCTAAAGTAGTGTATTCTTATTTTGTGGTAGATCGTGTCATTATGTTTTGCTTGGACCTCATTCCAACAAGACTTACCCTTCATTCCATAATGAAGTCTATATGTTTAGAAATTAATATCTTGTGTAGCTCTTTCCATGAAGATCCTTTCTAAATTGATCGTCTCATATGCATTCTCTTAGTTCTTCTAAAGTACTCTTATAATGTTCTCTTAGTCATCTAGTGACTTAACCATGTATTCAATTAGTATCCTATGATATGCTTACAACATGTTCAAATACCATGTCCTATGCATAATATGGCATAAATGATGAATTCATTAGCCAAGCAAATAGAATATAAATCATTTCTTCTAGTTCAAGCCTATGAGCTATGTACTTTTGAGGCTAGCTCAAAATGGTGCCATATGATAATGCTAAGAATTCTCCAAAAGAATCTTGTGTCTTGATCCCTTTCAAGATACTACCAATATATGTATAAGGACATGAAACTTTTAACATTCATTTTATCTATCCCGTATAGATTTTACATTCCAAGAATGTATCATCTCCTTCCTAAGTCTTTCATTTTAGAAACATTCTCCGAGTCAAGGTGAAAACAACTTTGCTTAGTCAAAATATGATTTCAGATGCTTAAGTATGTCTCATTCATACAAGATTAGGAATTTCACTATGCTCCCATTAGATCTTAGTAAACACACATGTTCTATTAATTTTGATGTAAAAACGCACCATGTGGTTTTACATAAAATGATGATTTTAACACTTAGATGTTTGCTTTATATCCACAAGTGGATCTCAAGCTCTACACATTTTTTTAGGATATCATGGATTAAGCAAACGTCTAGGCTAATCTATATAGATATCTTCTAGTAGATGTCTATTAAGAAAAGTGGTCTTTCTTGAAATCTATTTGCTATATCTCATATTAAGAATATGAATTTATAGTAAATAATATCCTTGTTGATCTAATCATAGCTACTTGTGAAAAAGGTTTGATCACAGTTAATGTCATGAGTATGATGAGGACCATAGTCAATGACATGAGTATGAGAAAATCCTTTTACTACAAGTCTTCCTTTCAATGTGTATGGTTATCTATGTAATTTATTCTTTCTAGAAGAATAATTTACTCCTTCTAGCCTTGCTATAGGGATGAATTTTAATCAAGCCCATACTTGATTCTCATTCATGGATTACATCTCATGACTCTAAGTCTTTTATCAGATTCGAGATCTGACATAGCATCTTGGTATTTGATGGATTTTCCAGAAACCATCAATAAAAGTTCATCAATGAGAGATTACACATTTCTCAAGTCATAGATGATTTGTACCATTAATGTGGACAATTTGTGTTTATGAATAGCTATTATTCAAGTTTAACAATCCTTGTTAAAACTAATGGCAACTATTACTACATAAGGTTATGGTTCTTGAGCTGCTTCAAGCTCCATGTACCTCCCATTTGGTTTGTCATTAGAAGCTTGCTTTCTATTAACTTAGCTTTCACAAGAATAAGTGGACTTATTCCTGGAGGGTTTGTTTATAATAATCTAATCCACATTTAGAGTATTATACAAATATGTATTTAGTAGATTTTAAGTTTAGAAGCTTTAGTCCAACATCATCTTTAAATCCACAAAACATTAAGTAAGATGAGGATAGAGCCCTTCCATACTAAATCTTATAAAGTGTTTAATCTACTTATTATTTGGTATTTGTATTCAAGATACAATTAATAGTGATTGAAGTATTATCCCAAAGAGATTGAAGGGGGATATTTCTACCATCTAGAAAGAAAATCATATCAAGTAAGATTTAATTCATCATTTATTATCATTAAGGCCTTAGATGGTTCTTACCGACTTGTATCTCAACTTTTTGAAACCTTCAACAAAGATTTTACAATTATGCTTTACCACGTAAAATATAATTAAAACTACTGTAGTTGTTAATAAAGTTGATTTGGTATCTTATGCTTAATCTCAGACATTCATTAGAAGGAAGTCATACACCAAAGTGTATAGTTCCTTAATTATTTTCACGAAATTGAAATGAAAATATCATTAGGAATCCTTTACATATAAATAAGGTTCACATATGTCAAATAAACTACATTATTTGCCTTTAAATATCATATATGTATATATGATTTTTGGAATAATAAACAAGCAGACTAATTATGATACACTCCCAGTTCCGTGGCATCCAAGGGGTGAGAATAAATAGATAACAAAAGTGCATGTATGCAAATGTCCTAAATAAATGTTACGCTAAAATACAAATGAAAATGAAGAAAATAAAATCTTTTTGGTATTTAAAAAAAATGAAATTTAACTAAGAAAAATGAATGCAATTTAACTAATATGCAACCTAACTAATAATGCATGAAAAAGTAAAGAGAAAAGGGAATACCCACCCCAAGCTTAAGAACAAGCATTGTGCTCAATGCTTGAGGTAAGGGTAGAAATGACCTATATGAGAGGATCAAATAGAGGGATATGTCTGTGGCGGTGGTAGAAATCCCACATATCTTGGATTCGGCGAGAAGTGGAGGACTCGCTCTGCTCTAGCCTATCAACTTGAGTTGCCACATCTTGAATGGAACGTGCATTCACTTACGTCTAAATGTCTATGTGTTGGACAATAATGAACATAGTGACAAACTGGTTAAAGAATGTTGGGGAGAATCATGTGGGGACCTCATGTCCTCCACTGCTGCTCTGGCCAGTACTGTGGTTGGGCATAATGTGGTGGAGGGACCTGAAAGTGGTCTTGCTAATACAGGGACTGTTGCAGCTATGGATGGAAGTTAAAATGGTCATCAGGTTCGGGCATCTCATTATCATCTTCATCTTCCTCTTCCTCATCATCCTTAGAGTCGGTCAATACACCCGCTGGGGTCAACTGCTCTGGGGGAAGCCAATTATGGGGATCACCTAGAATGAATGAATCACCAACCCAGCTTGGAAGGATGTAAACCACATCTTTATTGTTGTTGAGCCAACTATATGTCTCATCGCCCCGACTATGTAGCATCCTCATTCGTATGAGAGTGTCACGATCTACTAGGAAGTTGGGCAAGTTGTCGATGGAAACATACTCGGAGGCGAGGAACTCTAGGCCAAAGGCTTGTCTTATAATGGTGATAAACCCCTCGACATAAATTTCTCCCATGGTCCGTTGATGGACAGAATCACATTTGTCAAGAAAGAATGTGGAGAAATCGGGGTTGTTAAATACTCCCGCCATGCAATATAGGAAGAAGATCCCACATCTATTTATTTGGTCTGGCTCGAGATGACCAAAGATGCTTGTTTAGAGGATGTAATGTGCAATCCACCAAAAAGGATGCACAATATGATTGGCCCTCTGTCGACTCAGACTGAATGGCTGGATGCCAATGATTTGTACCCAAAAGTATTCATCGAGGGAGCACAATAAATCGAGGTACTAGCGACTATGGGTGTTGATGTTGTGACCGATACTAATGATATAATCTAGCCGTTTGTACGTGAGCCGATGATCTTGACCTTGTAGCCAAAGAGTAAGGATTTCCGTTTCATCATCTCTGACGAAGGTGGACAGAAATTCCATCATTGGTTCTATGTAGGTTCTATCACTGAGAATAAGAAAGCTACACCAAATAATTATGTGGAACAAATTCGCCATATCGTCATGCACCCTGAGCCATCTCATTGACTCTTTGTGATAGAACTTTGTTTGCCGGATTTCTCGTTTGCTAAGGTTGGAGTGATATTTTTTAGTGTTAGCATTCATGAGGGAAGGATCGCTTCCATCGCCTCCACCTTGCTTCTATTTTTTGGTGGACTTACATGATGCACATATTAATTTCTTTCTCGGATTTGGGTTAACTGTTTGACCATGGATGTTCAATCTTGATTGAGTTCTTGCCAATATACCTATAGACCAGCAAAATAAAACCCACTCGACATGGTAATCCCTTTTTCTCACCACTCTGAAGAATAATATGACAATGTATAAATAAAATCGAACCTATTTCAACAAACAAACTCACCCAAATTTTAGACAATTCTAACAATTTTCAAACCGTGTCAACTAAATTTTATCTATCCTAATCAAAGTTCTAACATTAAATACAAAGGTTCCAACAATTCGGGCATAACTAATTATCCTAGGAAAAATCCAAAGCGATATCAATGGTAATCATATTTTTAATGCATCTAATGTAAATAGGGTGAAGGAAAGAATGTAGCCTTTTTGTTGGTGCTCCCGGAGTTTGAATGCTGAAAAACAAGATCCGAAAAATTTGCGACTTGGAATTTCACACCCCATGCTTGAATGTTGGTCACGAGTGTTAGAATGTAAGCTCCTCACCAAAACTTTGAAGTTTTCGGCTTAATTTCTGAAAAATCTAGAGGCGGCCCGCAGTGCTTCACAAATTCCAACGAACTTTTTCGGTGAGATTTTGCAGTTTCACTCTGTGGGTGTTGGAATCATGAGATATGGCTGGAAGTGGCGAGAAAGTCAAATTTGGGGGTGAAGACACCCATTCTTCCAGTAACATATCAGAAATGTTTTTAGTGGAGTTCGTAGACCTCATAATATGGAAGAAAATGGCGCAATTTCATTGAATTCCGACCTGGGGTTCAACGGGAAAATGGTTTTTTCCAGCGAGATGAGTGTTTGGTGGGTTATGTTCTTGAGAGAGAAAATGATTAGATGGAGGAAGAACATGTTTGTTGGTTTGAGGAAGAAAAAGAATTGCATTCACTTAATTCAATTGGTCAAGAAAGTCAACAAGTCAACCCACTTAAAAATCTGGTCAATGGATGGTCAAAATCGAGTAAAGTGGGTCAATGGTAGTGTGTGGGTCATGCACGAACAAAAATTAACATCTAAATTATCAAGAAATTGGTCTTGATAGGGCTAGGTCGCATAGGTAGTCCGCACAACCATGCGCGGGTTGGGAAACATGGTCGCGTAGATGGGGTGTGTAAGGTCCCAAATCTGAGTGAATCAAACTAGTGATCAAAACAAACAATAGCAAGAAAGAGTAGAAGAACAAGATGATCAAGCAATGCACACGTTCATTCACAAAATCGTCCAGTACACCTTGAGTTACACACAGTTTGACCGTAAACACGAATGATATGTCACTGACAACTACTACTGACACAAAACTAACACACCCTTATACGGTCGTAAACACCAACTCAACCATAAACACGTTCATGACTGTAAACCTGTTTACGGTCGTAAACACCAACTCAGCCGTAAGCACCTTCAATAATCTACAGAACACCTATAACCTGACCAAGAGCCTATCAAGACCTATACAAAAGATTGTCTAGCCCAAACCACAAAATAGGGACCTATTAGTCTCCCCCTTGGTGTGAGGCTAGCATGAGTTCTGTCATCAATTATTTTGGCGTCTCTAGAAACCTCACATCTGATCTTCCTATTGCTCCCATCCAAATCCTGTTATCAATTATCTTTGCAATCATTCCAGTGTATTCCTTAGCAGCTGCCTCCATGACTTTGTTTTTGCAGATTATTTGATGTTTTTCCAAGGTGTGAATATCCCTTTCCCTGGACCTTAAAAGATCTTTAGCTTCAACAAGTCGAAGGACAGATTCCTTGTCGCGGAACTTGATAACTGCAGTGGATGTGGCCTCATCAAAGGCCCAGAATTCCATTTGATCCAGATATCCATCGTGAAAATGTTGAGAAATTGGAATTTCTTTTATCTATTTTGTAGCAGGCCACAACACTATATTCATAGGCTCGTTAGTATGAGGATCTAGCAGATCCTTGACTTTTTGACTAGAGATTATGTGGTCATCATCCCAGTAAAATTCTCTTTCACCTGTTTCTCCAGAAAGAGTTTGAAGTTTGTAGCCTGAGGATCCTTGGAGGGATTGTGGAATTGAGCATTTGAGAGCTCTGTAAGATCAAATTTTGTCCAGGAACAAAAATCATGTGCATCTTTGTAATACTCAGGAGCGCCAAATTTTCTTTTCACCAACCACATATTTAAATCAGCATGATACCCCCACATCCTGATTCCCGATCGATTCCCAAACTTATCACCAAACTTTCGTTTTTTAAGATTAGTCAATGTGAGCTGATGCTGGTCTCCACTCCGGTTCTCATCAGAGTTCCTCATTAAGAGTAATCCTCGTTTCTTGTCAGCAGTGACCTTTCTCTTGGCATGCTTGATAGTGATTCGTGTGTTGGCATTCACAGGCTCAGTTTCGAATCGATCGACAATTCGTGTGGTTTCGGGAGGCGTATGATCCACAGATTGTCATTTATGAAAGGCTGGACTAGAGCATTGGGAAGATCTTGGGATGCTGCAGACAGATCAACAGATGACTTGAACTTATCACCAAATTCTTCATAAAGTTTGTTCTTTAAGTCATAGTAGCATGCAGTCAGCGCTCGAAGGTGATTTTGAAGGTCGGATATTTTCTTTGTCTTGGCTTCATTGTCGGCTTCAACATCTGAAAGACGAACTTCAAGTTTACCTATCAATACGTCATTCTCAATGATTGTTTGCTTTAGAATTCCCATCTCGACCGCGAGCTCTAAATTGGAAGGTTCCTTTCCCTCTGAGTTGCCTTCCTCGATTGATATGCCTTTACCACGAGGAGGAAAACAAGATGCTTCTTGTGCTGCAAAGGCCCTTGCAAGTCTCACAAAGGAGATATCATGCTAAGGCCTTGGTGGGGAGGAACCTCCAGGGGCTGCAGAGCCTCCGACTTCAAAAGTGATTCTTGGTCCTTCAAGGTCAGGAGCAGTTGAACTGGTTGGAGTAGTAGCTGATGTAGTGATTGTAGGCTGAACGAGTGAGGTCAGTTCCTAAATTAGTACTCCCGGTCTTGGATCATATCTTCGTCTTTTCAATGGAGGCAGGGAGGTATGTGTCACAGGCGAATCACTCACAAATGCCAAAGATGTTGGAATTGTGTTGGACAACAAGAAAGTGATTCCTTTGGATGATATTTAGGTCGATGAGCACCTGAATTTTATTGTGAGACCGGTGGCTTTTTTGGAAAGAAAGATGAAGGCCCTGCGCAACAAGGAGATACCTTTGGTAAGGGTTCAGTGGCAGCATCAGAGAGGCTCTAAGTGGACCTGGGAGCCGGAGGCGAAGACGAAGATGAGGGAGAATTTCCATGAGTTATTCATTGCAGCAGACTTCGAGGACAAAGTCTAAGTCAAGTGGGGGATAATTGTAACATCGTGTTTTGAGGTATTTCATTTTTGACCCTTATATTGAGATTTATTGCATTTTGGTCCTTATAATGTAAGACTTGTGGATGGGAGGGGTTGTTGTCGCCAATTTAGGATTATTGGGGCGAAGCCGCGTACGCATTGTGTACGCAAGGCGTATGCGGTGAAGTCCCAAAATCTAATCTTAGGGTTTGGACAATATTTATTCATCATTAACTCCCAAGCTTGGCTCATTCCATCAGACTCCATCCATTCAAACATCCTTGCAACCCTAATCCACCATGTGAAACATTTCTAAGCTTGTGTGAGTCTTTTGTGCCTTTGAAGAAGAAGGAAGGAAGTAGAGACCATAATGGAGGAGTGAAGCACTTTAGATATAGAAACACACCATCATTTGACATCACTTGGAGGTATAAAGTTCTGAACTTGGTGAAATTTCATTTAGATCTTGTTTTGGGCATGATTTTAGGTTCTTTTTGTCCCGAATGTGGTGTTTCTTGAGCATAGCATGTTCTTGACTCAGTAAGTCATCCTTCAGACCTTTGGAGGTGTCTTAAGTCATAAAAATGTAGTATTGGGGGTTAGTTTCACCCCATGCATTCCTTAGAAGGTCTTAATACATTAAGATGTTGATTTAAGCACTTAATGGACATGCAAAGCCATAAATTTGGTAACTTTATGACTCTTAGCAGTCTTTTGGCCTTGGATCTAAAAGATGGACGTGGGAACTTAAGGCCTTAAGCTCTTAATGGAGATTTTGAGAGGTCTGGGCATACACCCTGTGTACCTGGAGTATACATGTAACGTCCCAAAATTTAAGACTAAAAATTTCTTTTAATAAAATATTACTTAAAGTAAAATCATCATTTCAAAACATAAACAGAGTATCAGTTTTCAAAACACACGTTCATTATCAGAGTAAAACATTCCCAGGCTGACTAATCTATGGTGTGTGCCATGCGATCATCCCGAGCTCCATTATCCACTACCGGAAGTACCTGAAATCAAAACTGAAAACCGTAAGCACGAAGCTTAGTGAGTTCCCCAGATACCACAAACCATTCATAGCCAAGAGCTATACATAACCGACTTATCCATAATCAAATAAGGTGCTATGTGCCAAACATAGTCTTGCCATTTTCCACGGGCCGCGCGTTGTCTTCCTGGTCAAGCCTGGGCCGCTCCCTGGGTCTTACAGACAAGTGGCAAGGGCCACCCCCTGGTCTTACAGACATGTGCCAAGGGCCACCCCCTGGTCTTTTATGCAAGTATCACAAAGACAACCGTACATACTACTCTACTTAGCTAAACAACATACAGTGTGCCAAAAGCCACCTCCTGGTCTTTCATACATATTGCCTTGGGCTAACCCCCCGGGTCTTCCTGTCGTCCATAATAACATACTGTGTGCCAGGAGCCACCCCTGGTCTTTCATGCATATTGCCTAGGGCTAACCCCCGGGTCTTCCTATCATACATAATAACGTATTGTGTGCCAGGAGCCGCCCCCTGGTCTTTCATGCATATTCTAAATGGGCCGGCATTGGTGCCTTAGACCCATATAAACAGTGAGGAGACTCACCTCGCACTGCTGAACTCTGCTGATAATCCTCTGGCTGCTGACAGACAACTCTCTAAACTCCTGCTCCACTAGCTCCCCGAGCTACCAATATCAATGCAACCCTTAGTCTAACCATCTCCCGAAAGTCAACTAAGTCAACTCAGGTCAAAGTCAAAGTCCTGGTCAAAGTCAACCTTCCAGGTCAACCCTACTCGTCGAGTCACCCTACTGACTCGCCGAGTTCATAAGTCCAGAGTCCTTCCACTCGCGAATCTACTCGCCGAGTCAGTCCATGACTCGTGAGTCTACCGATTTCCGAGTCCTAACCTGTCCAACTCACCGAGTCTCTAATCGAATCACTGATTCGAGTCTAAACTTGAAGGGTTTGGGGGTTTGCGACTTGACTCGCCGAGTCCAAGAACATACTCGCCGAGTTGTTCTTCCAACTCGCCGAGCTCATGCCCAACTTCATCCGACTCGACGAGCTGTTCATCCCACTCGTCGAGTTCCTCCTCATCTTCAAGCTACTCGCCGAGCCCACTCAAAGGACTCGCCGAGTCCATCCGGTCCTTCATACATGCAGAGGACTTTTGAGTCATGTAGGGACTCAACTCTGTAGATCTACCCTTCCCAAGCCTATTCCTCACGTAAAGTTGCAAACTTTACGTGTAAAGAAAGAGATCTAAGCAAAATACACCATAAAATAGGGTTTAAGGCCAATGGGCTTCAACATTGACTCAAGGGCTGATACTTTATGCTTCTCTAGTCTATAACACACTTGGATCTGAAGTAGCAACTCCAGATCCGGCTTCTAACTCAAATGGGTGTCAAACCATGGCTTAAAAGCCCCAAATCTCACAACCATGGAAGACCTAAAGGAGAGAGGGACGAATTATTACCTTCAATATCTCAGAAAGGCTCCATAAACTCCAGATCTATAGTCCCTTCTTGCTCCTCCAAGTTCCTTCTTCCTTCTCCAAGCTTTGATGCACCTTCCAAGGCAACAAATGGCTCAATCAAGGTTATGACGGCTAGGGTTTGGTATCCAGGGCTGAAGAGGCAGTAAGGGAACCCTAGGAAGAAGATTAAGACGTTTATATAGGCTCTAAGTCCCGAATTTAGGGTTTTCCACGCACAGACCAGACTCGCCGAGTCACCTTGGCCTACTCGCCGAGTCGGTCACTTACTCCTCGGCCCGGATCCCGCTTGAACTCGCCGAGTCCCCCCTTTGGACTCGCCGAGTCGACCCCTAAACTTAGGGTTTTCTTTCCTTTCTTGGCCTTCAAAACTTTGGGTGTTACAATACAGCACGTACGAGGTCAACCATCCTGGCTGCGGTCAAGGCTTAAGTACGCCCAACGTACCTTCGGAGTACGCCCCACATATGTGTTCTGTGTCGACTCGGCTGAGTTGACTCAGTTGACTTGTTAGCTTTGACCAATTTTGACAAAGGTTAACTTAGGAAATTATGATTATTTTATTAATAGTAAATGTTTGGACACTTAGGACTTGTGTGGAGCCGGTATTCAGGATCAAAGTATTGACTATTTTCCTTCATCAGGTTGTGAGATGAGTCTTCTTCAATGTACTTACGGGTCGAAGCAATCAATTCCGGCCCAATGGATTGTATATCCTGTTACATGACAGTATGTTGTTGTGTTGTAGAGATTTGTTAGATCGGTATCCTGGTATATAGGATGTTAGCATGCGGTAGCGATCTCTAAATATGCATGTTTTTCTGATGCTTGGTTATATGTTTATTTGTTATATGTATGTTGACATGTTATGGTTGGTTGGGTTGAGGCGGTTCTGCTTTGTGCTGAAGGCCAAGATACCTAGGGCGGTCCCGATAGCCTTTAGGCCCTGCGAGGCAGTCTGGTCAGGCGGAAGGCCTGGCGAGCGGTCCGGATAGGCTGTAGGCCCTACGAGGTGGTCCAGTCTTGCCGAAGGCTCGGGAGCGGTCCAGGTAGGCTGTAGGCCCTATGTCCGGTCAGGATAAAGGCTCAGCTATGCATGTTGTTGTTTCATATGTTGTATGTGGTGGTACTTCGAGGGAACTCACTAAGCTTTGGCTTATGGTTTTTAGTTGTTGTTTTAGGTTCTTCTGATGATTGCGGGAAGGCAAAGGCGTGAATGTACACATCCTCTGTTCATGGATTTATGATTTTAGGATACTCTCATATGGATAAAAGATTTGGAAACAATGATTTCGTAAACATTTTATGACTATGGGTTGTTTCTAAAAGTTTAAATTTGATGTGATTATTGGGATGTTAACAAGATTGACAAAACTAGGGGCTATTAAAGATACATTTTGGTATCCAGTTCACCGTTGAGAAAGGAAATTTAACGTCCATTTGGTAAACTTTAAAGACTTTGTGAGCTGCATAAGCAAGAAAGATTCGGATGGCTTCAAGACGAGCAACAGGAGCGAAAGTCTCGTCATAATCAAGTCCTTCAATATGACTGAATCCCTTTTCCACCAATCTTGCTTTGCTTCTGAAAATAACTCTAGCGTCATCAAGCTTGTTTCAGAAGACCCATCTTGTGCCAACAATAGGGTGATCCTGAGGAGGAAGGATGTGGGTCCACACTTCATTTCTGTCAAATTCTGGTAACTCTTCTAGCATGGCTGTAATCCACTCGACATATTCTAAAGCTTCCTTGATGGATTTTGGTTCAACCATTGAAATGAATGTCGATAAGTGACACTTATTTTTGATGTTGCTAGTAGAACGAGTTTGAACACCAGAGTTGAGATTTCTAATGACTTGATTTGGAGTATGATCCTTTGTCCATATGTGTAATCTCAGAAGTTCTTATGTAGCGGATGATCAGATATCAACAACTGAGTTGGGTTGCTCCCCCAGAATAATTTGAATTTGAGGATGATACTCCCCCTGAACTTCTGAACTGCACATGTTGACGTTGTCATCATTCGGAAAGTCAAAGAAGTTAGCATCATATTCGTTTTTGTTCGAAATGGGATCAAATTCACTAAATTGATCTGCTGCATCTTAAAATCCATCAACATGTGATTCGATGGAAGGATAACCATTCTCTCCTCAACCTGAGAAGGTTGAATTAGATTAGAATCAAATGGAGGAAATGTAGGTGTCGGACTAGAAACGTTTTAAGAAATTGGTGGTTCAGTTGATGAGGACAGTCTTGATTGAGATTTTGAATGAAGAGCGGTTTCTAATGGTTCGAATAGGCTTTCGAAGTCGAGTCAATAGATGATATGGGAATTTCGAGATCCTAGTGGTGGAGCTTTGGATTCCATGATGTGTTTTATAATATGAGTTGGGCCAGAATTACGAACAAAGTTTTCATCAAAAGTGACATCAAAGCTTTCTTCAAGTATGAGAGTTTGACAATTCATAACTCTGTAGGCTTTGGATTTGGCTGAGTATCCCAGAAAGATTGCTTCATCGGCTTTGGGTTGAAACTTGGTGAGTTGATCATGGTTGTGTTTGATAAAGCATTTGAATCCGAAAACATGAAAGAATGAGATACTCAACTTGCGAGCATTCATGGCTTCATACGGTGTCATGTTTAGATAATGGTTAATGATGTTTCGGTTTTGAGTGAAGCAAGCAGTGGACACAACTTCAGCCCAAAGATATAGAGGAAGATTTTCAAATTTCAGCAATGATCGAGTGGTTTCAACAAGAGTTTGGTTCCTTCTTTCAACCACATTGTTTTGTTGAGGAGTGTAGGGAGCAGAGAAATTATGGTCGGTTGCTTTGTTAG
The DNA here is from genome assembly GCF_051521515.1 of Lactuca serriola. Lineage (NCBI taxonomy): Eukaryota > Viridiplantae > Streptophyta > Magnoliopsida > Asterales > Asteraceae > Lactuca > Lactuca serriola. The sequence goes on along the minus strand of NC_136411.1, from coordinate 95,879,204 downwards.
AGAGGAATTTCTCAATGGTGACATTAGTGAATTCCGAGCCATTTTCACTTCGGATTCTTCTAATAGGAAGTTTGACAAGAACTTCAATTTCTTTGATGAACTTAATAAGTTTCGAGGCTATTTTAGATTTTAGCCTAAGAAAGAAGATCCAAGTGAACCTTGTCTAGTCATCAACAATCACAAGAATGTAGTTTTTGTGATGTATACTTTCTACGATGGAGGGTCCACAAAGATCAATATGAAGAAGTTCTAATGGTTCCAAAATTGAATTTTCAATGATTACAGGATGACCTTTTTTGGATTGCTTCCCACATTCACATGCAACAAATAGATGATCATTTTCAAATTTTAGAAGTGGCAGACCTCAGACCATTTCACCAGAAACAAAATCATTCATGTATCAGAAGTTGAGATGAGCGAGCCTTCAATGCCATAGCCAACTAACCTTAGGAATGGCCTTTGAGAGAAAACAAATTTGAGGTTTTCCAATGATCATGTTAATGTATAATGGATACATGTTTTTGATGCGATCTGATTTGATTAAACATTATTTCCGGTCTTCTGTCATGACGTAGCTACGCTTTTTGTAGAATTCAACTCTTCGGTTTGCATCAATGAGTTGAGCTACACTAATGAGATTATGTTTGAGATCAGCTACATAGGCCACATTGGAGATAGAGAGATTTTCATTGTTCAGGATGCCATAACCTTTAATTTGTGAATTTGAGTTATTGCCATTGTCACGTAACCAGCGTTAGGAGTAAGCTTAAGATCATGCAAAAAGTCTTTCTGCCTACTCATGTGCATGGAACAAGCACTATAAATATACAATATTGTATCTCGTTCCGAAGCATAGAGTGCGCTACAAAATCAATGATTTTTGGAGTTTTTAGGCTCTGAGTTAGGCTTAGGGACTTTGGCAAGGGCTTTAGACTTGGATTGTGACTTTTAAGCAACTAGCATCTCGGAGGGCTTGTTCCGAGATACTTTTGGGAAAGAAGCAGAATGTCAAGGTCTTTTCATTTATCCAAAAGCCGTATTCAACCAAAGGTTGTTTGGATACTGCTTTTCTTGGACCAATAGTTTTTTAAGATGTTATAGGAATCACTCTGTTGACAGAAGTTACAGATGTCTTTTCAACCTTTTTTACTTTCCACTCAAACTTTAGTTTTGAATCTTTTGAGGATTTTTGAACAATAGTGTTCTCGCCAACCTGTTCTTTTCTTGCTATTATTGAAGGCACGTTTGGTTTTGGAAGTTTCTTTGGTTTGAAAATCGTGCCATCAGATTTAGAAATAAACACATAATAAACTGTCTGAGGAGAGTCAGTTTACACAAAAGGATACTCAACAGTGACCTTTTTCGGATTAAGACTGACAAATTTGTTTTGAGCAACCGAACTAGGAGGGTTGGATGACCTATTAAGAATTTAACAGGCATAAAGGTATTGTGGTTCCTAGTGGTTGGACTAATTGTTCGAGACACTTTCTTTTCGGATTTCTGAATGAATCTGGAATCTTGCCTTGACCTAATTTCTTTCTTAAGGGCGTTTTTAGCTTCGGTCTTAAGGTGGACAACATCTTTCTTATTTAACCAAGGTATCTTCCTAGAGTTAGATGATGACATGGAAGTTTGTCCAGACGATGGATTGTCGAACTTGGGTGTAATTGGCACTAGAGTTGTTTTCGAGATCACATCAGAGTTAGAGATATAAGAGTCATATGAATCGTCACATACAATTTATTCATCAACGTCACTATCAAATGATGCCAAAACGAAGTCGGATTTATCAGAGTCATGTCCAGTTGTCTTGTGAATTATTTCCTCAATAACATATTTGTTCGGTGGACCAGAGTTCAGAATTTGAACTTCGGTACAGTTGATATCAGGGAATGATTCTAAAGACTGATTCAAGTTCAGGGGTATGAGAGGCGGAAAAGGAGTGGAATCATTACATTTGATAATGATAGGTTGGAACTCCTGAATCAGAGATTAGAATTGGTCCTAAGTCTTAGGAACGGGTGACAATGGTGAGACAGGGGTATCCGAATGAGTGCGGTTTGGAACATCTCCCATAAACGTTAGATTTTGCAACTCCTTCAAGGGACGAGCAACAGGTTTTAGAAACTCGCTTCCGAGGCCTGGTGCTTTGGACCATGGGTGACGAAAATTATGTGTCATCCATTCATTTTCTTCAAGAATGTCAATTGAGTTATGCAAAGCATTAACTTTGGCATTAAGAAGATTGTTATCATAAACTAATATATTCCTTTCACAAAAAGTGATTTCACATTTGTCTTTTAAAATGATACATTCATTGTTAGACATTACAAGCTCTCTTTCTAGTGATTCTATCTTAACCTTGCGATCTTCAAAGCATAATCTAAGGCGAGTCAGTTCACTATGCAGCTTCTCACTTACTTGTATGGTAGACTCATAGGCTTTATGAATGACTGTCATATCTAATTAGATCTAGGTTAGATATGGTTCACAAAAAATAAATGAATATTATTTTCAGTGATCATAGATCTTACCTATTGGATGATGCTTCTGCTGGTTGGATCATTAGTTACCATGTAGCAAAAGTTTGGCTTAACATCATCATCGTCTTCTTCTGATCCTGAAGACAATTATCCTTCATCACATTCGATCGACTATCTTGCCATAAGACACATATTCCTTCTGGTTCTCACTCCATCCTCATCTCCAGAAGACTACTACCCTTGAACATCTCTTGACACAGTGGTAACAATAGCTTTCTTACTTGCTGCTAGCTCTTGGGCTTTGCAAGCATAATATGCAGAATCTTTTACCTTCGGTTTCTGAGAGGTTTAAGCCAAACAGTCTTTGGCAAAATGGTTACCAAGACCACACTTAAGACAAATTATCTTGGGCTTGTGTGGTTTTGGGATTTATTGGGATTCCGACGAGTGACTTGAGATGTTGAGTCGGTATACAGGTCGGTTTTTTTTGAAGGTTTAGGAAATGGTTAAGGATTATTTTGGTGAGGGGCTTGAAACCGGTTCTGATAAAAATTATGACAAGGATTCCAGGGAGTATTGTACTTCATGGATAATAGTGTCAATTCTTGTTGAAAACAAAGTTTTGATTCGGCTGGATCGAGATCATGATTTTCTAAATGATTTGAAACAGGTGGAGTAGGTGGGGTAGGAATTGTAGGTTGAACAGTCGAATTGGGTGGAATAGTTCTGAAAGGATCTGATACGGATGGGTTCAGAATTAGTGGGTTAACACAACTAACCATTGATTGCTCCTCATGTTATTTTATACAAACAAAAGAGTGTACTCTTAGAAGAGAATAATGTTTCTACCTAAATAAACAACAAGCAACAAATTATAATAAAGTTTCAATGCAATAAAAGAACATCAATCAGCACTTTGTATATTCAATCCAGAGTGGACTATTAATGTGGAGCAAATTAAACAATCTACATAATGTTTTTCCCCAATTCCTATTCAAAACCATGGAGTGATCTATGATTATCTCCAAACACATTATATACAATAATCCAACCTTAATTTCATTTTCTCAAACACTAATTGTTATGAAGCACACCACTCTATGACTATGTGATAATCAATAAATTAAATAACAAAATCCTTGTAAAATAGTCACACACCAAACAGAAAATAAGCGCATAAAATAGAACAATGACATACCGTCGTTGCCGAGGAAACCTCTGGTGAAGAGTTCATCAATAACACCAACTCTAGCACCGACAACTATTGGCTAAAAAATAATTTATCAAAAATTTACTTTTTACTTTTTACGAAATCTAAAATAAGTTTTCTCTGTTTTAACCATATTCAAATTAAACAAACAAAATAAATTACTTTATACTAATTTATATACTAAAAGTGAAAGCATAAATTATCTAAGTACATTTAAATCCATGAAGCCAAATTCATATATTCTCTGTTTTTTTTTTTACATTTGTATTTTGTACAAAAGTTATATAATATTAAATATAGAAAAAGACGCACGCAGCCACCCCAGTAACTTATTATCTCTCTCTCTCTCTCTCTCTCTATATATATATATATATATATATATATATATATATATATATATATATATATATATATATATCGGGTGCTGTTTGTTTTTTTATAAAAAACATATTCTTACCACTTATTGCTGCCTGGCGCAGCACGCGCGCAACACTTTTAATTTCGCAGTAGTTTATTTTTTAAACGGCTTCCATGCTCTGCCCAATACAGCACCGGCATTGCCTCTTCTCACCTCTTCTTAACCTAAACCTATAAGAAAAAAAAATAACCGAACATAAAATTGAAAAAAAAATGTCGCTCATTCTATTTCCCGTTGTTCTTCGTTTCCCATCGAGTCATCACAACAACTCGCACGTCGCCGGTCGCCATGGCTGCTCTTCCCTAGCCGATTTTATGCTCCAACCTCGCCGATTTTATGTTCGTTGCTCCCATATCCCATCGTTTCTCCAACATGTATGTTTCTTCTTCTGATTTAGTTCTTGAAATCAACAACTATTGTTGAAATCAATTGTTCTTTTCAACAACATTTATATGTTTATGAAATCAATTGTTATTATATGTTCATGAATTCAATTGTTTTTCTGATTTTCTTCTTGAAATCATCAACATTTATATGTTTATGCTGTCAAGTTAATGCTGATTTTCTGATTTTCTTGCAAGTTTATGTTGATTTGATGCATGTCAATGAAAAGTCTGATTTTTGTTATTTTGATTTGCTTCCAACCATGTATATGTTTCCTTTTTTCGTTGAATTGGATGCCTAAAGACTGAGATGGATAATATACATCTAGTAGTAGTAATTTAAGAGGGAATCAAGTTGTACACTACATGTGCTCCATGAAATGCTTGAGAGAACATTGAAATTTAATTTAATTGCATTTCGTTTTTTCTTGCACATATTTAGTAACAAATGAAAATTGTCAAATGGTATATTCTTGTAATCAAAAGTATGTTGATATGATGTATTTATGCTCTTTGAAATCATATTTGTGTTTGTGAATCAGGTGAAGCAAAAGCAAAGAGGAGCCAAGAGAATGTTGCTCAAAGTGCTTGAATCAAGTTTTTGTGAAGGAGCTCCAAATCAAGAGCAATTTGAAGCAATTCATAAGGACGTTATTTAGCTAAAAAAATGTAATTTTAAGTTTTATTCATTTAATTTGTAAATAGTATTTAATAGTATTGAGTGTTTTTATATAAAAAATGTAATGCATTTTATTTCAATGTTGCAAGACTAAAATTATTAAATATTTTTTTAAAAAAACTATTTTAGTTTTGTAAAATTAGGTTATTTAAATTTGAGTTTATTGCAGCAGACTGCATAGGTTAAAAAACAAACATGCTTCTTATTATAGTTTGCAGTCGTTTTGTCCACTTCTTCTACTGCAGGGGTTACAGAGGTGGTCCGTAGACTTCTTGAATTTTTGCTTTGAAAAAACAAACACTACCTCAATCTCTTCTATCAGTTGAAAGTTAAAGAATATAGAACTCTAATCCTCTAGACCTTAGCCTACCACTACTAGACCGCAACCCACCATTGTAAAGGAAGAATAAAGAACTTTCAGACCGCCTCCGGAACCACCTTCGACTATGGAACCCACTGAAAACCCATAAACCACCATTTACTTCACCTCTCCTTCTCCTCCAGAAACCGTCTTCGCCGTCATTTTCAGTTTTATAGAGGGCTCAGGGTTATGACGGTGCTCTCTATGATGTTTTCTTTTTACTCCTTCTTGTTCCCCGCTTGGCCAGATCTGCTTGTTGATTGTAGTGGTGGTGGTTCTAGGGCATTGTGACAGTGTTGGCTTTAGGACGGAGGCAGTGGCAATAGATTTGGATCTAATGGTGGTGTCTTTATGGCATTGTGGCTGCTGACTTCGGGGCGACTATTGCAGTAGATCTAGATCTAGTGGTGGCTTGAAGGCAGAGGTTGTGTTGGTGACTTTGGGGCAACAATGACGACGGCATGTGGTGTTTGTCAATGATCCGATCTCGTTAAAATTGTGGTCTCGTCGAAGTTGTTAATGACATGTTAATATGTAGGAAGAAAAATAAGAGATAGAGAGCTTGAATCTGATTTGCTGGTTAGGGTTAGAGGCGGTGGTGCGGGTGACGGGGATAATAAGTGTGTGGTCCTTTTTCTGAATTGTATAAAAAAATAGAGTTTAAAAATAAAAATTAATGAGAAATAAATATATCAAAGATATAATAGTTATTTATGTTTTTGAAGGGACCAAATCTAAAATAAAACATTTTGAAAAAGATGAAATTTGTAATTTTGAAATAATAAATACCAAAACACAGAAAAAATAAAAACCATAAAGACAATTTTTTTTGTCTAAATAAAATAGGACCATATTTGGCCTTTGTAAAATACAACTTGCAATATTTTGTTTTTTGGCGTCCGTCCATATCTTTCATTTCGCACGCATTTATGATTTAACTACAACATCAAGAAAAAGAAACGATAACGAAAGGTGGATTTGTAGTCCCAAGTATATGCAAGTAGCCAAGTAGTACCTTGCCCTATTAATGGTGACCCTTTTTCTTATCCTTTTTTTCCCCTCCACGTGTTCATGGATGGCCCAATATCACATGAAGTATGGCAACAAGTATGTACATGGTGGCGGCTGTTGGACTATCCTCTAAACTCGTTACGTGATTTGTTAGAATGTAAAGCAAGGCTCGAGGGTCACCATATGCTGGCAAATATTCATGAGGGTATAATGTTGGTATTTCTTTGGATGATTTGGAGATACAGGAACTCTAAAGCCCATTCTTCAAACCCAAATCCAAAACCACACATGGCGCTGGTTTATTAGGTATAATCGTTATCACTGTTGGATCAATGCAAGGAATAGAAAAAGACAGGTGCTAAGATGGAGTGAATGGAGTTGTGATCCGATTTTAGAATGTTACTGTAGACTATAACTTGGCTGTTCTTTTGTCAGCTTTGTTTGTTTCTTTTATTTAGAATGTTTTTCCTTGTTTTGTACCTCCTAGCCCCTGGCTAGTTTATTTTGGGTTTTAATGTCAGCTTGCCGTTCAAAAAATAAAAAATAAAGAGCTGATGAACCAAACATGATCGTCAGAATCTAACGATTGACGGTCAAAAAAAAGTTATAAATTTCTTAGTTGGATGTTTATGCATCGGAAAAAATACATTTCTTTTGTTGTTGTTTTCTTTAATATATATATATATATATATATATATATATATATATATATATATATATATATATATATATATATATATATATATATATATATATATATATATATATATATAATTCATAACTTTTTGTATCACATTCTTATCATTATCATTGTATAAAGATTTTAGTTTTTTTATTCACCTTGATCTTATTGAATTGTAAATGTGAAATTTATATAAGCATTCAAAATATAAATATGAATATAAATTATTATTTCAATACTTTAATCATTTACAAATTAATTAAGTTGGATTTAAAATAAATTTACTTACATTCAAACTTGAATTTGAATATATAATAACATTTATATATAAATCAGAGTATATTATTTTCCAATTAATACTATTTCAACATTCTAATTATTTACGAAAGAATTTGTGAGATTAGAATGTGAATTTATCTCAACTCACATGTAAATTTACTTAGACCCACATATATCAGCATTATATAACCATATTCTCAATTAAAATTATTATAATTTTTAAATGGCAACAGTTTAATTATATACATTACAAATTAACGTGAATGTGATAAGGTTATATATATATATATATATATATATATATATATATATATATATATATATATATATATATATATATATATATATAACCTTATCACATTCACGTTAATTTGTAATGTATATAATTAAACTGTTGCCATTTAAAAATTATAATAATTTTAATTGAGAATATGGTTATATAATGCTGATATATGTGGGTCTAAGTAAATTTACATGTGAGTTGAGATAAATTCACATTCTAATCTCACAAATTCTTATATATATATATATATATATATATATATATATATATATATATATATATATATATATATATATATATATATATATAGATATGTTAAGGTATTCTAACTAAGTATTATATTATTGTATGCATGATTATGGACAAATCAAAAAATAATAATTAAATAAATCAATAAGGGTAACTAGGTAATTTGAGAAATAAAATCCACAAATACTGTCTATAATTTTGCTAGTTACGTGATTTTAACCTAATTCCCCCCTTTTATAAACGACCTACTAATCTGATCAATCCTCCCCTCTTTTGCAGGTGCGCTTCGTCTTTCGATTTGCGAAGAGGGAGGAGTCTCTGGGTCGACGAGAACGAAGGAAAGGAAAACGTGAGGACCTAGGGGGTTTGGCTAGACCGAAGGATGAAGAAGAACGAAGCAGCAAGCTGCTGTCGATTCTCGGTGGCTGAAGTCGATCCCCGACAGACCTTCATCTCCGATTTGGGTCGACTTCTTTGGTTGATCAGGAATGAAAGACGAAGGCAACAGTAGGGGTTATTTGCTCCGGTAATTCCTTGTCCCTATCTTCTTTCTATTTTGGATCCTTGGCTTTGATTTCAATAGAAATGGAACAAAATAGCTTGTTTTTTCTTTCCTTTTTTGGTTTTTTTTCTTTGAATAGGGTAGCTCGGTTGCTTCGTATCATAACACTACAAATATCATGTTTAATTTGTGTCGTTTTGCAAATGGAAGTACGCATGAACAAACTTCATATTGTGTATGAGTGAATTTCTAATTCGGGTTCAGAATTTTATGGCGGACTTGTGTATATTTCAGTAAAAGTAGTAGTTTTTTATTCCTTTTGATGGATGAGAAATGAGAAATTAGTTTTTTCTTTCATTTTATACAACATGATAATTATGTTGAGATTCGATTTAACAGGTTGTTGATTAAGAAGAGAAATCAAATGGCGACATTTGAGTTGTATCGTAGGTCAACAATTGGAATGTGTTTGACTGAAACTTTAGATGAGATGGTATCAAGTGGGATTCTTGGTCCTGAGCTTGCTATCCAAGTTCTTGTTCAATTTGATAAGGTCTCTTAACTCTTCAGAGCTTTTTTTTTAACTATGTGTTAATTCAGTGTGAAGGTAGTATGTGTATTGATGATTATTTAATCTATGAGATATCATGTTTCATTGGTTGTAGTCAATGGTTGAAGCTCTGGACAATCAGGTTAAGACCAAGGTCTTTATTAAGGTAAATAATTTCCATCTCTTGAATTCTTGTGTTGAAAAGAAAGTGTAATGCTTAATGAAAAAATTACCATTATACTCTTTACATTCCAATTAACAAATGTCATAATGCTCATCAATTTTAACATGAGATAAGTTAAATAAGGTAAAGAGTTGATTTCTTGATATTTTGAGTCTCAGGTTTTGGCTTAAGCAAAACCCATTCGAAAAGAAAGAACCTAATAAATGACGATTATACCCTTGGTGTATGGATGCTGATGTTTTTGCTTATATAATGACACAGGGGCATTTGCACACATACTGATTCTGTGACAATGTATGGACATTCATTCTTCAAGATGCTCTGTTCAAGTATGATGAATGTCAGGAAAATGTTGGAAGGGTTAAGATAGTGGCATGCGACTCAAAATTGCTTGTTCAATGAGAAGATTATGCGCTTTGGTAAATTTTTAAGCTTAGAATCAATCAATGAATGAATGTTAATGAATGAAATATTATGGGGTTTGTTCCTCTGTTGTAAACTTATCATGGAACAGAGTGAATTCCAAACAATTTCCCCATAAAATCACTCACTTGAGTCACTCTAATCAGGTGTGAGTTCTCATTAATTAGCATTTTCTTTTTCCTATTTCAGATAGGGGAAGTAATTGATGGGCCTGATGATGGCAATGGCATGAAGCGCCCAGTTCTTGATGGAGTACAATATGATTATGGTCAGCCTTTTGACTTTTGACTTTTTTTTTTTTGTATTCTTTTGTACTGATACCACAAAAACTTGTAAATCAGTTTTTAATGTGGATATTGGAGATGGTGAACCTATTCGCAAATTGCCATATTCTGTTGGAATGAAATCATGAATTCCAATTCTGTTGGAATGGAATCATGAATTCCAATTATGTTGGAATCTAAACTACAATTTGGTTTTGTTTTGACAGAAGTTAATGCTTGAAGAACGGACCACAAATTTGAAAGTGATTCTAAGCATTCTTAGAGAATATTATTCTTACATGATTTGATTCATGACAATTATTTTCGTTAAATGTCTAATTTCATGGATGATCAAGGAAAGAGTTATTCTTCTGATAGAATAATCAATAATCTACAATAGAATGATAGGAGTATGTGTAATAATATATTCTTCTAGAATATTCAGGTCGAATAATATACACATTTTTATTTGTTATTAGTGAGTATTTTATTGTTATAGACTATTATATAAAGTTTTTACATTTTTAAGAATGTAATGAAAAAATTGAAGTTGTATCCAAAAATGTGTTATTAGTCGGTGTTGGCATTCTCATAGAATATCATTCTAATAGAAATATGGTGTTGGCATTCTCATAGAATATCATTCTAATAGAAATATGCATCATAAAATTTGTAGAGAATATGATTCTAACAGAATAAAATCGAGTTTAATTATAAAAATTACGTTATAATTAAAATTAAAGTAATTAAAAAAATAGAATTTTAAAATCAAGAGAGTTAATTATCCCAAAAAATATGGAATTTTCCTTTTTTAAGTTTATCTCAATTGTCTAAAATACCCTTAGAATGAAATTAGATGGTGTTTTTTAATTATCTTTAATTTACTAGTATATATTAATCACTTTCTTAAATTAAGTAAAATGAGTGGCCCACACATCTATGCATACAATAACACAATAATTAGTTTAAATAGAACTAGAAAGATGACCCCCACGTTGCGGGGGTCGGAAGGTGTCGCTTTTGTGTGCAAGTATAGTACATTGTTCTAATTGGTAGCTACAGTAAAGTATGTTGCTATTTTCTACGTTTCTCCCATTTACAAATACACAAATATGTTGTAGTATGCTATGATATAATGACCCCTTTGTGTTGCAAAGTAAATAGCAAGTGCGGCAGCAACACCCTATTAAAAAAAGTAAAGTATTACCTCTCGGATATTAAATAAAGCAATGGCTAAGGCTAGGTAGGTTGTTGATAGTCAAACATTCAAAAATAGCCCGTGTCGACTATAAGTTGGACACATGACATGATAAAAGAAGTGTTAATTAATGCTGCTTGTAAGTTTTATTTAATCCAGTGCCACATTTTCAATACTGTCTTCCTAGATATAAAAAAATACATATGTTTTCATTTAGCTTGAAATGGAAATTGCATATCATGTCATACCCCTATTCAATTGAAATAAAAATTTAAGGAATTGATAAACAAATCAATTACAATAGTACATGTGGTTATTGGGAAATAAAGAAATTACACACCATTAGTAACAAAAAAAAATATTTTTATAAGAAAAAGAACGAATATCCATGAATATAATGCATTCACGTTCATGAAATTAGAATTACAACTAAAAAAATTACCTGATATGCAAAGTAGAAAACATTTTTTATGCCAACTTTGATGTTGTAGAAGCAATATCAGTGACAATTTCAATAACCTGTTGATGGACCTACAATTTGTAATAGAAAAACAATACACAAATAAGAAACTGGAGTCTAATAACTTATACATAAATGAAAAGAGCCTAGTAAGCTATCAGAAGATTAGAATAAGACAGTGAGATAGTGAAATAACATATATAAATTCAAGCTCCTCCACTCTTTGCTTCCCAATTGGTAGCTGAGGGTAAAATTGAAAATCACATCATCTTATTTGGAATATGCACAAAATGCCCAACCTAATTCATAACAAATTACAACAATAATCACCACAAAGATTACAAAACTACATAATAAAGGGTATATTTGGAAGATCACATTGATTCTGTAAGTCCTTGGTTTCAACTCGTGAAGTTTCAATGTTTTCAGCAACGTTTCGTGTGACACTGATGGATTTGAAATATACATACCTTGTAAAATCGAACTAACTAGTAAGGCAACAGTCCACTCACCATCTTACTCCTCATCTCAAACTTTTCACTACAATTTTAGCTCATTATAATTAAAAACTTAAAAATGAAAAATGAATTACGGAAATGGAAATTAAAGAGTGTACCCTTTCAAATCAGAATCTGAAATCACCTTTAGGATGAGATCGTAACCCTCAGGTTTCTTCGCTTCAGGGTCCTAGATGAAGTCCTTGTCATGTGAAATTTCAACTTGTCATCTAGGACCTTTGTCATGGGAAAATTTTTATTACAAGTTTATATATACATATGTATATCTAACAACTAAAAAAATAATATCATATCGATTTTGAAGCTGTCATATGTGACCTCCTAAATGACATATGATATACTTGACTTGAACCTCTATTAGTTCAGGTGAAAAAAAATTGATTTTCCTTCTACACCAGAGGGAACATATGTTGATGGATGTTGTCATCAAGAACAGGGGAAATCCACAAAAAAATCCATATGACAACATGAAAAGCAGAAAGAATCAAAAGTAAATGCATATGAAGAAACAATTTCATACCTTAATTTGAACAATCGGATCCATATTCATTTGGTTAAAAAATGTATCCATTTCATTCCCATTTTATTGATTTTAAGACGTTATTCAAGTTGACTTAATCTATTATTCACTTTGACATCTGTAACTTTTATGTACAAATACTATTTCTTAGCTACTAAATCTTTTTTTAATTAGATCAAATTACCTATATTTTACATTCACAACATTCCATCTATAATTTATAAAGTTACAATCACTATATATCAGTTACAAAACCTATGAAAATTTGGTAAGTTTGTAGGCTTGATCACAATAGAAAAACAAACATGCTTGATTAAAATATATAAAAGTTGTTTAGGAAGACAAAAAATAAAGAATAACTGTAAATTCATAACAACTTATTAGAAACCAAACATGCAGAATGGAAACAAATAAATAAGCACACAACTGTTATGAGATAAATCCACTTGACTGAAATTTGTCAATGGATTTTGTGGTAATAAACTAGTGAACTACAATAAGAAACAAAAAATACCATCTTGTACCGTATATACGTAATTTCCTTAGCTGCATAGTGACAGCTCTTTCTTTGGTGGAGAAACCATAAATTTTAGAAATTGAAAGCAACATCTGGAGACATAATAACATATGTCATATAAGCATCAACTTGTATCTTCTCAAACATTTAAAATAAAACATGATATATAATTCTCACCTAAATCTTGGATAATGATATTATGATATCAAAACCTGAAATAGAACCACTGACAACCCAATATTGACATGATTTCGATGTATTAGAAGAGTCCCTTGACACAGGATTGTCCAGTTCTATGAAACAACTTAATTGTTTCAAAACGTATGTATGAATCTCTTCAACTGTAGTGATATTTTCACTATGGGCAACTGGTAATAAAAAAAAAACCCAAAATTGATAAATTGATCGATTTTATCTTTTTGAGTTTCAAAGTGAATGATAAGTTAATAGATAGATATTTCAAAATGTTTTTCAATTTACAGGAAGAAATGGAAAGGGAATTTCAGTATATTAGGAAAAAATAATACTTCAACAATTAGAGCTAACCATGTATCTGTCGCCCCTGCACTTACCAGACAACCAAAAACAATTGTAGAATAAAAAAATTGATTAAACTCCTAATAACATTATAGATTTCTCTGGTGAGATCAACAAATTTACCTTGGGTGAAGAGTGTTTAGTCGATTTCTTCTCCATGATTGTTGAGATGATTGAAAAATAGAAGAAATTTATGAAACCAAGCAATCAGAAGCCGTGGAGCAGAAAAGGAAAAAAGATAAATAACATGAATTTAGATGAGAAAAATAAAACTCAAGTTACTTGAAAACAATCAGAAGCCGGACACACGAAATTAGAAGCCATGAGCGGAACCTGCAGCAAACACCAATAACAATCAGAAGCCATTAATGGGTAGAATCGATTTCGAAAAAACAGGTTATGACGACACCTGGAGAAAGAGAAGACGAAATTTGAAATCAATCCAAAGAAATTCCTGATAAACAAAGGTGAAGAAGGAAAACCAAAACTAAAAGCAAAAGAGGGTGGAAGACAGTGCGTTTGTGGTCTCCGTACACGTCCAAACGAGAAATTCACAGGTAATCCTTCAACAGATTTAGGGCTCGAAGACGGATCGTACATCATCATCATGATTGCCGTCGTTCTATTCCCATCGTCACCGACAAATATTGTAGAAATTAACATGGAGCGGTGGGAAGCACGGATCAGGCAGTGGTTGCCAGTGTAGGGAGCCCAGGATAGAAGCTTCGTGTGTTTCTTTAAAAAGGAACAACAAAAGATGTAGAAGGCGTGAAGCAGAACCTTTGGCCGTCACAACCCCGAATCTATAAAGCCTGAGATGAAGAAGAAAAGTAGAGATAGAAGCGATCGGGTTCAATAGAGAAGAAGTGAGAAGAAGAATCGAGAGTGTAATAAGAATAGAGAGAGATGAAGCGGTGGTAGTGATAACGATGAGTACATACAGAATAGATGGTCGGTGTAGAAGGATCTGGACGAATTGTATTTTCCAACACAAAAGAAGTCGGCTAGATCAGCGAATAGATTAGTGAAGGATAAAAATGCAAATGAAGCAAACTATAGGGACCAGGAATGACATAAATGAGCAATCTAAGTAGAAGGGCTGAAATTGACAAAAAAGGGGCTGTTTACTGTTAAAAAATTTCACAATCTTAAATATATATATATATATATATATATATATATATATATATATATATATATATATATATATATATATATATATTGTAACATTCGAGTTCCATTAATGTTTTTAAACTCTTAACCTAGGGGTCTTATAGTCCATAAGAAAGTAGAAGGATGACGCAAATTTAGATTTAATTAGGGGTCTGAGATTATGTATTTAATTGTAAAAGAAGCGGGACGCCTTTTAATAGGCATGAAGCGCCTCTGGTCTAGTAGACTGAACATTTTAATTAGGGTTTTGGGGGTATTTAAAGGTCTTTTAACCACTAGAGTTAGCTCAATGTTGACTTAATGGACTAAGAACATATATACATTGTTATGGACCAAATCTAAATGGATAAAGTTGGAAACTTTATACATTAATACATTGTTAAGGACCAGATCTAAAAGTTAGGAGTCGACTTAATGGACTAAGAAGAAAGACCTTTATAAAATAGGTCTGGATGAGGCGTAGTTTTGGAAATCTCTTATGCGGCCTGTTTGAGCCTTGGAAGCATACTATTTTTCTTGTAATAAGCATGGCACACCTGGTTAACCAAGAGTTAACATTTTGAATTTTGGTTAAATTGAAGTGTTTTGAGATATAGACTAAGGTTTAGTCTTTATTTCGTTAGGCAAGTCATGTAGCTGATTCATTGGAATTTAGATAGCGGATTTCAACTCTCTAAGTAGGTGAATCTTCTCACAATACTATGTAGGACACTAGGTGTCATGGTATGCTAGATTGTCTTTGTTACTTTTGCATGACAGACTCCGGGTGAACCATAACAATTGTATGAGCCACAGCAGGAAAGACTATAAGTGGACTGTAGCAATAAAAGTCATTGTAGGACTATGGGTTGACCATAATATTCACATTGCTTGATGCATACCCGTCAGCTGAAATAGGTCGTTACTTTTATGCATGATATTTTGTGTTGTATGTGGTATCTTGGGGAACTCACTAATCTTTGTGGTTAAGATTTAAGTTTAAATTGTTTTTGGTTGTTCTGGTAGCAAAAAGAAAGGTGTAGCTTCATTGACTACATATCCATTGAAGATTTCTGCACATAATAACTTTTTTGTCTATACTCTAATTAATGTTTTGAAACAAATGGTTTTAAATAGATCTTTGAATATGGAATTGGAACATATGCTTTTAATACTCAAGAAATTTTTTCAATGGAATTTGGGACCTTCGAAGTTGGTATTAGAGTCTTGGTTTGCGGGATTCAGGCTATCATTGGGTGCGTCTAAACTCAAACTGAGGACTGGGAAAATCCGTTTACAAAATGTTTTTTTCAAAAAAGGTTTTCCAAAAAGAAAAAGGATTTGATGTGTGCAATCAGTCAGAGCTCAAGTAAGGTATTACCAAAATACACATATACATTTGGTATGCTATTTTTGCTAGTATAAATTACATGTTAGATTTTAGGCTAAGGATCTGCTCAAGGTTTCATGCTAAAATGCATTCTTAAGAGAGATGTCTTTTGTGCTTGTTATGTGAACTGTTGGGGAGGTATAGTAGAGTATAAGCTAAGGGTCTTCTATGAATTGCATGATAGAATGACATGATCTTTTGATTCCTTTTTCCTGATAGATTTGTTGCTTGCTTTGTGCAATGTGAAACCTATATTGATATTAATTAACTATTAAGTGAATATGCTAAGTTTCATGCCACAAAGAGTAAATAGTTTTAGAATTCTTGATTTTTTTCCTATTGCACAACTCTTGTTTGAGTCCAACCGTTGTATTCCAAATTCTTTCACTCGAAAGACTTTTAATTTTTGTTGCATATAGTTTTATTCGTAAGATAGTTAAATGACATTAGTAGAATTTTCTTCCGCGACTGATAACAGGCTAGGGTGGAAATTCCTAGTGACCTAGGAAAAGTTTTAGAATGTGCTAGTATGGATACTTGCCTAAGAGAAATCCTAGAAGGAGAATCTGGTTAGATTAATGGTGTGTACACACTTGATCGCTAGTATATGTAATTAGAATGGTTAGAATTGGTCATATGTAGTGACTTGGAAAATTTGAGACAATTCTTAACATGAGTACAGATAGATATGGAAGGTTATATGGGCTCGTACTACCAGAAGCACATGATTGGTACTTGAAATTGATGGGTTTTGAGCATTCTAACACTCCTATGGTGTACATGCAACCCTAGAAACCTTGGATCTATGTTTGACTAAGATACATGCAAATAATTATTTTTCCAAGGTTCTTATCCTATCTAGCATGGCATGGGGAACTTGAATCAAATAAAGCTAGTAAAATTACTTACCTTGTAGTTGTAGCTGATTGCTTGGAGTTTTAGAGCCTAGCACCAATAGTGTGGATGCCTCAAATGGAAATCACAAATCACCACAAACTTTGGAACTTTGAGAGAATAGTAACCCTTCTTGAAATCGGCCCTCTTAGTATACTCACAACAACTAGTGTCATTTCAAGAACCAAATCCTCCTTTTATAGTGTGGTGGATTAAGGTTACATCCATGTAAACCCTAATACCCATGTCTTTTCATTTCCATGAGATCCATGGGTTAAATCTCCATGGAGTATCCATGGACATTCCATGCAAGCCTAGCTCATTCCAAATAAGCATTAGCCCACACTATATAAATACAAGAGCCAATATTTAATTAGTCATACTTTTGATCTCTAAATTAATTCTAGATTAATTATAGATCAATACTAATTAAATAATATGATTTTATATTAATATATTAGCACTTATAATATATTAATAAATCATAACTTATACTATTCTCAAAAGATTATCCATAAATTGTTCGGGTGAAGTGCAACCCAAATGGACCATGCCGGGTCGGGTCAAGTACATACCAAATATAGTTATGGACTTAGACACTATATGCAATAGTCTCCTACTTGGATAAGTCTAATAACTATAGTTGCAAGTAGGATTTCAGAAACCGATTAACAATCGTAGATCTTTAAACTCTGTTGAACTATGAAGCGCCATTTTAGATAAGTGATCATATAATCCTCTGTTCTAGATATCAGCCGGACAAATACATGGAACATGGTCTTGCTTATTGTCCATCATTTGTTTCCCGATTTTCGATTTGTTTGACATAGAACTTAACTGAACACATCAATTTAGTTCTGACCGGGCTCGGTTCATAGGTCAAAACAAAATCATCGAGGGGCCCAGATATCGCTTCTAATCCTAGAAGGAACAGATAAACTTTGACTCATATGTTTGCTCTACTACTTGTTAAATTACACACAAAAGCACGGTTTATAACATCAAGTTACCAATGCGTTTTCGTGCAATCAATGCATAACCACCTCATAGGCAACAAATCATATCTCTAGGTTTGAAGACTTATATGATATTACCGTCTCACGATCACTCGAGATGAATTCCATGAAGTGATACAAGTGAGCGTGGGTTGAATCCAATACTCAGAACTTATGAGAACTCATGAGTGTTGTAGCCCTGCTTTGTCTAACATCTTAGACCTCTACAAGCCAACCCATGACAGTCTTGATTCATATCTACTTCCAACATATGACCGACTGTGGAGAGTTTGAATAATATGATATAAACCATAACATAATTATTCTGGAAGTCAAAACATGCAAAAAGAAATAATAGTAAACGTCTGACAAGAGATAGCAACACTTTACTCATAAATAACAGCTTTTATTTATCATCAAATGTCAATTACATTTTACAAATTTCAAGATTATCTAACTACTAAAACTAATATCATCCTTCAACCCTATGCTCTGAGCATGCCGATGATGCTTAACCCGAGTCAGTCCCTTCGTTAGGGGATGTGTTGGGTTCTCATCCGATGATACCCTCTTTGACACAAGGATTCCTTCTTCTATTCGATGTCTGATGAAGTGATATTTTTTGTCAATGTGTCTGGATCTCCCATGATCACTTGGTTCCTTGGCTAAGGCAACCGCACTATTGCTGTCACAGAAAATCTCCATTGGCTCTTTTATAGCTGGTACAACTCCAAGGTCTCTGATGAAGTTCTTCAGCCATATAGCCTCCTTTGTTGCCTCGCTTGATGCTATATACTCTAATTCACAAGTGGAATCAGTCACTGTGTCCTACTTGGAACTTTTCCATGTAATTGCCCCTCCGTTTAGGGTAAAGACCCAACCTGACTGAGAGCGGAAATTATCCCTGTCAGTCTAAAAGCTAGCATCACTATACCCTACAACTCTCAAGTCACCACTCCCACCAAGGGTAAGGACCCAGTCCTTAGTCCTTCGCAGGTACTTGAGAATATTCTTTACCGCTGTCCAGTGATCCTTGACAGGATTCCCCTGATATCTGTTGACCATGCTCATAGCAAAGGCAACATCAGGGCGAGTACAAGTCATAGCATACATGATCAAGCCTACAACAGAAGCATATGGTACTTGACTTATCTCAGCTATCTCAGCCTTTGTGCTCAGACTCTGAGTTTTACTCAGTCTGGCATTACACTGGATAGGTAACTCACCTTTCTTGGAGTTATTCATGTTGAACCTTTTCAACACTTTGTCCACATAGGTGCTTTGACTAAGTCCAATTAGTCTTTTACTCTTGTTTCTCAAAATCCTTATCCCTAGGATATAGGCAGCTTCTCTAAGGTCCTTCATCGTGAAACACTTCCCAAGCTAGGACTTTACTTCCTGTAGGGTTGGGATGTCATTTCCTATGAGTAGGATGTCATCCACATACATTACCAAAAAGCTGACTATACTCCCACTAGCCTTTATATAGACACGAGATTCATCTTCACTCCTTGAAAAGCCAAATTCTTTGACTTTCTCATCGAAGCAAATATTCCATTTGCGAGGTGCCTGTTTCAATCCATAAATGGATTTCTCGAGCTTAGACACTCTGTTGGGGTACTCTGTACTGACAAAACCCTCGGGCTGAATCATGTAAACATCTTCAGCCAACTTTCCATTAAGGAAAGCGGTTTTGATATCCATTTTCCATATTTCATTGTCATGAAATGCATCAATGGCTAACAGAACCCTAATAGACTTAATCTTGGCCACTGGTGAAAAGGTCTCATCATAATCAACTCCCAGAGTTTGAGAATAACCCTTTGCAACCAGTCGTGCCTTATAAGAGTGTACATTACCATCCATGTCAGTCTTCTTCTTGAAGATCTATTTGCACCCAACTAGCTTATGATCAGGTAGATTGTCAACCAAGTTCCAAACTTGATTGTCATACATGGACTGTATCTCGCTGTCCATAGCCTCTTTCCAGTTAGCAGCCTCAGGGCTTGCCATGGCTTCCGTGTAGCTGTTAGGCTCATCCAGATTTACCAGTGTGTTATCACTGATAAGTGTTTCACCTTCTGCAGTAATATGGAAACCATAATAATGCTCAGGTGCATTCCTAACTCTGGTGGAACGCCTCAGAGGTATTGATTCTTCAGTCAGCTCAACAGGAGTTTCCTCCTCAGGTGAGCCTAGCACCCCAAGTGTGATGCCTCAAATGCTTCACACAACACCAAATGCTATGAAGTAAACTTAGAGAGAAAGTATAACACACAAAAATCGGCCAAGCCCTCTTGTTTCACTAGTAGTCCGATTTTGGGAGAACACATGAGCTTTATATAGTGTTGACACATCTAGGGTTACACAATGTAAACCCTAATGTGTCATGACTCTTCATTTCCATGACCCATGGGTTTGTAACTCCCATGGAGCCTCCATGGAGCATCCAATGGGTTTAACCCAACTTAACTATCCATGGAGCCTCTTAGCCCACTATATAAGTTATGGATGATTTACATAATCAACCCATATATTTAATTAGTTATCTTTTGATCACTTAATTAATACCAAGATTAATTCTTGATCAAACTAATTAAATAATATTATTAATATATTAGAACTTATAATATATTAATAACCACAAGTGTTATTTCTCTCATTTAGTCTATCCAATTGCATGGTGCCATGCAACCCAAATGGACCATGCCGGGTCAGGTCAAGTACATACCAGAAATAGTTATGGACTTAGACACCTTATCCAACACTAAATTCCTTATTTTCACGTGATCAGACACACGTGGATGGAGGATCAGACTCTGACCATTTGTTAACCCCTTTTGTGGAAAATCCAAAACCTACATGCTTGACCAAAATGAACACCGGGGCCACAAAATTCAACACTTTTTCACTACAAAAAGGAAGAAGAAATTGGAAATGAAAAAACCGTTTTAGCTAAAACATTTATACGGAATTAGAAAGGGATGAAAGCACAATGCTTTCCAAAAATGCCCCTCTTTAACTTCTTTGGCGAGATACCTCCAAACTTCAATTTAACACTTCGGGACATCCAAATGGATGGCATCTTGGAAACTTGAATCAAAACCTTCATAGAGCGGCTTCAATCGATGTCTATTAACCTTGCAAATTTGCCCTGTGTCGACATTTTTTAATTTCCACACCTCCATTAGGACTTTTTTCTTGTATTTGACTTTCTTTTTACGGGAGAACCATATCAGACTTAGAACTTTGATAATAACAATCATCCAACCACATTCTTTCATGTACTTGTTCAGTATTGTGACCAACTCTTCCTTCTTAGACATGGTGGTTGAGTAGGTAGCCATTTGGGCGTCTTCTTTCTCGGGATACGTATCATTTGAAGGGTCCAACAAATTTATCATTTCCGGCTTTTTTGGTTGTTCTACCATTGGAGTTAGTTTCTCAACGTTAGTGGGTGGATCAACCTCTATTTTGTTAATCCCCACCATTTCCTCTATAGTTTCATTTTCAACTTTCTCAATGTCTTCTTCTTCCTTGACAACCTTTTCCACTTCTACTTCGTCTTTCTCTTCTTCATATAACTCTCTTGGGTCATTAGAACTTTTCTCATCTTTCAAAGGAATGGTACATGCGCAATGCCATTGGATCTCTTTAGATGGTATTTTGTCTTGAGATTCCATTATACTCATTGATTGAGCAAGTTGTGTTATTTGTATCTCTAAGCTTTTAAGGCTATCTTAGGTTGGTTCCTAGAAAATTTGGGTAGAAGTGGCAATACCTTTCTCAATGTCCTCTAAGTACATGCTTGGCATTTCATTTTGTTGAGATATATACACTTGATGGAAGTTTTCATAGAAAATATAATCATAGATATTCAACTCATGTTCATGGAGTTCTTCAAAATAACCAAAACATTCAAGAAATTACATCGAAGTCAACCAATGATAACTCTAGCCTAGCATGGCTAAGATTAAAGAAAAACAAGAGAGATTAGAGATACCAAACATTATTCAAGATTAAAGATGAAAGAAATCCACAAATCTTCAAATCTTCTTAGAGAGTAAAATGTGCGTGTTTCTCCAAAAGATTCCCCCTTTTCTTCCTCCAAAACACGGTCAAAAGCTCCTCAAATCCGGATGAAAAAGATGCTTAAAAGTAACTCACCAACTTTCCCAAATAGAGGCAAAAGGATAAAATCCGGTTCCTTCACAATGAGATCCATGCGACCCATTTGTAAATACACGCGAACTGCATGGATTCTGCTGAGTGGGCCATTTGGCCCATTTGATCGGCCTTCTAGTTTTCTCCTTTATTTCTTGGTCCAACCCACATGTAAAGGTTCTTGATAGCCCAATTGTGTCTTCTTGGCTCTCTCACGATGGGCCATTGCTTTGTTGATCTTCTATAGTTCAAAATTCTATTCACATCATCATCATTCTTCATCTAAAATTAAGCCCAACTTGCTCCTTTGATTATGTTGACAACATGCCCAATCACACCACTTCAAGTCTACAAGCACACCACAAGCTTCCAAAGGTCCCACACTCCTTCCAATCCTCCATGTGGAATAGTCTTCGGTAAATTCTGCGATTAAGCTCAAAATACTAGCAAGTACCCGATGAAGGTGAAAATAACAAAAAGAGAAAATATACATGAATATTAACTAAAATGAGATGGAATGAACTAAAATAAAGTAGGAAAAGAAGTAATAAAATGAAGCTATCAAAATAGGATGGAAGTATAACAATATATACTTGTTGGGGTTATGAATGTTGTATCCTCTTGGTCAGATGGTTCCATTTGGATTTGTTGGAACCCTTCTAAGAAATCAATGAATGTTAGTAACTCATGACAAGTTGTGGCATCTATTATTGAGTCTATGTGTGGTGGAGGGAAACGATCCTTGGGAAAAGCCTTTTTGAGATTCATATAATCCATACATACTCTCCATTTTCGATTCTTCTTTTGTACTACGACTATGTTGGCTAGCCACATTGGGAACTTCACTTCCTTGATCATTCATGTTCTAAGAAGTTTTTGTACTTCTTCTTGTATGATTTTGTTTCTTTATTGTGTGAAATTTATTCTCTTTTGGTGTATTGGTCTGAAAGAAGGATTAATATTAAGTTTATGGGTTATTATATTTTTTTCTATACCTGTCATGTCCTTGTGCTTCCATGCAAATGTCTTCTTCTATCTCTGAGGAACTTTATTAGTTCTTATTCAATTGGTTTTGGTATTGAGGAACCTATTAGAACTTTGGCATCAGGATCCTCAAGGTCCATGGGCACTTCCTTTGTATCTTTCTCTTTTGTTCCTAGCACGTCTTGTGCCCCCTGCTTTTACTGCTATGCTTGTCTTGAATTTGATGAAAATTCCATCGAGGACTTGTAGCACTCTTTCTTGTTGATCACATGTGATCTTCACTGTCCCCAATGGGGTGGGCTCTTCACAAATAGATGATATGTCGATGGGGCTTCCTTCATTTCGTGGATCCATGGTCTAGCTAGTATAACATTATAAGAGGATAATGTATCTATTACACAAAAATATTGCATAAAGCTTACCCTCTAAATTTTGATAGGTAGTTTTATTTTGCCGACTGTATGTTTTGTTTCACCACTGAATCCTATTAATATTGAGGATCTTTTGATTATTTTGGAATCTGGGATGTTCATTCTGTTTAAATCATCCAAAAGTATAATGTTTACTGAGGATACTCTGTCGACGAGGATCCTTGTGACAAAATGGTTGGCAATGTAAAGAGTGATCAACAATCCGTAGTGGTGAGGATCCTGGATGTCTTGTCTATCTGCTTCGTCGAAGGTGATCTCCTTCTCGTTTGTGATTGACGTATTCTTCCTTGGACTTTCTTCGTTTTCTGTTTTTGACACCTTGGCATGTCCTATTGCTGCAGAATAAGAAGTACCACAAATGTTAGATCCTCCAGAGATCACATTGATTACCTTGGTGTCAGTAGGAGGGGATCCTGGATTATCGAGGAGATTATGAGGATCCTGATCTATCTCTTTGGATCTTTCCTTTCTTATTCAAAGGATTTCTTTGAGGTATCCTTTACCTAAGAGGTAGCTGATCTCCCTCCTAAGAGCTATTCAATCCTCTATGATATGATTAAAGTCTTCATGGTATTCACATCATTTGGATTTTTCTTTCCAAGTGGTGGATTTTTCTCCCTTCCTTGGCCATCTTGCTTTGTCGCCAAGATCCTACATAGCGAATATTATACTTGAAATATCCACAGAAAAACAATAGTCAGTAATCTTAGGAAATTCTTCTTCCTCACCTTCATCTTCAAGGGCATTAAGCCTATGATGATCAAGTTTAGAATATGGTTTTGACTTGTAGGATCTTTATGCCGATGAGTCAGCCTTCCTATTAGGGTGATGGTATGAGCTTGGTGGGTTGCACTTTTTTTGGACCTCCTTTTGTTCTCCGAGTCTTATGAATCTTAATGCTATGCTTCAGACCTGATCCATTCTCATGCATGGGGTCATTACAAGGTCTTCGTAGAAAGGAGAGTCCTTTTCTAAGTCCATTTTAAAGGCTTCAATTGCAGTCGCCATATCAATGTTGGGGATACTCAGAGCTTTCCTACCAAACTTGTTCAGAAAAGTCCTAATGGATTCCTTAGGATCCTAAACCACTCAATAATGATCAGTAGTGATCTTTTTGAATGTTTTGCTACAAGAAAATTGATTGTTAAATAAATTAACTAAGTGAGCAAACAAATTAATAGAGTAAGGAGGAACGTTAAGTCTGATCTTGTGAGGGTCAAACCAAAACCCTTTCACAGGCAAGCCTCCTTTAAGTGTGTGGGAATGGGGATGATCTCCATTCTTTCCATATACTGTGCCACATGCTCCTGAGGGTATGTGGTCCCATCATAAGGTTTCATGTTGGTCTTTTGGAAGCGCTTTGGGACTTTAGTATTAACTATTATGGGAGCTAATCTTGAGATCCCATAGCTTGTGGTGGATACTTCCGGTATAGATTGGACTACTCGAGGCACGCTTGAGATCATTTGTCTTAATTGCTGAAGCTTCTTAGCCATGATCAAGCTTAAACCTGTATCAAGTTCCATAGAGTTAGTGTTAAAAGCATTATTATTCATGAATTTACAAGGATCCTTTGTGTTTGGTGTAACAAAGATTTCTCGGGATCCTGGGTCACATGAGTTTGCTCGTTGGGAGCTGCACCCCAGGTGGGAGCGGATGTCAGTATCGAGGATCCTATCTCCCAGCGGTTTCCATAGGATCCAATATTGTCAATGTTTAGGATCTTGGGTTTCAAGATCGAGGATGCTGCTCCTTGGGGTTTATGGATCCAATATCGTCCTGTTGTCTTCCTGATTTTTGGTCACTTGTCGTTCCAATCTCCTTATCATAGCAAAGAGCTCATTGTTGGAGATTGCTACAGGAGGATCCTGGGATCCTTGAGTAACAACTGGAGGAGTGCTTTTTTCTTCGGTGCATCAAAAGTCCTTTTGGGACCTCTTGATGGTCGGTGGAAGGTTTTTGGAGGAAATGGTATGAATGAAGGAGGAAGATAAGGTTTGTTGTGTAGACATGATTTTCCGAAATGTTTTAAACACCACAGCCCCACGGTGGGTGCCAAATTGTTTTGGTCAAAAATCAACTAAGTAAAACCTAACCAAATTGTATGAGAGGTTGCGATGTTCATGATAAATCAAGTAAGAAATGATAATCAATGTGAGACAAATGAGTTACATGGAAAACCCTTGATCCTTGATAGGATCTCCGGCATAAAACCTTGGGAGGTGATAATAATCACATGCCTTAATGTTTTTCTTGATATCAAAAGTCGATTTACAAAGATGATTGTGTAATTGTAAGTACAAGTATCGTAAATGAGCTAAGTGTGTCCATAGTTTGCTAGTTACCTGTGCTATTTATAGTCTAATGCTAATAATAAGAAGTCCAATAATTCCGAGATCCTCCAAAATCAACATATAAACGTCATTTGACTTGGTATTCCGGGTCTTTTGTTTGGTTGAGATGACTCTCCGTTGAGAATGAGTCTTGTGTTGACTCGTTTTGTACATGAGAGAAAACTAAAGAAAATATAGTTGTTACAAGTGTTAGAAATATAAGTGGTAATAGTCAGGATCCCGAGATATGTTTAAGGATCTTGAGGCTTTAGAAGTTTTTGAGGATCCCAAATATGATTCAAGGATCATGCCCCTAACAATGCTAGCATACGAAAGTTTTATAGTCAAAGTCTCAAACCCAAAAAGTATACTATTCATTTCCTAATTGTAATTAGATATATATATATATATATATATATATATATATAATTAGGGTTGTACCGAACGAACACGAAGGGTGGTTCATGTTCGTTTGTTTAAGTTCGTCGAACAAACAAACACGAACGGATAAATTAACGAGTTTTCTTGTTAATATTCGTCCGTTTAACAAATTATATTGTTCATGAACATGTTTGTTTGTTTAAATTTATGTCTATGAACATGCTAAACGAAGATAAACAAACATACATATATGAACATAAGCAAATATATAATATAATAATGTAATAAATAATAATTGAACATATATCAAGATAAAATAAAAAGAAATTGTTAGAAAAGTTCCAAATTTTTGGAAAATTTACATTTTAGTCCTAGGATTTTTTTTAACATAAAATTCCCGATTATTTCATTTTGGCTCAAGTTTAAAAAATGTCATTTTTTTTTCTTTTAACACGAAATGACATATTATGGTGTTTTTTTACAGCTAATAGAGACTTTTATGTTCAAAAAAAATCTTAGGATTAAAGTATAATTTTCCTGAAAATATTGAGATTTTTCTAACAATTTTCTAAAATAATTGAATGAACAAGACCATTATTTATGTTTATTTATTTAACTAAACGAACGAAAAGGTGGTAGTGACCTCTAACATACATTTTTTTGACCCTTGCTTTAAATCTTGAGCTTCTTAACGTTATTGAAATGGACTGTGAGATTTTGTTTTACTAAAAGTTGACATTGGGCCCAACTTTCTCTTAAGATGTTTGTTTTCCTTAAGTTGCTTCTCACACTTCACCATTTAGCCAAGAATTAAATAATTTAAAAGGAATATAAATAAAATATTAAATCACATGTCGAATAAGGATCGTATAATTCTTCTATCACAATTGAGATATTCGGAAAATTTTCATAATTTTCTTCTATCACAAAAAAAAAAAAAAAAAATCTATCAAGTTTAATTATTTTATCACCATGATTATTAATCCGAGTTAACGAAAAAAAGACCATAGGACGAATATTATAATGTACCTCTTCATGAATACAATTATTAAAATAATCTGATGACGCTTAATTTAAAACTATACTTTCACTTTTGTTTGATTTTGAACGACATTAAAATTACAAAAAGAATATGTTATCCTTGATCTCAATTCCATAGACGAAGACAAAAATTGCCAAAGTGCACGTTTACTACTAACATCTTGAGGGGCATATGTGTTTAGTATAAACCAAAGTTCTAAATAACGTAAGACGTGACTTGGCGGCAATGTCAAGCCTCAAACTTTTCTGAGCCTTGGCGAGTCATGACGTTTGTAAGACGTGACTTAAGGCGGCAATTTTCTATATAATTAATATTTTTATATATATTTTCAACTATTATTCATTTTTATACACATATATGAGTTAAGGCGGCGTTTTGACAAAGCTTGGCGGCAGGTGCAAGCCTTGGAGTTGTATAAACCACTTACATTTTTCCAAAATCCACTATTCCACTCCCCTCGATGATACAAACATGATCCAAGATACCTCTTCTTTACTTAACAAACTACAACTTTTTTTAAAGGCATTAGTGGATCACACAGAAAGTGGAAGCCCATTATCACGATCCAAGCGAATCTATCTTTCACTACAAATTATTTTCTGCTCGAAAAAGAAACGTTTGGTCTCTTGACTTTGTTTGAATTATAAACAGAAATTATGCGATTTAAACTTCATTCAAACCCATGATCGTCCAATATATTTCACTTTCACATCCGGAAATCCTTCAACTTTGCAAATTTCAGACAAATTGCAATGTGAACTACAAAGTAAAATATATAAAATGGCTAGGGTTTCATATTATTATCACATAGAAAATACAACTACAATGAAAATGAAAGACATAATTTATAGACTAGCTAATTTGAGTTTCCGAGCTAACTAGGTATGAAACTCGTGTATTACACGGGTTGATTTAAAAAAAAAAGGTTAAACATTAAAGTGTAAAAGAAAATATTTTTTAATGTACAAGTTTAAAATAAGAAAAAAAGAAACGTATTTATTGCAATTTAATATCATATATATGATATTTAATACTTTACATATATAGGTATATGAATTTAATTTTAAAAATTGAAACAAACCAAAAATTGACAGGTGGATAATATTTATTTCAAAAATACTACAAAATAACAAGTGTCAAAATTCATGAGAGATTAATATGTGACAAAAAAACTTTCATTTATTAAGAAGGATGGACCAACATAATATCCAACAGAAAACTAAAGCTCAAAATCTTATTAGGCTAACATTCCTCTCAAACTTAAAATGAGCAATAAGCATTGAGAGTTTGTCAGACGGTGGAGAAGGGGATTGCATGGACATGATAGAGATGAATATAGTGAAGATGATTTCCATCTTAGGTTACTATGAAGATATCAAGTTTTAGTCTAACATATTCTTGGATGGTGGAGAAGGGGATTGCATGGACATGATAAAGATGAATATAGTGAAGATGATTTCTATCTTAGGTTACTAATGATCTAGATGTATAGGAATCTCCAGAGGAGTTTTGGCATGAGAGATTCTTGGATGGCGGTGAGGGAACGAGTGTGGCCATAACAAGTATGAATGGGCTGAAGATGTTAGCTTTCGATGTAAGATGAAGGATTTGTCTGGTGTGGAGTTCAGGTACATTGCAAGTTAACATGTTTCTAACAAGGCTGATTCATGCAATTAAGTGGGTCCTTATTCTGGGTAACCTGCGATTCGACTAAGACTTTTGCTATATCGATAAAGAATCCTCTGAAAACAACCATTTTGTTCAGAGATGTATCTTGAATCCATTTTATAAATTTGTAGGAAGGATTCTATGCAGTTATTTGCATATTTCCGTTTTTGTTATTTTTTTTTAACATCAAGAATTTTATTTAAAACAAGCAACCAAGAAGCTAGAACTACGTGAGTTTGATACATTCCTGTGAGGGGCTATAACACCAAGAAAACCAATTAAAGAGATAACATTTTCTATATCTATATTAAGCCATTTGAAAGCCAACCTATTCAACATGCTAGCCAACATATGACCACTCTTAACCCTTTTATTATATATTTTGTCATACTTGTAACTCCAGATAGTCCAAGAAAAGGCAGAAAGCACAACCGAAAACAACCTTGCTCATGCAGTCAGGGGTACCAGAACTCGACGTGCAACAAAAGAGTTCATGGAGATATTTGTTGTCCACTAGAACCTGATTTCGCCAGCTGTTGATGGCAACATTCACCTCAAGAGTGACTAAACAATTTAGAAATAGATTGGACTATGTCTCTAACAAAATGTTGCAAAGAGGACATAAATGGGAACCGATAGATACCTAATTTCTCAAGATTACTACAAGTAGGCACTCTTTCAAGAATAGATCTCTACACAAATATGTTAACTTTACCAAGAAAGATTTTGTTCCAAGGAGTATTGTTCTGAAGGCATACCAGAAGATAGTCATTAATAATTTTCCTACACGACACCACAATAAAACATCCTTCTTTGTCTTCAATCCACTTCCAATTGTTATCCTGAAATACAAATACATCATTAAGGTCGACGTGATTACACGACAGGTACAAGTGAAGATGGTTGATGACACCCCAAGTACCTCCTATTCTAGCAATAAACCTGGTGGACGTAATCCCACCATCAGTCCCATCTAATGACATAATGACATCATGCCATATTCTTATATTATCATTTTAAAACCGCCACAACCACTTAGCTAGTAATACATAGTCGAGCGCTTTGAGACTACCAATGCCTAAGCCACCATTGTCCCTCAGGTTAAGAACTTTCTTCCAAGAAAACTAAAGAATTTTTATTTTTACCTGAAAAATGACCCCAAAAAATGCTACACCTGATACTATTAATACGGTTAATAACACTACTTGGGGATGTAAAAAGTGAGAAAAGTATGAACCCATGGTACTAAGAACTGCCTTGCAAAGAACATGCCTACCCCCAAAGGAAAGATTTCTAGCTTTCCAGTTTGAGAGCTTATTGTTAAATTTATCAATTAAGGACACCCAATTTGATTTTTGGCTCATACTACATCCAACAGGAGTACCAAGGTAGATGAAAGGAAACTCACAAACACTACAATTTAACCAATTCTCCTTATCACCAATTTGAGTGTTACTAACACCAATCCCATAAACCTTTCTTTTTGAAAGATTAACATTGAGGCCATAGGCAAGATAAAAACACTTGAGAATCTTCAAAAATATTAGAAGCATTCTCCTTTGATCACTCTCCCTAAAAAAATAGCATCATCTGCATATTGAAAAACAGAGATGGTAGGTCTGCTTTTCATAGTTACCCCTTTATGTATTCCTATTTCCATGACCTTTTAAATAGTAATCTTTAAAGCTTTTACATAAATTATAAATAAGAAAGAGGAAAGAGGATCTCCTTGTATAATGCCCCTTTGAAGCTTGAACTCCTTAGTAGGATTGCCATATATTAACAAGGACATAAAATTTAGCCAAGTTTAAACAAAAAATACCCATTTAATTCACATATTTTCAAACCCTATGAGATGCAGAATATTTTCTAAAAACTCCCAAATAATGTTGTTAAAAGCCTTATCAACATCAACTTTGAAGATGAACATTTTTTCCTCTTTCTAACCCAAGTGATTTCTTCATTAATGACAAGTGGACCATCAAGAATGTTCCTATTTGTACTGTAAGACGATTTCTCTTGACTAATGAACATGCTGATAACATTCTTTAGTAGATCAACAAGAAATTTAGAAATAATTTTATAAATATTACCGATGAGGTTTATCGACCTATAATCACCAATACTAAGGGGGTGTTTAACTTTCAACACCAATCTAATGAAGGAAGTGTTGCTTTCATGATTGATAATTGCCTTCTCATCAAAATATTTCATGTCTTCAAAATTTCGGACAAATAATATTCCATAACCTTTTTACAAAAGCAAAAGTGAATCCATCAAGGACCGCGACTTTTTCATTACCACAATTCTAAACAACTACTTTATCCTTTTCAATTGAAAACGGATGCAAAAGAAAATCCTTATGGTCGTAAAATAACCTACTAAATTTCTTGTTATGAAACACAAGCCTGTTATGGATCGGTTCTTTGAACTTTTTCTTGAAGATGACCAAAATTTCATTTTTTATCAAATTTAGGTTAGTAACCCGAGTACCATTAATCATCAATCCATTTATACGAGACCCCTTGAGGTTAGAATTGATAATCCCATGAAAGAAACTTGAGTTTTTATCATCATCAGTTAATCACTTACACCTCGATTTTTGTTTGAGATCAAGTCGTAAAGTTTCAATCTCTTGTATTTTAGCAATACTATCCTCATGCTCCTTTAAAGGATTATCATCAATAATCCGTGCTTCAATTAGTATGTCAATAGTCACATCACCATAGAATTTGATAGGGATTATCATCAATAATCCATGGAATTTGCTAGTGATACATCACCATAGAATTTGATAGGGATAAAGTTCAATCTTAGAAAAAACATTAAGACCATCACCATTTTGGTCCAACACTCTAGAGACGATATTCTCCAAATTTACGTCTAATAACCATGAGTTAAAGAATCTAATTGGGGACGGGCCAAAGTCTTGACAGTTGGTATCAAGAAGTAAAGACATTGATCAAAGTGAAACATGGGTAAAGCGATAACAGTTGAGTAAGGCCACATACACTACAAGAAAAATGTGATTTTTCTAGGGATGGAATCAATTGCGAAAAGGAAAATTCCATTGAAAAAGACGTATAGCGATAGAATTTACAACGACTGATTTCCGTCCCAAAAAACCCCATAACGAGGGGTTGCGAGGGAAACAATCATTCCGTCGCAAATATGACAACATAATGAAATCCGTCATAGAAGGTATTCCATCGTGCACTTTGTTATAGGATTCCATTATGAATTCTGTGGTGATGAATCCCTAGCAAAATCCATAGTGATGAACCCTTAGAAGGTTCCATGGTGATGAATCCCTAGAATTTTTTTAGTGATGAACCCCTAAAAAAATATGTGGTGGTGGCTCCCTAACATATTTCGTGGTGATGAATCCCTATCAAATATCACTAGCAAATTCCATGGTATATATTCTCTAGCCGATTCCATAGTAAAATACGTAGATATGCTTCCGTATCAATGATTCCATAGGTACGGATGGATAATTAATTTAGAAACTGAATCCAAATTATTTTGTAGGAATGTATAAAAAAACAAAAACAACAAAAAATCAAATAACATTTATATCATAAAATATAACAATAATTATTTATTACATGAAAAATGGAATGTGGCTACTCTAAAATAAATACTTCGCAATAAACATATCAACACTTTATGACCTACTAGTTTTGTTGCTCTCTAAGAGCATTAATAAGAGTCATTGCCGATTTTAGTTGTTTATCAAGCTGCTCGAATCTTGTGTTGTGTTGGTCTTCTTAGGCCTTCATTATTTCCTTAAGCTCTCCATTTTGCTCTATTTGTTTTGCAACAAACTCTCTCAATTCTTCTATTTCATCATTTTTTCTAGAATGTAAGATACATCCATTTTACGGTTAATCATGGGAATCGCCTTTGCAAAAGAGCCTAATCCATACAATCTTTTTTTTGTCATGATCACCAACGACATAATAAAATATTTTGTCATCCTCAAATTCAGTACCTTCAGCTTCAAACTCTTCCCGTCTTTCTGTGTAGGGCGCCTACAAAATAATAATAATAATATAAATTAAAAGATATCAAAGTTATGAATGACATATAGGACTAGCTACAATATAAAACTTTAATTGCAATGAAATGAATATTACATGAATTTGTCTCTCATTTTCAATTGTAAATGTGACTCCATCATGATTCTTCGTGTGTGTATACATGAACAATTGACTATGGGTGGAGCATGTCCTAATTTCCTTTTCAACATAAATACCATAAAATGTAAAAAATACACATAAACATGAACATTGATGAACCATTAACAAAAACTTACCAAATTAGAGGCTATCTTCAAATGATTTGCGAATTCAGCATTATGTGTAGGTTGTGTTATTCAATCGACCACACTGTTACACCTATTTATCTTATTCTGCTCGGATTTCTGCTTGTATTCATATGTATTCCATTCTTGTCAGGAGTTCCATACTTCTAATGAAATATGAGCTGGTTTAAAGGCATGTGGGTTTCTTTTTGGGTTCCACATGTTGTAGAGATATTGGCTGTAAGTTTGTGCCGCTTTACTTGCCCTAGCTTTCCTCACTAGTGAGTCTTCTGCTTCATCCCAACAACATTTTTGCTACTTATTAACAATATACACATAAATTCAAACGTAAATATTTACCAAACAATAATTTATCACATATAATTAACTACCTGGAACTCCTCCTAATATAATCCGCATATTTCGTTGCTTACTTTTCCCTAAACGTAGCCTTGTGGATCTACTCTTTGAAAAAGGATCAACTAATAATGTGTGCATAAGGGCCTGGTGGCAGGAGCCTACAAATACTATGATCATTTTAGTTTTGACTTCATATTTAGGTGTAGATCAAAAGGTTATACATTGAAAAAAGTTGTAAGAAATAATTAGTAACTCATGTTTTTTTTTTCTGCCAAATATCAATATTTAAACATCCATCTGGCAAAATCTTTAGAGTAATTGTTTTGACCTTCTACATTTTCCACAACAGATCCATTCACATTTTTATGGATGTAGCTAAGGTTGGATGTGTTGGTTATGGGGTAGATTATGTGGTAAGTGTTGGGATAGATGTATCTGTTGAGGATGTGGTAGCTGGTTTAGGTAAGGAGGATATGGTAGTTACTGTAGTTTTTGAGGATGGTAGTGTCGATGAAGGTGTTGAGGTTATGGTAGTAGATATAGGTATTGATGATGTGGTAATCAGTGTTGGTGTTGAGGATGGTGTCGATGAGGTAGGTGCTAAAGTTTTGGTTGTAGATGTAGGTGTTGAAGACGATGTCAATGGTCTAGGTTCTGAAGTTTTAGATATATTTGTCGAGGATGGTGTGGATGATGTAATTGCTGATATATTTTTTTTTCTAATGGAGTAAGTGATTTAGGTTTAGGTGTTTTCGTAGATGATGTTATAAGTGCATGGAATGTGGTTGATGATTTTGAGAAACCGGCTTCTTCATCAACTAATTGTCTGTTTAAAAATCTTGCAAGTGAAGTCCTGTTTCAGTTCAAAACCTGAGGTGAAATGATTATTCCTTTTGCTTTAACACTTGATGCTCCTTTTAGTTTCAAGTTCGACATCTTTCTTTCTTAAAAATGAAAAAAAATAGTCAATACCAATTTATTAAAGATGATAAGATCATGATGATCAGAGAAGAAACATAAAATAAAAATAAATTTTAGATGAAGACATTACTACACATACATACAATTGAATAAAACCTTCAAATTATTGTCAATCCTCATCAACAGGTAATTAATGTGTGCTAATCGTAGCTTATGAAGGCAACACCACCGTAGTTGTACTTTAATATGATAATACATATGATGATGATCAGAGCACAAGAAACGATGATCACGAAAATAGTAAAGTAAATAAAAATAAAATTTAGATGAGTGACAACCTATCTCGCCAAAATCAGTGCACAAACATAATGAAGAAATTTAGGTTTGGATCAATGAGCTGCCGGAGATGATGACAAAATTAAAATGTAAACCCTATTTCTTATAAGTTTATTGACCCTAATATGCAGGCTTAGCATGCGTAAATTGGAGGGTAAGGACTTGCAAACTTTTTTGAAGCTCCGCTAATGAAAGTTCAAATTGTTAAATTGAAAATTAGCGCTAATTATTTAGTAATTCAAGTTTTTTAAATTAGTTCCTGTGAGATAGAAATGGTAATTTTAATTAATAATGTTATGAATGAACAAAGGGTAATGACGTGTTCACACCATAACGAGGGATATAATCTATGCTTTTTAATTTAAAATTATAAATGATATTTCAACAATATTTATGTAGGTGGATCAAATATATATCTTGATGTTTTTATGATAGAAAAAAAATTATATATAAAAGATGTATAGTGGGCATAAAATTAAAAAATAAATATTGACTGTTATGACATGAGAAACTGACAATGGGATAGGGTTCATTTGGCCATGGGTCATGAGTCATGCGTAATGGGTGTTAGTGGCTTATATTGTCATATGAACACCAACGGATGACATATGGGTCATGCAGAATGTGTATTGGGTATTAGTGGCTTATAGTGTCATGTCAAGACCAATGTATGACATATGGTTCGTGGGTCATGTGCATTGGATGGTAGTGGGTTATAGGGTCATGTGAAGACTAATAGATAACATATGAGTCATGAGTCATGTGCATTGGGTGGTAGCGGCTTAGAGTGTTATGTCAAGACCAACGGATAACATATGGGTCATGGGTCATGTGCATTGGGTGGTAGTGGATTATAGTGTCATGTGAAGATGAATGGATGACATATGGGTCATGTGTCATATGCATTGGGTGGTAGTGACTTATAGTGTGATGTCAAGACCAATATATGACATATGGGTGTAGTGATCCTAATTATGATGACATGTGCAAAATTCAAAAGATCTACTGAATCATGCAAACATCAAGAACACAAGGAGCAAATAAAATCATGTATTCTCCATTAGAATATTATGAGTACAAGTGGGTTTTGTTCTTTCTCTCACTAAACAAGCACTCACAAATGGGTCTTACAAGTTCTTACATAACATGGGAGCCACTCACTTCCTATTTATAAGAAATGCTAAACCAATTACACATCACAAAAGGGTAAGCCACATCAGAGGAGAACTTTGCACCCTAAGATTCTCCCCCTCAAAGTTAGGATTGGATGTATCAGCTTCAGTTTCCAAACAAACTTATGCGATCAAGACCAACTCCCCCTCGAAGTAACACCGGTCATCAAATCCACAAATGAATACCCGAGTTGCATCGAATACCCATTTCTACATTCTCACCCTTTTTATAATCAACAAGTGATTATAAAACCCAAAAAGGAAGAGAAGCGCTTGAGGAATAAACTTGACAAATCTCCCCCTCGATGTGTGCCAAAAATGCAACTACGAAAAACTTGTTGCAACACTCGGATTCTAGTATGTCCCTTTAAGCCCTTGAGTTATTGATTTATTGTTAACGAAGTCCCTCCGACGGTGGGCGTACACGGGACATGCGAAGTTGGGATCTTTAGCTATGTAAGTGGAGCGTGCGCGGGGCGTATGTAGCCTTTCACTAAAACCCTAATTTTCACGCATGAGCCATATTTAAGCTTATATATAACCTCAGACCCTCAATCTTATCAACCTCCTCTACCTTTGAACATCCCTAAAACCCTAGTTTCCATTGAGAGTGATATTTGAGCTTGAAAGTTACATTAGTAGCCCTTTTTGGTGTGTTTGCAAGAAGAAGTTGGTGAGCAAGCCTTGGACGTTGTTAATCTTCCAGATCCTGAATCTACATCATCTTGGGAAGCTTTTGGAGGTAAAATTTAATACCTTGTTGATCCTTTTTCTAGATTGAGTTAGGGTTTGGTTATTAGTTCATTTTTATTCCATGGATCTTCTTTTGTGAGTTTGGGCCACTCTAGAGGTTAGAATTGCTAGATGATGGTCCCTTTGGCATATTAATAGCATATAAATGTAATCTTTTTGATGGATATGAAGCCATGCATGAGTCTAGGACCTTTAAATGAGCTTTGATGGACTAAAATGGATGTTGGGCTACCATAAGTCATCCCAATGCATAAAGTTTCTATGTTTATGCCCTAAGTCCCTTTTTCCAACCGAGATTTGGTATTGGGATTCAATGTTTGCATGGTTTAAATGTCAAACAGTTGTATGGGTTGAGATGGGCAGTACGCTGAGCGTACTAAGGTGTACGCAGCGCGTACTGCATGGTGGGCTAGTATGCTGCACGTTCAAGGATTATGCCCCGCGTGCGCTCCCAATGAGCTTTTGGGATTGAGTCGGACTCTTGAGTCATTTGGGCCCTAATTGGTTTTGGGCCTTGATCTATTTAGAGTGGATGGGTCTTT
Source organism: Lactuca serriola (assembly GCF_051521515.1). Taxonomy (NCBI): domain Eukaryota; kingdom Viridiplantae; phylum Streptophyta; class Magnoliopsida; order Asterales; family Asteraceae; genus Lactuca; species Lactuca serriola. The sequence continues at coordinate 95,841,670 of NC_136411.1, read as the reverse complement.
AAGCTTGCTAATGGGCCTTAAGTGGCGTTGTTGGGCATGTTGGGCCTTGGGGCCCAATATTGCTTTTGGGCCCTTATTTTAGGAATTTGGACTTAGGGTTTTGGCCCATGATTTGGGATTGTGCATTAATTCTAATTAGGGTAATTGGTGTATTCAGTGTAAGATTTTTGGAGCAGTAGCCAAGCAGTTGGTATTTATCAGCAGGTCGAGGTGAGTCTTCTCACTATATCAATGGGTCGAAGGCACCAATGCCGGTCCATTACTTGACATGTGGAATACTAGTTAACTATGTGTTTGATTGCCTGAAAGACCTTGGGGGTAGTCCATAGCACCTATATGGAAGACCATGGGGGTAGCCCATGACACTTCGATATCAGACCATGGGGGTAGCCGCCCATAACATTCCAGGGAAAATACCATGGGGGTAGTAAAGGGTTTTAGTATACTACAACATCCTATGGTGCACATACAACCCTAAATTCTTTGGATATATGTTTTCTCTAATTATACATGCAATATTGTTTCCAAAGCACTAAGCCTAAAACTATCATACAAAATGATATAAACAAGATAAAATTGAGTTGGACTTACCTCTTGGTTTTGGCTTGTAGAACTTGTTGTGCTTAGCCTTAAGAACTTAGTGCCCCTAGTGTTGCACCTCAAAAGGAATCACAACACACCTTTAGATAAAGGATGAATTTTAAGAGAATATTCATTCACTCAAATCAGCTCATAAACTCTTAAAACATCTAGTACCCGACTTTGGATGCTAAGGGGCTTCTTATATAGTGTGGAAATATTAGGGTTAGCACCATGTAAACCCTATTGCACATGACTTTTCATATTACCTAGGATCCATGGGTTAAACGTCCATAGACTATCCATGGACTACCATATTGGTTTAGCCCATCCTAAATAACAATTGGCCCACACTATAAGAATCATTGATTACCAAATCAATCCCCATATATTTAATTAGTCTCTTTTGATCACGAAATTAATTCCAAATTAATTCTTGATTAATACTAATTAAATCATATGATTTCATATTAATATATTAGAACTTATAATATATTAACAAATCATAAATAACCTCTTCTCAAAAGTCCATCCTATCAAATTATCCTCTTGATATGCAACCCCAATGGACCATGCTACTCTTGGGTCAAGTACATACGAATTATAGTTATGGGCTTAGACATCTAATACAATAGTCTCCCACTTTGATAAGTCTAATAACTATTAATGCAAGTACGACTCCACAACCCAACTAGCAATCGTAGATCTTAAAAGCCGTTGTCGTACTCTGACCTAGTCAATGACGCGTCCATAAGATAAGGGATCATATATTCCTCCATTCTAGATATCATATGGACTGCGACGTGGATTATAATCATTCTCTTTGTCCATCTGTTGTTTCCCGATTTCCGATTTATGACGACCGACTAATTGAACAAATCAAATAAGTCCAGGCTTGGCCAAGCACTTAGGTTTGTCATCTCTAAATCATCGAGGGGCCCATACATATCGCTTTTATAACACCAAGTTACTGGTGCGTTTGCATATATCAATGTGCAACCGACTTGTAACTACAACTCACATGTCTAGGTTTCAAGAATATAAGATATTATCGTCTTAGAATCACCCTTGATAAAATCCATTAAGTGATTCAAATGAGCATTGGTTGAATCCAATACTCGAATCTTATTCCAGGAGTACTTATGAACACTGCAACTATGTCTATAACACCTAGACAAACTACAGACCCATTCATGACAGTCTTGCTTCAATACCTACTTCCAAAGTATGATCGACTGTGGATGGTTTGAATAACCTAGTTATTCGGGAAGTAAAAACATACAAAGTGAAACACAAGAATAATACTAATTCTATATGGCCCCAAAAATTTTGAGAGCCATATTGATTACTCATTATTCGTTGTATAATGTTTCGTATAATCAACTTAATACTTGAATTAAAACAATAGTTGTCCCATGCTCCAAGCATGTACACTATGTTTGTTTATGGTCCTGACTTTGTAAAATAGATCAATTGAAAAACATTTCAATGATCCTCATTTCACAATTCCAAATCCTTACCGTAAATGTAAGAATATCAAATTCTTTCCATTTACTGTAATCTGTTAGATTCTAAACTTATATGCAATGGTCCTCTTGTAATGACTATGTACAAAAGTCACAGAGACTTGGCAACAAACATTGCAAAGTATTCCAATAGAGCAACAATTCCATGGAAACGAAGTGTCACATTCAAAGTACATTCCTTTGAACATCCTTCTTGCATTAAGTTTTCTAATCTTACACAGATTTAAAGAATAACTTCCACTTATGGAAACATTTCTATATTCCCATTTTGACTATCACTTCTGAACAAGAGTTGCCTCTTTTCAGAATATGTCAATATGGTCCTTCCAAAATTTTACAATACACTTCCAACTGTCCATAAGCAACCAATCTTTGGTATCCTCGACAATTGCTTAATCATTTTAGTCATATCCAGTTCTAGTCCTTTTCCCTCTTAATGCCCTAGGCATTTGGAATATTCAGAACACATAAATATTATAGCGTATACAATCGATCCTATACCGGAAGCATATGGGATACGATACATAATGTATTAGATAAAGACGTGATACTATACTAGTCCCTTGCTATAACATTTCCATATATATAATTTCCTTATGTCAAATCTTTTCAACATAATATTCATATATATCCTTGACTAAATTTGATTAAAATCTCTATCTAAGCTTTTAGATTTGAAATGAAGTAAGAAATTCCTCTCCCTTAATTATAGCAAAACAACTTTTCAAATCTTGCATCTTTGCAAATTGAAACTTTTGTTTTCTATAATTAACATTGCTAATTCACAACACTTTCCATAATAATTATTCTCCCACTAGCATCATAATTATTATCTTACTTGCATAACACTTAAGCTCCCACTAGCTTTGACATGTATTAAGAAATCAGTTGGACTTCTAGAAACCAATACTTAATGACTTCCTTACCAAAGTTCAGATTTCTGATACGAGATGCTTCGATAAGACTTTATCTAGGCTTCTCAAACTTATACACCTTTCCTTAGATAGCTCACATGTGTGTCTAAACAATTTTAGAGCTTACATCAATAAGTCCCAAATGTTTAGACCTTTTCCATTTCTCACAATTCAAACTACGAAGAGGGATGTCGTAATCATAATCGAATTTTATAATGCAAATAACACAATTGCTATCTCCTAAAAATCTACTTAGTGAAAGAGTTTCCTCACAATCATTTTCATGAATTGGAGAGAAACCTTATGACACTTAGATTTTATGGTATATGTGTTCCTATCCATGTGAATTTATCATAACCATAATCCTAAGACAAGGTTAGTGACAAATCCAAACTCATATGGACTGAACTTGCTCAATCTTAATTTCTTGCCACCTGGCAGCACAAGGGCCTACCATTGCTTCCTAGAAACTTTAACTGGAATGGATACATAAACAAGAATATGTCAACATGATAAGTTACAAACCTCAAGTCGTGTGCTATTGTTTACCAATAGGTTTACTCTTGATTGGTTCTTGAAACTTTCAAGATCTTTAAAACTCCCACTGGCCTCTTGACATATAAGATTCACTTTGTCAAGAGACATCACTTGACAAACAAATACTCAAGAGTTAGTGCGGATTCTTATCAAGACAAACACTTCACACAATTGGTCTTAGTTGATCTTTGTTTTACCCAAAACATCACAACTTACCAATTTCAAATGTACAAGAGTAAGAAACATTTCACTCTACACTTGATGAGTGTTATAAACCTTCTTAATTTATTATCACTCAAGGCACATGCTTGGAGTATGACTCTAAGACTTGATTTTGGAACGAAGTATGATTCATCTTTTGATTTAACCATTTCAACAATTCATGATTCCTCTTCTTAGCCATACAAATGTACTAAGATGTCTTTAGAGTATCAATTGTGATATGGTTTCATAATCACTAAGATAATCATAAAACACCATACTCAAGTACTCTCCCTTCTTTTCAGATTGGAGAAACTTTTGTCTTTCGGCCTAATTTTATTCTTCTTATTCGTTATGCCATACATTGAAACTTTTCCAATGGTTCATAATTATACTTAATCTTGTTAGTATAACCATATTTAATAAACTTTAGTAAATTTTAACGAATAGTCTTATCGTTCTTTGTGGTGGAGCTGACCAACGCACAACTAAGTGTACTCAATCCCCCTAGTCCTTCACCTGACTCACATATGCATGTGAACAAGGAATTAATCTTAGTTTCCCAATGATGAAGTTCTTATTCATCACACAATACAACTTGCATGATTCCAAGTTTCTATCCAATTGACACTTGGGTGATGAGAATCTTTCCTTATTTGGTAAATTATGAGACTACCACAAACGAAAGAATCAAATCCATTTTCCAATATTTCTATCAATGGAAACATATACACAACAATTTTCACCAATGCCATTGTAAGGAAATTTAAAATAAGATAAAATTCAAAATTTTTCTTTATTTATAAAAGTGCGGAAAACTTGTCCTTACAATGCAAATACAAATGAAAACTATGTTGTTATCTATTCCTAAGCAATCCATCATAACTCTTAAGAAGCAGCTCAAAATTCTGATCATCGAACCATGCGATCGAAATCCATCTCTTCACGATCAGAATCAGCCTACTTTTCTTTTAAGCTTCCTTTGATTCTACAAAACATAAAAATGTAATTGCATTACATCATGTATTAAGATTCTCCAAATAGGAACTTAATAGAGTTAGACAGTGGACTTACCTGAAGTAGAGTCAACAATTTTGACTTTACCATCATTGCGATCCTTTAGGTAAATATGGTAGCTTTGCAACCAGTGCCCCTTCTCTTGGGATTCTTTGGGAAAGGTACACAGGACTATCTTAAACTTAGCCTTTCTCTTTACCATTTGGTCAAATCACTTGACTATGGCTGATCCCTTTCCATTGGGAAGAGAAAGCTTTTCTGGACTTCCAATGTTCCAATAGTCAATGTCCATGGAAGTGTGGGGAGTAGATAATTAAATCAAATTTTCTTTACTAGTGCACTAAATCATTGCTGATTCAGTACCAACAAGCAAATATGTTAGATCAATAAGGGTCATGTCGTGATCTGTCACATAGTAGACTTTAACAAACTCACTATATGACTTGGGAAGTGATTGAAGAACCTAGTCAACAACCAACTTCCTCGAGACTTTGACACCCAACTCTCCTAGCTTGTCAATATGTAACTTCATCTCCAAGACGTGATCACATACAGACTTTCCTTCCTACCAATAGGGATTTGTGTGACCTTGAACTTTTCAAGTCTTCGAACTTATGGGTCAGGGAGAATAATTGGGGGAAGTGGAGGAAGTTAAGTTCCACTATAGCACGAAGAAGGGATTAATCTTTCACCTTGATCGTCTTATGGAATATCATCTTTATGAAGAAAGGATTCGGGAAGACCATAGTAGTCTGAACTAGACATCTACAAGGGAGAAATTCAAGTCAGTTGATTTAAGTCCTAAATATAACACTCAAATGATATATTAAGGCTAGGACCCAACACAATATTTCTCAATTCGGAAGAGGGATGCCGTAATCCAATTGCAAAATATTTGAAGGTAGGTAAATGACGATTTTCCAATTTCCACCATGAAAAAAGAAATTGATTATAAAGTTTTAAATGGATTGAAATTGCTAGATCCTTTGAGATTCATTGATATTTTCAATGGCATGTTTAAATCTTGATTGTGCCCTTCAAGTTTGCGACTGGGATGCCAAGGATCACAAACAAGGTGTGAATAACCATGCAAATTAGCTTGGTACACCTAATGTTAGAAACCACCTAATCAATGTGCCGATTAACCACACACACTCCATTGATCTATGATTAACATCAAGCTACCCTTTTCCACGCACTATTAATCCAAGATTAGTGTGTCGGTTAACCACACACACACACGCTCCACTAACGACTTAACAAGTTGCAAAGTGCAATTTCATGGGATAGCACCATTTTCACATTTTTCCTAAAGTAACTAAGATTGGGAATTTAATAAAAGTTTAGTTACTTTATTATTATCATTATACTTATAATGAGAATTAATGTCCTATCTTACCCGTTCGGCTAACGAACCTCCACCAGTCAAGGAAGCGGTGGGTGAGAGTGGACACCCATTAAACTGCCATTTTATAGATAGGAACCTTATACCCCCGTTATAGACCGACTTCGTGAATGATACCTACTAACGGTAAGACTGACTTGTCATATACATATATATAATTATTAAACTTATAATAATATAAAGTATAAGGGTAGAATTTTAACTTTTAAAACTCTATTGTTTGGAACCAAAGTATTCAAAAGCGAGACTTTACAAATTCCAAAACTTGAGGGCAGTTTTGAAACTTGTCAAAACTTTTCATTTCTCTAACTTATGAATTTAATGAGGTTTTTTATGGAAAAACTTTTCAAGTTCCATAACTTGAGGAAAAGTTATGGAATACCTTAAAACCATTTAAGATGACTTTTAAAATGAAACTCTTGAAATTTTGTAACTTGAGGACAAGTTATGGAGTTCATAAAAAACATTTATGAAAAACTTTTCATTTTCAATTCATAAAAGGCATTTAGATCAAATATTTCAATTAACACAATAATCAAATAATTTTTCTATGATCTAGATTAAACTTATAAGTCAAGATAATTCACATAAACTATTTACAAGAAATTAGTCTATCATATAAACTAATACAAATCTTGAAACTATGACAATTATCTTTTAATTGGACAAGCATAATCATTACCTTATGAAAAAAAAACATTTCATGGTTCAAGAAAACAGTTTGGGGGTAATGATCCTAATCCAATTTCTGGCCAAAAGTCGAAAATCTACCCACTAGAGCACCAACTCGGCAAGTACATGAACTGAGTTGGCCATTTTATAAGGGGACTCGGCGAGTCACCCAGTGGAATCGGTGAGTTCACTTGGTAGAAGGCAGAAAATTCGATTTTTTTCACCTTGAAAACCAATAAAACATCTAGTATAATGGAAAACAATCCTAGGCTCTGATACCACTAGAGGATTTTAGTATACTACAACATCCAATGGTTCACATACAACCCTAAATGCTTTGGATCTATGTTTTCTCTAATTATACATGCAATATTCTTTACAAAGCATTAAGCCTACAACTATCATACAAAATGATATAAACAACGTAAAATTGAGTTATGGAGTTAACTCTTGATAATAGCTTGTAGAACTTATTGTGCTTGGCCTTAAGAACTTAGTGCCCCAAGTGTTGCACCTCAAATGGAATCACAACACACCTTTGGACAAAGGATGACTTTTGAGAGAATATTCTTACACTCAAATCGGCTCATGAACTCGTAGAACATCTAGTACCCAATTTTGGATGCTAAGAGGCTTCTTATATAGTGTGGCAAGATTAGGGTTAGCACCATTTAAACCCTAATGCCCATGACTCTTCATATTACTAGGATCCATGGGTTAAACCTCCATGGACTATCCATGGACTGCCATATTGGTTTAGCCCATCCTAAATAACAATTGGCTTGCACTATAAGAATCATTGATTTACCAAATCAATCCCCATATATTTAGTTAGTGTCTTTTGATCACAAAATTAATTCCAAATTAATTCTTGATCAATACTAGTTAAATCATATGATTTCATATTAATATATTAGAAACTATAATATATTAACAAATCATAAATAACCTCTTCTCAAAAGTCTATCCTATCAAATTATCCTGTTGATATGCAACCCAAATGGACCATGCCACTCTCGGGTCAAGTACATACCAATTATAGTTATGGGCTTAGACACCTAATGCAACAGGTAATCCATGGCAATTATATGTATGTTGTGTGGTATTTTGCGATTGTATGTTATGTGGTATTTTGGAAAGTCAATAAGATTTTGCTTACAGTTTGTATTATGGTTTCAAGTACTTCCGATACTAAGGGGAGGGCCTGGCTTGATGGTGCAACATTCACTCTCCACTGTTTTTCGCACTTACTAATATTATTATTCTCATAGTTGGATATGTTTATTATGTAATGGATTTTGGAAACAAATTATGGATGTAATTTCCTATTTGAAAATGGAAAATATTTATTTGGTTTTTGGGCTGTTACAAGTTGATATCAGAAAGGGTTTGAGGGATTTGGGCACACCCTCAGTTGTGTAAGAAATCAAACTGAGGAAATGATAATCTTTTCAAAAGAAAAATAACCAAATTTCTCTAAAAAAGGTTTTCTTAAGTAAAAGGGAGAGTGCAATGTGTGCGATTGGCCGAGCTTAAGTAAGTGTTTCCCAAAAATTAACCATGCTTATGTATTGAAACTAGTATGTTGATATGTGTAGTGCATGCTAGAGTAGGGCTAAGGATACCTTCAATGATTATGTGATAAAATTTCCTGATTTGTGTGATTCCTTATAGCCTAGGAAAATTTGATGCCATATATTTCTTGGAATCAATGTTTTACTTTGTTATATGCTAGTGTATGCTTTCAAAATTATATATGCTTAGGATTGCATAGCCCTATAATGAAGGATTCTGCCTCATTTCCTGTTCCTTGTTTGGTTGTGGACTTAGGGTAGAAACTTTATTCGCCAGTCTATGTGATTCTATTTGTGTATAAATTGCATGCATAAGGCAACCTGTGGTATTGTTTGAGGTTTCTAGTTCTTGAAGGATTGGGAAATTATAGAAGAGTCCAACATGTGTGTGTGTGTTGTATTATATGAGTTATATTTTTTAGTATAGTTGGGTGAATTAGAGGTATCAGGTATGACCTTCAGGAAGGTACAAGTAGGTGTGGAAGGTAGTATCAGGCCAGCACTACTGAAAGCACATGACCTATACCCAAGAAAAGAGAAGAACTAGAAGCTCTAAGGAGTTTGGTGAGGAGGAATCCCTTCAAACTTCTTATACATTGTATCTATGTTGTATTTTCAGTTGATGATGATGATGGCTACTCGAGGGGGTTTAGTTTCGAGACCGGGTTCAAGTTTCGGTGTGAAACCAATCGATGAGAGGTTGCGCGAGCTCATCATAGCCAAGGTTACTTGTGGAATCCTTGACGCTACCTTGGTGATTTTCAATACCGTCAAGGAGGGGATTATGGGGATCATGGAGGAGCGGCTCATATCATTTCTAGCCGAGATTGTCACGCGTCAGGTTGGGACTCGAACTCCCTCGTTCCGGGAGTTCAAGGTGTGCGGAGCGCCTGAGTTATTTAGGGATAAGGACTCCATCGCTACCCACTGCTGGATAGCTGACATGAAGAATGCTCAGCGCACGAGCTTTTGCCCTGAGGCGGAAAAAGTGGGATTTGCGTCCTGCATGTTGAGGGGCCGAGCGCGAGACTGGTGGGAGGATGTTACACGTGAGGTAGGGATGACGGGTTTGACAATGATAACATGGGAGGAGTTTGTGCAAAGGTTTGATCGAGAGTTTTTCACCGCCCATTGAGGTGAAAAAACTAGTGAGGGAGTTGTAAGACCTTCACCAGACTATGGAGTCTGTGGTGGAGATCACACCCAAATTCAGAGAGAGGGAATTGCTACTTCTGTCGTACACTGCAGATGAGGAGATGAAGAATACGATATATCATGCAATGCTAAGGGATGATATCAGGGAGTTCATGAGCTTTTTTGGGTCCAAGACCCTGACTGATACGATTGAGAAGGCCCTTGAGCGGGAAATTGAGTTGGAGCTCCTGACGAGTGGAAGCCAGAGCAGGTGCATACAGTAGTGGGTCAAGCCAAAAAGCCCAAGAGATCTGATACTTCTAGCAGAGGCCAACAGGACCAAGACGGTTATGCCAAGAGCGGTAAGGCGCACATCGGGGCCTATCGGGTAGCAGGATCAGTATGTTACAATTATGGTCAGTCGGGCCACATGAGCAGGGAGTGCCCCAAAAAGGGCATGGTTTGTTTTCACTGCAACCAGACCGGCCATAAAGGCCAATTTTCTGAGGTTGTCTGGTGGAGTAGTGGTGGCACCTACGTCAGCCACCTTGAGGATTACTGATGGCCGCCAAGGTAAGGCATAGGCACCTACGGTGAAGAGCAAAGCATTTTAGTTGACCACCGATGAGGCCTGAGCAGTTTCGGACGTAGTTACCGGTATGTGACTTAACTCTATCTTTTATTGTTTTCTTGTTATGCTTATGTTTGTTATGATCTTGTATAGGGAGCTTTTTGGTCAATGGGTTGTCGGCTCATGTTTTATTTATTCGAGGTCTATCCGATCCTTTGTGTTTCTTGCGCTCAACAAGAAGTTTCAAGACGCTCCAGGGACTTTGGAATCCCCTCTGGAGGTGGATATTGAAGATGATCCTACTGTGAGTGGTACAAGGGTATTCCGAGGATGTTTTCTACACATGTTCAGTGACAGGTTTCCTATCGATATGGTACCGATTCCCTTGAGGGGATTGAAGGGTGACCATCAGGATGGACTGGTTGGGTCCCAATAGGGTCGTGATTGATTATGAGTGGCAATGGTGAGAGTTCGAACCCCATGTGGGGGAGAACTAGTCATTACTAGTGAGAGAGCTTTACATGGGCTAGTTCTTGGTTTAGCTGCGAGGGCTAGGAGGCTTCTTTAGCAAGGTCGTTCTAGGTTCCTGGCTTATGTTTCAGATTCGTTGGTGTAGAGCATGTCAGAGTTGAGGAGGGTACCCATTGTATGGGATTTTCTCGAAGACTTTCCTGAGGAGTTGCTGGGAGTGCCTCCCGAGAGGCAGGTTGAGTTTCAGATTGGTTTGATGCCTAGTTCGACTCCGATAGCCAAGGCGCCATATCGCCTAGCACCACCTGAGATGTAGAAGTTGTCTATGCAGCTGTAGGAGCTGCTAAACAAGGGTTTTATCTGTCTGAGCAGTTCCCCATGGGGAGCACCATTCAGGTTGGTGAAAAATAAGGACGGGTCACACATGATGTGTATTGATTATTGGGAACTAAACATGCTAACAATGAAGAACCGTTACCCACTTCCGAGGATCAACGACTTATTTGATCAGTTTCAGGGTGCATCTTGGTTCTCTAAGATTGATTTCGGTCATGATACCATCAGATGAGGATCTGGGATAAAGATGTACAGAATACGACCTTTTGAACTCGTTATGGTCATTATGAGTTCGTGGTGATGCCTTTCGGGCTTACCAATGCACCAACATTGTTCATGGATCTCATGAACTGGGTTTGTAGGCTGATGTTGGATTGGTCTGTGATTGTTTTCATTGATGATATTATGTTCTACTCCAAGACCATGGAGCAGCATGAGCAGCATTTTCGAGAGGTGTTAGAGACCTTGAGGACGGAGAGGCTTTATGCCAAATTCTCTAAATGTGAGTTTTGGTTGTGTGAGGTGCAGTTTTTGGGGCAAATCATCAACCAAGGTGGTATCTTTGTGGACCCGACTAATATTGAGAGTATGATGCATTGTGAAGTTCCAAAGAACGCATATGAGATTCTATTACAACCATAATCTTTTTCCGATTATCGTAAGTCGATTCTGTTAAAATAAAATAAAATTTGAATATATATATATATATATATATATATATATATGATTCGGAACCAAAATCGCGCGAAAACCCAAGTCACTTAGAAAATCAGCGAAACCAGCCTGACTGGTGTTCACTGCCATGAACCCGATCATGGCCGTAAACCCGTTCACGGTTGGTAGACCCCAACACCACCCATGAACCCGCCTATTAATATGTGCTCCGACCCCTCATTTACAATTTTCTGGCCGAAAACTCCTCCATTCTCTATCTAACCTCTCAACCGTAAACACAAAAATACCCCCTTTTTCTTCTGAAGATCATCAAAGAAATCACCTTTGGGTGTTGTTGTGGAGCCTTTAAAACGTGCTTTTCGTCAAAACCGGTGTTTTTGTTCTTGAGTTCACGGCCGCAAACCCTTCGAATCTTCATAATTCAGACCGTGAACCCTTCAAACCTTCAAGGACCGTGAAACCTTCAAGGGCAGTAAATCGTTCACGGCCGAGATCAGATCACGACCGAGAACAGTTCACGGCCGTAATCCCCTTCACGGCATGCAAAACCCTTCCTAAGTAGTAAACTTGGCTGAAAACTCGCTTTCTCCGATTTAATCGAGTCCCAGATCCTGCTAAGTACCGTGTACAACAACCCAAGGTCCTTCATTTCCAGTTTCGTTGTTTGACACTTTCATGCAACTATCGGTGAGTTCATACCCCTACGCTTTGACTATTTTGTTTTACGTTTTCAGGGGGAGGGGAATACAAGCCAAAAACAAATGATTTTGTAAACGTATATAAAAGGTATTCAAGTGTTTAAACTTATGCAATTGAGACGATCAAATAATTTTCCACATTTTCATAAAATATTTGGATATTTTTATCCCTTTTGTAACATGCTGAGCATAAGGGACGTTTTCATATTTACAATCATGATTGGATAGTTTTAAAATCGAAACATAAAGCAAGTAAAAACATTTATGCAAACTATAATAGGTATAGTTTGGGATTACAGTACACAGGAATTACCTTGATAAACATATAAACTACGACTGACTTAGTTTATGATAGTCAATGCTATACTTTAGATATCATGAGTACATTACTAAATAATTAGTTACTATTCTACAAAGTATACAAATGAACTCAAATACAAGAGAACGATATAGAACCACACGTAAACTAGTTAATACAGGATTGTGAGACAACTCTTCAATTGTACCTTTCGGGTTACAATTTAAATCCTCACATTTAGTGTAACCAGAGTCTCCTAGAGGGAGAGCGTGAGAATTGTGAATAGATCTATTCGGGACTGACAATCCCACACCTAAACTGCTAACTACAGTTAGGCAGGCATGCCTGGGGTGACAATTATCATACCGTCCGATGCCTGAAGAACGTCGTAGAGGTCAGCCATCATATCAATCATGGTTATACGACTCACAATAGTATAAACTAACCATTTTTTTTACGGGATTTCATTCTTCATTAGTTTTAATTTAATTAATAGAACTATTATACACTACACTGGAGGATTCCAGGGAATACAATTCATGGTATTATTTTAAGTAATAAAACTACTATACATATTGGTGGTAACCAGGGTTTTCAAGTAGAACATTTCATACATTACTGACGATAGCCTTGTTTTTCGTACAAAGAATTTATTTCAAAGCAACGATTTAGAATACAATTGATAGTAACTAGACATGCAAATTAAATACTATATGGAGCATAGTAACAAACTTATATGTTAGAAAATATTGGATTTTTCTTGGAAAGCATTCAAACACATTTATACTCTTTTCAAAATCGCTTGTATTCTCAGGAAATCAGTAAACAGGTATTCCCACAACATTTTGAGAAGACGGAGTGTATAGAGTCACATCTTTACCTTTTGTTATAATTTTGATGTATACAATTATAAATCAAACACATGTAAATATCTATATTTCATTGTAATGGTTATGTTTACTTTGATTACTATGATGCAATCGTTGTGATACCGTACAAGACGTCCTCCACCCCCGAACATTTCCGTCATTTCGGTTTGGGGGTGTGACAGATTTGGAGTTTCTTGGGTCTTGCAGGGTATTATTAGAGATTTATTCAAGACTTTTCCAAGATTGCAGTCTTTGACCCACCTGACCAAGAAGAATGTGACTTTTCGGTGGGGTCCAGATCAACAGTTGGCCTTCGAGACTCTGAGGTAGAGATTGTGCGAGGCCCCGATTCTCGTGTTACCTGAGGGATCAAATGGTTTTGTGGTTTGTTCTGACACTTCTCATTCGGGATTGAGGAGTTTTCCTGATGCAGAGAGGTCATGTTATTGCATACGACTCGAGGCAGTCGAAGCCTCATGAGGCACATTACCCCACATATGATTTAGAATTGGGGGAGGTGGTGTTTACTCTTAAAATCTGGAGGCACTGCTTGTACAGGGTGTGATGCACTATCTACACCGATCATAAGAGTTTGAATTATTTGATGCATCAGCCGAACTTGAATATGCGGTAGCGGAGGTGGTTAGATGTGGTAAAATACTATGACCGTGAGATTTTGTATCACCTCGGGAAGGCCAATGTGGTGGCTAATGCTTTGAGCCGTAAGGCGGTGTGCTCATCGATCCGAGATATTTGTTTGAGGATGATTTTTACTTCACCCTTGATGGATTTGATCAAGGAGGCTCAAGTAGAAGGATTAAAGAAGCAAAATTGAAAGACTGAGCTGATTAGAGGGCAGATTCCCTTGTTTGTTAGAGACAGTCGGGGGTTATTGACTCAGTGTGGTAGGGTCTGGGTTTTGACATCAGGTGGGGTGAGACAGATGATTTTGGAGGAGGCGCGTAAATAAAAGTTTTCTATCCACCCAGGGGCCACCAAGATGTATCGATATTTGAAGTTGAGTTATTGGTGGCCCTGTATGAGTAGGGAAGTTGCTTGCTTTCTTGAGCGGCATTTCATTTGTAGGAAGGCCAAAGCCTAACACCAGATACCTCCCGGCTAGGTGCAACCGTTATCCATCGGTATGTGGAAATGGGAAGAAATTAGTATGGATTTTATCACAAAATTGCCTAGGATGGCATGGGGTGTCGATTCTATTTGGTTCATTGTGGATAGATTGACCAAGAGTGCACATTTTATTCAGATTGCCGAGAGTATATCCGCAGAAAAGTTAGCAGATATCTATGTTCGGGAGGTGGTAGTCAGGCACGGTGTGGCGGTATTTGTGGTCTCGGACCACGATGTTTGTTTCACCTCCTGATTTTGGAGGAAGTTCCACAATAAGTTCGTCACACAATTGCATTTCAGTACAACATACCATCCCCAGACCGATAGTCAAAGCGAGCGGATGATCCATGTGACATCCCCATTTTCACGGCAAGAAAATACCGATTTTGTTTATGCTTTATAAAAATCAGAGTACCTCTTTTAATAAAAATGTTGCGGAATTTGTTCCCGGTAAAACATGATAAATACGTTATCAAAGCATTTCCGAAGAAAAGTATTTTTAATTCGTTTTAAAACATTTGGGATGTCATCGTCAATACAGAAACATAAACATAAACAGAACTTACATTTATTTACACTAATGATCTACATTTCTTTAATCTCTCAGTGTAATGGAACTTCATTTCAACACCTGTAATATAAATAAACTGAGTGGGTCAGGTTGGGAAACCTGGTGAGTACATAGGGTTTTCAACCCACAATAATATAATTATTATGTTTAAACAATCAAACAATCGACCCAATTACCCATCCCCATTATCTTCTTTACTCTTAATGATCTATCCTAAGAGTCATCTATCTCGCATTCGTTCATTGTGAGGTCCTTTGCTTCCAGAGTTATAGGACTAGCACTAAATCCATAGCTGCCAATGCTCGTTCGTAAAGCACTAATTCCATAGCTGCTGGGTACTAAATCCATAGCTACCAGTATTTATCTAATAGGTATTAAGTCCATAGCTACCAATTCCTAACAGGTACTAAGACCATAGCTACCAGTGTTTGTCCAATAGGGACTAAGTCCATAGCTGCCGATGCTATTTGTTAGGCACTAAGTCTATAGCTGCCAATGTTTACTCACATCATCTTTTATCTCTCATCATTCACCTACCCATCTCATACCCAACATACTTGTATATTTAAAATACATATACAGTTCAAATCATTTAAAACATGTTTAAAAAAACGTTCATCCAGCATAGACATCAAGTATTCAGATAATATGCACACATAGCACGTAGTTTATATAAAATACTTCATATCTATGTGTAAGATGAAAGTAACTATGCACTCACCTGAGAAGGTGGTGACTCGGTACTCGGATAGCGCTTCGTGTACTTTAAAATAATTTCCTCCGATGTCCATTTTCATCTGTCTTTTTATTGTTACACTACTAATAATGAGATCTTCGATTCTCGTTTAGGTTGTGTCGGCTAAAAACCGCTCGATCTAATACTCGAACTTCGGGCTGTACACCGCTAAGCCGAAACTTTGAAAAATCATAACTTCCTTATACAAAGTCAGATTTGGGCATTCTTTTGATGGACGTTCTCAGGTTAACATATTCTATGACTTTCATTTAGATTACTAAGGCTAAAAGTCGCTCTATCATAAATATACTATTTACGTCTTCGCGGTGCCGTGTTGGTTCCGTCGCTAAACTTTGATGGGTCATAACTTCTTCGTTATAACTCGAATTTCGGCGCTCTTTATATGTACGAAACCCTTGAGACATATTCTACAACTTGGTTAAGATTATTTATTCTAAATAATCTTTTGTCAAAAAGTCATTTTCGACCCCTATTATCTCTAAATTGACTAGCTCGGATCTAGGGGCGTTACAATTATCTCCCCCTTAGGATGATTACGTCCCAGAATCATCAACGAAATAGGACTCATATGATGACTCCACACGTTATGTCTTCATCCTAAGTAATAACCGTAACTTTGATGTCTCTTCAAATGAGTATCTAACTCTAAGACTTCCTGACTGCAGGCAGTGCCCGATCTTGGACCCGCTCTCTATCTCATGTTAGACTTCCAATCATGATCTTCATGTCGCTATCTCGATCTTTATTGGAGACTCCTTTTTTAACAAACTTGAGATAAGTTTCTTTCTTCAATTATCATAATAGACTGATGGGTCATGTTCTAATGACCTCTCATCGTATGATGCATCGCTTGGACTCAGGTCTTTTAGAGTCAAATTCCAGAACAGACTATACCTTCCTTCATGCTCTAACCACATCTTAAAAGGTAGCATTTCTAGCTACAAGCAACCTTTCGTGATACCTCTACTGATCACTTTTTATTTCAATATTTTTTTCTTAAGTCAGACGCTACATCGAACTTGATTCTCTAAACCACATAACATACTCAACGTAATCAGACTCAATTTGATATGACCACTAGGGTCGGAATAACAATCTTCTTAGTCATTACCGAAACGATGGTAATGACATACTTGAATAAAACGAAATCAGTTACTAGTTTCTTGGTAACCTTGTGACTTTCCCTGATCCAAGCGTGAGTCATGTGCTTCCGTTAGTATATGCATATACTACCTTTCACACCGACTCATACTCGTCCCAAGTATTGTCTCGTAGTCCCCAAGTCCTAAAATCACAACGCAATTTAACACATACGAGTGTGTCCAAATAATCATAAAAATTTCCCTAGACTCTACTAGGACTTCTTCCATGTATATCTTCAATCATCAATTCTGCTTCAACTCGGTTGGTGATGGACATTCCAAATGATAGGAAAATTTTAGGAATTACACCAATCGTTCTATCATCCCGCCAATCAAATGTGTACATTCAGATGTACCCTACTTCTATAGACGTACTGCTATTTTATTAGACGTATTCTAAAGGCAAGATACCTCTCTTATTATATCTTCTGATAGGTATTATTCAGTATCGTAAGTCATCTCTTTTCCTCTATTTTCTTAGTTTATCATGGTTTGCATCATTTCCTGAACTTCTGCCATTGTGATAGGTTTGGGTGCAGGCGCAACGACCGATGCATGACCCATCACATTCTTAGGGTCAGGTTGTCATCTTCCTCTTGTTTTGTACACCTAAGCAGACGCTCGGTGTACCGAGACAAGAATTTAAGATAGGAAAGATTTTATTTACGATAGACGTATAAATCTCCTTAATACTCTGAAACGTTACATGCTAGTTCTAATATCATAATCATACGCTTAGAATCCTGAACACATAAGGTTTCCAGATCCGGTCGGCAACAGACCATAGATCCGAACAAATAACAACATATAAGGCATTTTTTATAGCTATAACATAAATCATTTAGCACATAAAATTTTTTAGGCATTTTCCTAAAATAAACTAGTGCTCGTGTCTAAATTATAGCAGATACTCATCTCACAATCATCGCTTAGCATTCTAAGTTTAAGTCTAGAAATAAATCCTTATTCCTAGTTCGCTTAAACTAATGCTCTGATACCAACTGTGACATCCCTATTTTCACGGCAAGAAAATACCGATTTTGTTTATGCTTTATAAAAATCAGAGTACCTCTTTTAATAAAAATATTGCGGAATTTTTCCCGGTAAAACATGATAAATACGTTATCAAAGCATTTCCGAAGAAAAGTATTTTTAATTCGTTTTAAAACATTTGGGATGTCATCGTCAATACAGAAACATAAGCATAAACAGAACTTACATTTATTTATACTAATGATCTACATCTCTTTAATCTCTCAGTGTAATGTGAATTCATCTCAACACCTGTAATATAAATAAATTGAGTGGGTCAGGTTGGGAAAACTGGTGAGTACATAGGGTTTTCAACCCACAATAATATAATTATTATGTTTAAACAATCAAAAAATCGACCCAATTACCCATCCCCATTATCTTCTTTACTCTTAAGGATCTATCCTAAGAGTCATCTATCCCGCATTCGTTCATTCTGAAGTCCTTTGCTTCCAGAGTTATAGGACTGACACTAAATCCATAGCTGCCAATGCTCGTTCGTAAAACACTAATTCCATAGCTGCTGGGTACTAAATCCATAGCTACCAGTGTTTATCTAATAGGTACTAAGTCCATAGCTACCAATTCCTAACAGGTACTAAGACCATAGCTACCAGTGTTTGTCCAATAGGCACTAAGTCCATAGTTGCCGATGTTATTTGTTAGGCACTAAGTCTATAGCTGCCAATGTTTACTCACATCATCTTTTATCTCTCATCATTCATCTAACCATCTCATACATACTTGTATATTTAAAATACGTATACAGTTCAAATCATTTAAAACATGTATAAAAAACGTTCATCCAGCATAGACATCAAGTATTTAGATAATATGCACACATAGCACGTAGTTTATATAAAATACTTCATATCTATGTGTAAGATGAAAGTAACTATGCACTCACCTGAGAAGGTGGTGACTCGGTACTCGGATAGCGCTTCGTTTACTTTAAAATAATTTCCTTCGAAGAAACCTAGTATTATTACTACTAGATTTTAGTCTAATATTTACTGTGACTAATTATTAGTCTTATTGTTATTATATAAGCGTTTAAACAATACTTTCCAACCACTATGTACAGACAGGGGACAGACATAAAACACCGGAGGGCAGGACCATTTTGGCGTATAGCACTTCTGAAATCCAACAACCTTGTGCGGCCCTTTAAACCAGATTCCCCGTACCGCGAGTAGTTAAAAAGATATTATAACGACACTTATATAAGTCATAATAATAGCTCAAATATTTTTTATAAATTTATAATAACAATACTAATTTCAAAAATATAAACTATATTTAAAATAGGGTAAGCATAACTTACTTACAAGGGGATTTTAGCTAGGAGTCGGGCTCTGCAGGGGCAAAACTTTGTCGCTGAATCTTTCTAAGAAAGATTCGTGCAACGCTTCAGCGCTCACCTTACTATACTAAAACTACAGAAAGAGAAGTCGAATCACGAGGGACTCTTGAATCAAGAGAATGGTGCAAGAAATATGAGAGCCCAAGGCTCTTATTTATACTAATTGAATTTTCAAAAACTACCCGCCATAATTACTTAATGACCTTTTAGTTATATAAACAACTAAACACCCCTCTATAATACTATTTTAAATGGATTTAATGATATTTGTACTAAACTAATGTCGAAAGAACTCAACATTAGTCTTATAATGACCGCATCGTCGATACCTTTCTAATGATATATACATATGTATATATATATATATATATATATATGTGTGTGTGTGTGTGTGTGTGTACGTATATATGATTTATACTTTATTTTAATATGTAAATATGCTATTATAATTTGTAACTCGTTCATACGAACTCCGTTTTTGACATTATTTATATCCACGCGTAGGTGGAGACGTACTCTACAAATTTCATTTAGACTCCATCGGCTAATTTTGACTTTATTTTTAAAGTTATATTTTTAACAGGCTGAGACAGGATTGTTCCGTTAAAATCTCATAACATCTTCATCCGATGTCCATTTTCATCTGTCTTTTTATTGTTACGCTACTAATAATGAGATCTTCGATTCTCGTTTAGGTTGTGTCGGCTAAAAACCGCATGATCTAATACTCGAACTTCGGGTTGTACATCGCTAAGCCGAAACTTCGAAAAATCATAATTTCGTCATACGAAGTCAGATTTGGGTGTTCTTTTGATGGACGTTCTCAGGTTAACATATTCTATGACTTTCATTTAGATTACTAAGGCTAAAATTCGCTCTATCAGAAATTCACTATTTACGTCTTCGCGGTGCCGTGCCTGTTCCGTCGCTAAACTTCGACGGGTCATAACTTCTTCGATATAACTCGAATTTCGGCGCTCTTTATATGTATGAAACCCTTGAGACATACTCTACAACTTGGTTAAGAATATTTATTCTAAATAATCTTTTGTCAGAAAGTCGTTTTCGACCCCTATTATCTCTAAATTGACTAGTCCGGATCTACAGACGTTACAATCCAGATGTTCGAGGATATGCTTAGGGCTTGCATGCTGGATTTTGGAGGGAGTTGGGATAATTACATTCCAATGGTTGAGTTCTCCTACAACAGTAGTTACCATGTTAGTATTGACCTACCACCTTATTAGATGTTGTATGGAAGGAGGTATAGGACTCCAGTTTGTTGGAGAGAGGTCGGACATTAGGTCATGGGAAGCACCGAGGTGGTGCTTAAAACTACCGAGTTGATTCAGCAGGTAAGTAACAGACTGTGGGTCGTGCAAAGTCGTCATAGGAGTTATCCTAACCGACGCTATTCGGATCATGTGACAACCCGAAATTTTCATTCGGACAAACTCTAAAGTCAGTCACTTCAATTAAAATTCAATTACATTTCTAATAATTGTTATCCAATTTAAAAGTCCGTTTGAGCATTTTTAGTGTTTATTCTTTTAACGGACGAAGGAAAGGAAGTACCGTCTCGGGTCGTCAAGTAGCAAACCCACCAATTGCACCCTAACCAAGAGTTCACGGCCAAACTTTTGGAGTTTGAGCCGTAAACTCTCCCTAGGCCATGAAATCATGCCTTAAGCATGAGTTTACTCCCCAAACTCTGCATTTCCATCTTCCATTCTCAAGAACACCCTCCATCCCTCTCAAATATCATCCCGTTCTTCACCCGATCTTCCGAAAACGTAAGTGTTTCTCGACTTGATTTGTTGTTATAACTAACATCTAGTAATTATACATCATTTCATCTATTCATCATTGATTTATAGCTAGATCTTCAAGTGTTCTTCAAAACACCAAGAACACACACTAGTGTTATTGGACCTTAAACACCAAATCAAGCTTCTATCTTGTAAGTACACTTGCCCTAGCTTCTTGTGTGCTTAATATGAACTTGATAACACTTGAAAATCATCAAATAACACAAGAACAAAGGAGTTTATGACCAAGGATTTTCTTGGACCGTAAACCCCTTTTAAAGTGGTAAAATGGACATTAGTCCCTTCCTAAGCCTTGGATGCCAACCTTGAACCTTCCTAGAAGTGTTTAAGACCTTAAACAACAATAAAAACATGTCCCTAAGAGAGTTTACAGCCGTGAACACATAAGAATATGGTCATTTGGCCGTAAACTCCACAAGGTGGTCTTATTATGCCCCTAATGCTTTCCTAAGGCTTGGACTTGATCATTGGATGTGCAATCATGACTTGTAAGACCTCAAAACACAATTTGGCACTTAGTACCATGAGTTTACGGCCATAAACTCATGGGGAAATGGTCATGGGCTGTAAACTCCATAAAGGGGTGGTTCATGGGCCATAAACTCCAATACCATGTCATACAACCCTTAGATGCAACCCTTTGGTACCTATAGCACTTGAATCAAAGTGTTTCCATGACCTAGGGTGTCTTAACTTGATTAATTGGTTATTAATTGACTAATTAGATTACATATATGTTTATTATATGATAACTAGGACCATTGTGTATGTTCAAGTCCTCACTTGACACCTAGCACCTTGCCCGACACTTCCGAACAAACCACTCACTACAGGTGAGTTCATACCCATTAGTTAACCTTTGAAATACTTTTAAAGGTTTTTAAATGCTTTATGGGGGAATACAAGTTGAACCATGTTAGTTATTAGATCAATCACATGTGATTAATAACCAACATACAAATGGATTTTTCATGCTTTTAACTGTTTTACCAAACAAATGACTTTAAACTATTATCAAACTATTTTACATGTCAAACTCTTTATCAAATTCAATTTTATACTAAACCTTTCTTTTACAGTTTTCAAACTTATATATTGTTAAAACCATGTCTACTACATATATAGTTATATAAATAAGGTTTGAAGGACTTAGGAGAGATAACCCACTTTACTTCCTGTCCTCGTTTGGTTGTGGTCTTAAAGTAGCCGGTTGTTTGTCCGAGTGTCGTTGAATCTTTACTTATATATTATGTATATATGTATAGATATAAAGACTTTTATCTCAGTTCAGTACATTCAATCATTCAACAAGTTTAATAATAAACTATAATAGGTATAGTTTAGAGTTATACTACTTACTACTTCTAGTTCAATGAAGCATAAAAGAGTCAGTTCATTCATGAGTCATTACTTATTACTATGAGAACATATACAACTATACTATGATGAGAACATATACAACTATACTATGAAGAGAACATATACAACTATACTATGATGAGAACATATACAACTATACTAGAAAGAGAACATATACAACGATACTATGAAGAGCAACAATACATTACATATACAAGTATATGATAACATAAATGTGATCCACTGTATCGGAGCATGCCTTCATTGTCATGGCCCGAGTTGTAGCCAGAATCTTCTGGAGGGAGAGAGTGAGTTTGTGTATAGATCTATACTGGATTGACTATCCTACACCTTGCTGCTAGCTACAGCCGAACCTGCAGGTCTGTGGGTGCCAAACGTCATACCTTTTTACGACTTACAATGTCGTGTTTTCCGTCGATAGTATGGTATAATTAATCACATAATACCTTGATATAAATCTGGTTTAAGGTAGTTAGTACAACAGTAGTTCCTATAATATAACACTACAGTACTACATTAATTTACCCTTTACATTTATTTAGTGATCATTTCACTTAAACATTAATGTACAAACTATATTTTGATAATGATAGTTACACTTGGGAAAATTACACACTTTTACAAGAAACTAACATACAAAATAGTTGTGCCTTGGTAGAAGGCTTCTTTTAGTAGAAAATATTGGATTTTCTAGGAGTTACAAACTTTTACAAACACTTACAAACATTCACATACTTTTACTACGAACGTTTACAAACTCGTACTTCAAACATTTTGATACAAACATAGACACTAAATACTTATGAACTCACCAGCTTTAATGCTGATAAACTCTTTCAAAATAACTTGTATTCTCAGGTCATCAGTAGACAGGTACCGATACCAGCTTTTGAGAAGATGGAGCGCATTAAAGCTCCTCTTATATTTTGATTCATATTTTGGTGTCTTATATACTACAGAACACACTTGTATTACAATTATTTATTTAATGCAATGGATGGTGTTGTTTACTTGTTTACTATTATACTGTGTTGTGATACTGTACATGATGTCCTCCGCCCCAGAATATTTCTGCCGTTCTCGATTTTGGGATGTGACAGATCACGAGTTTCAAGTAGGAGACTTTGTGTTGCTCAAAGTATCACCTTGGAAAGGTTTCATCTGATTTTGGAAGAGGGGCAAGCTGGGTCCCCGATTTATTGGTCCATTCAAGATTTTTGCACATGTTGGTAGGGTTGCATACCGACTGGATCTTCCTGATGAGATCAATCAGATCCATAACACTTTCCATGTACTGCAGTTGCGGAAATGTGTAGCCGTTGACTTTATAGTGATCTCGTTAGATGACATTCACGTACATGAGCACCTGAATTATGTGGAGAAGCCCATTGTGATTCTTGGCAGGAAGACTATGATTTTGCGTAACAAGTTAGTGAACATGGTTAAGGTGCAATGTCAGCACTGAAGGGGCTCTAAGCAGATGTGGGAGCCGGAGGACGAGATAAGAGATCACTACCTAGATTTGTTTGCGGCAACAGACTTCGAGGATGAAGTCTAATTAAAGTGGGGAGATTTGTAATACTCAGATTCTGGTATGCCCCTTTAAGCGCTTGAGTTATTGGTTTAGTGTTAAAGAAGTCCCTCCGTATGCTGGGCGTACGTTTATGTACGCTTAGCATACATGGGACATGCGGAGACGGGATCTTTAGCTACATACACAAGGCGTACGTAGCCTTTCACTAAAACTCTAATTTTCGGGCATGAGCCCTATTTAATCTCATTTATGACCTTGGACCCTCATTCTTATTATCCTCGACTGCCTTTGAATGTCCCAAAAACCCTAGTTTCCATTTAGAGTGATCTTCGAGCTTGAAAGTGACATTAGTAGCCCTTTTTGGTGTATTTGCAATAAGAAGAAGTTGGTGAACAAGCCTTGGACGTGGTTAAGCTTTAAGATCCTGAATCTACATCATCTTGGGAAGCTTTTGGAGGTAAAAAGTTGATACCTTGTTCGAAATACTAGATCTTAGTCCGTTAATCTTTTTGATGGATATGAAGCCTTGCATGAGTCTATGACCTTTAAGTGAGCTTTGATGGACTAAAATGGATGTTGGGCTCCCATAAGTCATGCCAAGGCATAAAGTTGCCAACTTTATGCACTAAAACCTTTTTTCCAACAATGATCTGGTATTGGGATTCAATGTCTACATGGGTTAAACATTAAATGACTGCATTTGTTGATTTGGGAGTATGCTGAGCGTACCAAGGTGTATGCAACGCGTACTACATGACGGGCTTGTACGTTGCGCGTTCAAGGATTACGCCCTGCGTACGCTCCCAATGAGCTT
Source organism: Lactuca serriola (assembly GCF_051521515.1). NCBI lineage: Eukaryota > Viridiplantae > Streptophyta > Magnoliopsida > Asterales > Asteraceae > Lactuca > Lactuca serriola. The sequence continues at coordinate 95,816,643 of NC_136411.1, read as the reverse complement.
GTCGGCTTGTGTTGGGCTTTTGAGTCATTTGGGCCCTAATTGGTTTTGGGTCTTGATCTTTTTAGAGTGGGTGGGCCATGGGGCCCATTATAGCTTTTGGGCCCTTATTTTAGGAATTTGGACTTTGGGTTTTGGCCCATGATTTAGGATTGCACCCTAATTCTAATTAGAGTAATTTGTGTCTTTAGTGTAAGATTTTTGGAGTAATAGTCAAGCAGTTGGTATTTATCAGCAGACCAAGGTGAGTCTTCTCACTATATCAATGGGTTAGAGGCACTAAGCCAGCCCATTACTTGACATGTAGAATACTAGTTAAGTATGTTTGCTTGCCTGAAATACCTTGGGGGTAGCCTGTGGCACTTGTATGAAAGACCATGGGGGTAGCCCATGGCACTTGGATATCAGACCATAGTGGTAGCCCATGGCATTCGAAGGAAAAGACCATGGGGGTAGCCTATGACATTTATATGTATGTTTGGTATTTTGCGATTGTATGTTATGTGGTATTTGGGAAACTCACTAAGCTTTTGCTTACAATTTCTATTGTGGTTTCAGGTACTACCGATACTAAAGGGAAGGGTCCGGCTTGATGGCGCAACATTTACTCTCCACTGTTTCCGCACTTACTGATATTATTGCATTGATAATTAGACATGTTGATTATGTAATGGATTTTGGAAACAAATTATGGATGTAATTTCATATTTGAAAATGGAAAAATATTATTTGGTTTCTAGGCTGTTACAGTTGCAATAAAAACAATCTCGAAAATGTCAAGAAAAATTTTCAAATTTTGTGAAAATTTTTGACTTTTGGGTGAGAGTTGCAAGATATTCGAAAAATGGGTATAAAGTATCAACTTTGCAAATTCTGCGGGGACTCGTTGCACTAAAACAGCTTCCAAATCCAAAACTTTACCCCAAAATGTGAAACTGGGCATAAATTATCAATTCGCAAAAGCTTTAGAGACCTGATTCGAAAATATTCCAATTTCTCCGAATTTTTATCCCAAATGCGAAATTGGGTAAAATTTTCCAATTCGCACCAACTCTAGGGATGCGAATTGAAAATTCCGTGTATTTCATAGTTTTTGACCCCATATCGAAAGTGGGTGAAATTTATCATTTCGTTGAAAGTTCAGAGATGCGAAATGAACATTTTCCATCTTCTTTGGTTGTTACCAGATTGCGAACGTTGTGAATCACATAGCCAAATCGTTACACCGCAAAATTGATAGCTACACATCGAAATGACATAGCGAAGCCATAACCCATTAACCGAAGGCGAATCCATTCACAAGTCGACCAAATAGTGAAGTCACTTGTTCACGCATCGAACTATCTATCGAGCCATAGCAAAATTGTGTTCGACATTAAACACGATTAACCCATAGTGAAGCCTTCGATCTCTAGCATAACCAAAAGCGAACCTTGTTTGACTGTCAACCCAAGCCTTCGTTCTTAGCCTTTCTAAAAAACCTCAATGTCTAATTCGACTCTCACAAATCGACACTAGATGCGAATGAGTGAACTCGAGTTTGACTCCAATGTTCCACCTGTCTTCTTCCCCATATGGATTTCTTGTTCGTGACTAAGACCATCTTAATTAAGTCATAGCGTACACCGAACTTCAAACGTACATATCGAAGTCCAATATCCAAAAAAACATTCATCATAACACATCTATCATTTTTGAAATTAGTTGTTACCCCAAATCAATTTTTGATTCGGACTCAACATTCATCAGTAGAACTTCCCAGTCACACATCGCATTCCAATACCCACAAACACAGTTGATGCGAAACTCCACTCGAAATCAATAATTTTCGACCGAAATCAACTTCACAAGACATCAGTTGCAATTGACTCCAATCAAACAAACAAGATCGATTTTAAACATTAAACATCAGTTGAAATCGAAATAGTTTGGATTCAGACTTGAAATTTATTTCGACCCCAATAATCACAATCAACTCAAATTCGACTCCAAGGCTTCAATATCTCAAGTCATTTGACTCCAAAGCCTTTTACCATCTGATTTCGACTCAAAATTAACCATCAACAACAATTTCGATTTTCAATTTCTATTTGACGAACCAAACTTTGAATATTGACAATCGATTCCAGATGAGCAGTTCAAAAATTGATTCCAAATCGATTTAGATGATGAAATCGATCGAGGATAAGGAAAATAAAAACGACTTAATTGCTTTGCTCGATTGTTGAGAACAAAAAAATATATATGACAAGAAAGTGATAAACATTAATTAGATTTAGGACTTGTCGGATTAATAAGATACGAATCAAAATAAATCAATGAATTGGGCTTGAAAGATTTCAATTTAATTGGGATTGATGAACAGTGAAATGTCAAATTGGCTTTGGACTCAAATGAATTTATGGATGAACAGTAAAAGTGATTCAAATTTGAGATCTGTAATGAATTAAATTGAGTCAAATGAATTTACTTCAATGAGCTTGATCAATGAAAGAAAAGTATTGGATCATCAATGAGATTGAAACAGATTAGATCCAATGAAACAAAACAATCAACAATCAAAAACGAAAAGAACGATTAAGAAAAATGATTGAATTCGAGTTTTGAGAAAAACCTTGATCGTTCATCTTCGATCTCAACATGAATTTTTCGGAATCCATTTGAGAATTGGAGATACGTTCTTGATGACTAAATTTTCGTTTTCAACACACTAATCAATTATTGAAGATCTTGGTTCTTTCTTTGGAACAAGAAAGTCTCCAATCTTCACATTATACCACCCATGATGCGTGTTGTACGAACCGTTCTTCATGTTCTTCAACGCTCTAGTATCATCTTCATAAGAATCTTCAACAGTTTTGGGTTTTGAATTCAAATTCGTTGCAACACCAGATGGTTGTTGCTTTAGAACCCGAATTTGTTTCATAGATTTCAGACTCATAACAAATTTTCAAGATTTTTGTGAAGAATCCCAATTGTTCTTGCTTTAGATCTTCTTTTTCTTTTTCTTCTTTTTCATCTTTTTGGATTTTAAAGATTCAAATTCACGAACTATTTCATTCTTCAAAACTTCAATTTTTCAAGTTTGAATCAAATCTTTTGGAGTTTGATACATTTAAACTTCTTGGATTGAAGGCTTTTTATATGACACCATTCCTTCAAATGAATCACAAGATCTCAAGCATTCATTGGTTTGAATTCCAATTGAATGAAAAACTGTCACATGTTCATCAAAATCACATTGAATTACCATTTCTTGAAATTCAAAAAACTTAAGAACATGAAGATCATTTGAGTCTTCAATAAGAGAAACATATTCCTTATGGAACAATCCCCTTTCTTTTCCTTCCTTTTGATTAGCACTCCAAGATAACATATTGATGGAAATTTTAATCAAACAATCAATCGTATTAAGAGGTTGAAATATCAACTTTCCTTGATCATCTTTCAATCCTCCATAAGAAATAAAATTTTCCCTTAAAATCAACCCGCCTTTCAATAATAACCCATAAAATTGTTTCTCATTAATTTTGTATTTGACATCTTCAATCATCATGATCCAAGAATCATAAGCGAAATATACCATGATCACAAAAACTTGGATTATTCTACAGAGATAAAGTGATTATGAATGAAATCTCTAGGTAGAGAAAGTGAAACAAACAAGTATTCTAGAGAGAGAAACTCTAATTTTGAATCAAATCAAAGAATAAATTCAATTTCTATAGCACACACTTTTTTTTAAAAATGAAGAACCCACAACAATAAAGACTTACTCAAATCATGTATTCATCATGGATCAATTCTTGAGAATTTCCAGAACACCCGCTGTGATACAAATTGTAGTGATCCTGATTATGATGACATGTACAAAATTCAAAAGATCTAGTGAATCATGTAAACATCAAGAACACAAGGAGTAAATAAAATCATTTAAGCTCAATTACAAGTTCTTACATAACATGGGAGCCACTCACTTCCTATTTATAGGAAAGACTAAACTCACTACACATCACAAAAGGGTAAGGCACATCCAAGTAGAACTTTGCACCCTAACAATGGGTCATGTGCATTGGGTGTTAGTGGATTATCGTGTCATGTCAAGACCAATGGATGACATATGGATCATAGGACATGTGCATTGGGTGTAGTGGCTATTTAATTTGGAATGTTTAAAATATTGAACAATATAATCGAAAAGGGCATAAAGACAAACCTTTGCATAATGGATTAAAAACTTTAAATTCGTCATGGAAATTTACTCAGACTAAATCAAACATTTTTTACTTTATTTAATTTAAAAACAATATACATACAAAAAATAAATAATAAACAAAATAACTTAGAACCAGTTCTATTAATTATATATATGTTCTTCTAACATTATATTAGTTACTTTGATGCTGTTAAAATATATTTCAATTTTTTTCTATGTTGTTCCAAAATTTTTATGCCAATCTTGTATAATTTGTTATTATGATTCATATTCCAACCATATTTTGATTAACAATTTATAAAACAAACATGAAATTTATAAAGACAAATATAAATCCAAATAAAATTTGAGGTTTTTTTTTTTTTTTTTTTTTTTTTTTTTTTTTTTTTTTTTTTTTTTTGACAAAAAGGCCTTTTTAATCTAACATTAACCATTATAGTTACAAGGGCAATTAGGTTATTTTATCATTAATTAATTAGTTCTTGATAAGGCATAGATAATTGCACTCATTGTTTTCTCAAAAAATGTTTTTTTTGAATAATGTGTTTTGACAAAACTACCATTAGTAATCACCTATTTTGAATTGTTTCAAGGGCAATTTAGTCCTTTTGCACTCTACATCTTTTAAGCGTCAGATTGTTTCCGACGTCATCACATCGTCTCAGTTCTTCAGGCCAATGTGACCATATTCATTCTCCCTGAAGATTAAACAATCGATGATCAAAGAAAACCCCAAAATCCTTGGTAGAGAATCGCTCTCATAATCGATTTTCCCCAATATCATTGAAGCCAATACTTGGTCCATGACCGATAGCTTAATTTATTTCCTGATTTTTATTAGTCTATTTTAGATGTTTAGATCTTTTTAACATTATTGCATTGTATTTTATTTATTTTCTTTTTAACATTTTGTAGGGTTTTGGAGCTTGTTGCGGTTGTGGATTAACTTGGAATGGGCTTTGTGGGCTTCCGAGGCATTATTGGGCTTTACGGATCCATTAAAGGAGATTTGGGCTTAAAAAGATAAAGACTTGGATGAAGTGGGCTTGTGAAGATGGATCATGGATTGTTATTTTGGGCTTGGAGTATCTATATTTGAAGCTAAAAGATGATTGGTTAATTTGAATCATGTGGGATATGGAGGGGACCAAGGGAATCTTGGGTAGTGGAATGGTGTAGTGGAGGAAAAATGAGCCAGTAGCATTCCAGCAATGTTTGCGCGGGTGGATTCTCACATGCGCGGGTACCCGCACAACTGCCTAGTTTTGGACATTTTGGTCATTTGGCTTGCCATTACATTGGGGGGTTAGATCTATCAGCTATGACTTCGATTCTCCACCATTAGACACCATAGGAGGCGATTTTGGGAGCCTAGATACACATTCTTCTTATCTTCCAAAGTAATTGTTAGTTTCTTGATGCAATTAAACTTTTGTGATTGTTATTCTATTGCCATGAGTGGCTAATTTCTCTATTTTGGTAGACCTTGGCTAAAACCTTTGAATGTTTGTGGGTTTTTGAAGGATTCATGCTTATTTATCATTTATCTTATTTCTATGATTCTAGTTCATATTTCCTATGCTTGTTTAATGCTTTGATCATGAGCTTGGTACTTGAATAAGCAATTGTTGATTTATTTCTTTTGTTTAGCATTGAATCATTGAATTTACTTAGAACAAGGGATTTATGATGGTCGAAATCATCTTTAGCTTATGAATCATAACTCCTTTATGGATGTGTAATCATTGACATCCTCTAGGAATTTTGGATTCCTTAATTCTTAAGGCTAATCAACTTCTTGGGTTCAATTGCTTCAATTGGATCCTTGATTTTGATTAAGAAGGTGTGTTGTGGGCTTCCCCAACCTCCATACAACTTATGAGGAATCTTGGCATATCATGCTTCATGATTGCTATAACCAATTTGGGATGAATGATAAGCTTCATATTAAATCCTAATGATAAACACACAAATGTTCATTGAGTTGAATTGCCTTGGTTTACCAATTATCTCCAATATTTGAGCATTTCATCATCTTGCTTAATTGCAAGCTTTTTATATTCAAGTCTTTTAGTTTTCAAGCAATCACAACCCCCCCTTTTTGTTTAATTGTAGTTAGTTAGTTTATTTACACTAGTTCTATTAGATTTAATTGGTGATTGAATACAACCATTTCCCCGAGGATCGATAACTCTTTTTACTATTATATTACGTTTTATTTGCAAATAAATGGTGTAATTTGCTTGGTTGACTAGACATCCCATCAAGTTTTGGCGACGTTTCCGGGGAAAGTGGTTATCGTTATTTGATTCTTTATACCTAGGTCTACAAGAAGCGGTGAACTACTCTACAACCCGGAAATTGAAAAAGAAGCAAAAAGGTAGAAAAAGTTAGCCAAATAAGCAAAGAAACAACAACTCGTTCAAGTTTCTTCCTCTTCTCCACTAATCAACATAGAAGACCAAGTTCATACTTTAAGTGATACCGACACCAAACTGATTTCTGCAATTGTTGGTCATTCCTTTAAAGACATTCCGTTTGAAAACTACATAGCCATGAATCACACTCCACCTCACAATCCCAACCCCAACCTAAATAATCAAGATGCCTATACCCCACCCCAACAACCAAGACAACAACGACAAGAACCTCTCATTAATATACCACCTTGGAATCAAGCCCCTCCTCAAAACCGACCCAATTATCAACCACCACAATCACAAACCCAAAACTTCTATCAAAACAACCAACCTTAAAACAATTCTTTTCAAGTTCAACCACTACAAGCACATCAACCAAATCAACCTCATTACCCACAACTTCTAATTTACCAACAACCAATGTACCCCCAACAACAACCTCCTTACAACTAATATCCTAACCACGAACCTTATCCACCACCAATCCACAATCCCCAACAATACCCATACCTACCTTACCGACAACATCCTAATTATATCCAACAATATCCCAATAACCCCAATCCACCCAGTCCCCCTCGATATTTGACACTTAGACAAATGATGGATACGGATGTTACTCACACACCCCTTGCTATTGTTTATCCCATAAACCGCTGAGGGATTGAGTTGAAGTCAAGTTTCATACATCAACTCACCAAGTTCCATGGTTTCGATAGAAAAGATCCTGAAAAGCATTTGAAGTCCTTTCATATGATATGTGTTATCATGTTACTCGAACATGTGACATTGGATGATTTCAAGTTAACCACCTTCCCACTCACCTTGGAAGATAAAGTTAGAGAGTGGTTATTCAACTTATCACCGGGATTTATTCACACATGGGAAGAGTTACTCAAGGCCTTCAAAACAAGTTTTATCCTACTTCCCAGATATCGAGTCAAAGAAGTGACATTTAGGGATTCTTCAAAGGGAGAATAAGAATTTTCATGATTTTTTGGAGCAATTCAACAATTGGTGCACAAGTTGCCCTCAACACAACATACCCGAACAACTACTTCTTTAACAGTTTTATGAGGGTATGAATGGAAAATATCGGAGGATGATAGATGCTTCAAGCGGTGGTGACATATTCAACACGACACCACACGAGATAAGCTCACTTTTTGGTACCATTTCTCAAAATCAACGGAACTTTGGGACTCGAAATGAAATAAAAGAGAAATTCCCCAATGTGGTTGGTGAAGTTAGCAACATCCAACACTTGGAATCAAAGCTCTTGGATTTGACTAATGTGTTAAGTCAAATGGTGGTGGGAAGTGGTCAACAATTGATGGTGTGTGATATTTGTGCAATGATGGGGCATTATACGGATAAGTGTCCCACACTTGGAAGTGAACCAGAGGATTTTAACGCCATGGGAGGATTTCAAGGTCAACCAAGACGCATGGGATTTCAAAACACCTACAACCCAAATTGGAGGAAGAACCCAAACAACCCATACCCACCAAAGCAAAACCCACCAATTGTTATGATGAGACCCCAATACCCACAATACCCATCACAAGAACCTCCATATCCACAAACATCTCATCCACCTCCAAATTACCAACAACCTCATCAACAAGGCCAATCAAGTGGTAACCATCAAATGAGTCTTCAAGAACACATTACTTATCTTGCTCAAAGCCAAACTCAATTTCAACAAGATACCAAGAACACTTTCTCCAACACTCAAGCACAAATTGGAGACTTGGCCACCGCTCTCAACAAGGTGGAACAAAGGGGCAAACTTCCTTCTCAAACCGAGAAGAACCCCAATGTGAGTGCAATAACCTTGAGAAGTGGGAAAACACTTGGAGAATGCAAACCTAAAAGAGTTTCAAGAGAAGAAGAAGATGAAGTTATTATTATTGAACCTCTGAAAGTTGTAGCTACTCCAAAGGACCCGATTATGCCAAACATTGACCAACCTGACTCTTCCAACAAACCCATCAAACCATTGGTCATACCACCACCTTTTCCTTCCCGGTTAGCCTTTTCCAAGAAGATATAGGAAGAAAATGAATTATTTGAAACTTTCCGCAAGGTGCAAATCAACATTCCACTATTGAATGCTATTAATCAAATTCCAAGTTATGCAAAATTTCTCAAGGATTTGTGCACCAAGAAGAGGAAATTCAAGGAAAATGAAAAGATTCAAGTCAATGAAAACGTGTCTGCGGTTATCCAAAAGAAGTTACATCCCAAATGCAAGGATCCAGGAATACTTGCTATCCCTTGTACCATTGGTGATTTGCATGTCGAAAGTGCCATGTTAGATATTGGAGCCTCGATCAATGTGATCCCATATTTGGTTTTTCAATCTCTCAATCTTGGACCTTTGGAAGAAATAGGAGTAATCATTCAATTAGCGGACAAGTCAAGTGTGTCTCCAAGAGGAGTGTTGGAGGATGTGTTTGTACAAGTTAGTCAACTAGTATTTCTTACGGATTTTTATGTCATTGATCTTGAAGAGAAGACTCATTCCAAATCATCTATGATCATCCTTGGAAGACCTTTCATGAACACTGCTCACATGATCATTGATGTCCATAAAGGAAAAATTACTATGGAGTTTAATGGAGAGATCATTCAGTTCAACTGTAACAGCCCGGAATTCCAGGTATCTTTATTGTTTAATTATTTTGTGTTTTGAGAGGGGACTCGGCGAGTTGGAGCTCAGACTCGCCGAGTAGGGTCGCGATTCTGGACACGGGATTCGTCTGGACTCGGCGAGTCTAGCATATGGACTCGGCGAGTCTGCGCTGTTTAATGAAACCCTAATTTCCCGGTCCTAAGCCCTATTTAAAGGACCTTATGGCCCTCATTTGCGGCCACCTTGAACCCTAAGAGCCCCCATACGACTGTGAGCCCTTGTGAGTGTATTTGGAGGCCATTTGTTCACCATTTTGTGTGATATTGCAAGAAAGGAGGGAGAGGATCAAACTTGAGGAGTTGGGGAGCTTGGATCTGTTGCTAATTCATCAAGGGAGTCTTCTTGAGGTAACTTTCAGAGCCAAACTTCGTGTTTTGTGTTGATGTGTGAAATCTAGGGTTTCTTCTTGCTTTTCTTGGCTTAAATTGGAAGTATGAAAGGTTCCATGGAGATATGGAACCTAGATCTGGGCCTTAGCAGGTCTAGGAGACCCCATACGACTAGCTTTATGTCCATCCTTTTGAGTTAAAAGCTAAGGTGGTCATATTAGAGGTTGTTTCCCCAAATTAAGCCTTGTACGCATTGCATGGCAACCAAGACTGAGACTTTACGTGACAAATAAGCTTGGGAAGGCCAGATCTATGAATGGATGGAACGGATCTGACCGCAAAAGCCAGTTTTAGCTGGTGCATGGCATGGACTCGCCGAGTCTGATGAACAGACTCGACGAGTCGCTTGAAGATTGTCCTTGAGGACACCCAGTGTGTAGTCCTGACCGAGTTATGGTTGACTCAGTGAGTCGGGACGAGTTAGAGAGGGTCGATAGGCGGACTGAGTCGAGCTGGGACTCGCCGAGTTGTTCTTAAGACTCGGCGAGTTGAGTCGGGGTGGCCCCACGACTCTCCCAGGTGGAACTCGTCGAGTCAGGGGAAGCACTCGACGAGTAAGAAGGGAATCCTAGGGAGTTGACGAATACGTCTAGACTCGCCGAGTTGCCCATGTGCACTCGCCGAGTCCGGTCAAGTTGACCGTTGACCAGAGTTGACCTATGTTTGACTTCTTAGGGATAGTCAAACTTAGAAGATAAAAGTATTGACAAAAGATGTATGATGTTATAGGGAGATTGTAGCTCGGCGGATCGAGCACGAGAGACTTCGGGATGTGCTAGTTTTCGATATTCACGAGGTGAGTCTTCTCACTATACTGTACACGGAAGGGTTTGACTGTGTGACCGGAAGGTCGGTTATGATATGTGATATATGTGCTATATGTGATAAGTTAATTGTTATACGTGCTATGTATGTTATGTGGGCCGGAAGGCATTATGTTATGGGCCGGAAGGCGTGTAATGTGGACCGTAAGGTTGGCGTGGGTAGGACCGGAAGGTTTACCCAGCAGGGACGGAAGTCCCCTGAGACACATGGACCGGAAGGTCAGGGCCTGGAAAGGCGTATGTGCGTAAGTTGTATTTTGGGGAACTCACTAAGCAATTATGCTTACAGTTGTTGTGTATGTGTTTCAGGTACTAGCGAGGACCGTGGGAAGGCGCCGGCGTGATCTGTACACACTGATAGATGTTTTGTGATCTTGGGATTCTCATGGAATGTTTATGCCTTGTTTTGAATGTAAACACTTTATTTGAAATGAAAAATTTGTTTGAAATTTACGTTGTTACAAATTGGTATCAGAGCCTTGGTTTGAGGGATTCGGGTGCACCTTCGGGCGTAACTGAACTCAAACCGAGGATTTGAGGAAAAATTTTTAAATAAAGGCATAAACTTTTATAAATGATTTTGTGGTAAGCAAGAATGAAGCAGTGTGTACGATCAGTCAGCGCCCGAACGGTAAAGATCCCCAAAATATCTTACAATGTTATGTTAAGAGATGTGATATGATATGAATTGTTATGCATGCTAGAAGACTAGGTATTCATGATAGGACTAGAGTGGCCTGATTTGTGATGCCTTAGTCTAGGAAAGTTTGCCGATATGAGATGCTTTGATAGCGTGTGGGTAGATAGTGCATAACAAAAGTAGAGTACTCACTATCCGGGGTTTGGGGAGGAAGACTTGGGATGAATGTTGATGCGGTGTGGTCGGTAGTATTGGGCCCGTACTACCGAAGACACCGGGTCAGAGGGAAACCCAAGTAAGAATCCCTAGATGTCGGAGACTGAGTAGGGTTGCGTTATCGAGTGCGATTATACTCGAGGGAGTCTCTGATAGTTTTATGTTGTATTTCAGAGTCATCATGGTTGGACCACGCCACAGACCGAGTACGAGCGGTGTGAGTGACGAGGAGATTCGTCAGATGATTCATGAGGAGGTGGCTGCAGCGATCCGGGCTGAGATTCCGGAGATGTTTGGGTCTATTAAGACCACCTTGATGGAGACTTTTGATGAGCGGTACGCCGCATTGACTGAGGCTGCAGCCGCTGCAGCTACCGCAGCTGTGGCCGCTGCCAGGCCACAGGGGGGTGACTCGTTGCTGTTTCGGGAGTTCAGCAACACGAAGCCACCTGAGTTTGATGGGACGCAGGATCCGATTGCTACGATGAGGTGGATTGCTGATATTGAGGGGTGCTTCTACACTTGTTCTTGTCCGGAGCATCTGAGGGTACGGATCGCTTTAAACCAGCTCCGTCTGGGAGCGAAGGATTGGTGGAAGTTCGTGACGGCGAACTTCACTTTGGTAGAGATTTCAGCAGTGACATGGGAGAGGTTTACCTCTATGTTTAGAGACGAGTACGTTCCCCCGGTGGAGAGGGAACGATTGGTTCAGGAGTTCTTGACCCTCAAGCAGGGTACTGATTCGGTTACGGTGATCACGCGGAAGTTTCATGAGAGGGCGATGTTCTGCCCCGAGCTGATGTCCACAGAGCAGGCTCGGATGAGCCGGTACTTGGGTGTTTTGAGGAGGGATATCCGGGAGTTTGTGTCAAACTCCACCTATCATACCTTTGCTGAGCTTCAGGCGAATGCCAGGAAGCGCGAGATCGAGTTGGAGACCCAGGCCAGGGAGGAGGCCGAGTCTCAGCGGGTGGACCGGCGACCGGCTCAGCCTCAGCCGGCAGCCAAGCGGACTAAGTCCGCCGATTCAAGGACGGGAGGTCCGAAGGGCCGCACTTGCGGAAAGTGCGGCAAGGGTCATGAGGGGACATGTCGATCTGGTGCTTGCTACAAGTGTGGCAAGGAGGGGCACATCGCCAGGGATTGCCCCAAGGGGTTTATGGTTTGCTTTCATTGCAACCAGACAGGCCATCAGAAGGCCGAGTGCCCTCAGCTTCTTCAGGGATCTGCACCTGCTGCCAGGGCTGCTGAGACTCAACCGGTGAAGGTCGAGGCCCCGAAGGCTCGTGGGAGAGCCTTTCAGCTGACTGCGGAGGAGGTCCGCGCTGCGCCCGATGTTGTGGCAGGTATGCTTTATTTCATGTATTTATTTTGATGTTGAGATGTTATGCTTATGTTATGTTATGCGTAGGTACTTTCCTTGTGAACTCTGTGCCTGCTCTAGTGCTATTTGACTCGGGTGCGAGTCGGTCTTTTGTATCTTTGGCCTTTAGTCAGCATATCAGCGTTGGTCGTGAGCCGTTGAGTCGGCCTCTGAGAGTTTCTATAGCTGACGAGAGGGTGATTTGTGCCACGGAGGTTCTCCGGGGATGTGTGTTAGAGATATACGGGGTCGAGTTTCCGATTGATCTGATTCCTATTGCGATGGGTGATGTCTGTGTCATTGTGGGCATGGACTGGTTGAGCCGATTCGGCGACGTCATCGACTGTGAGCGTCAGCTGGTGACTATACGAGACCCTAGTGGGGGAGTTCTTTCGGTGTACGGCGAGGGTACCCATTCAGGATCAACTTTTTGTTCGGCCGCTAGGGCGAGGCAGTGCTTACAGCAGAGCTGTAAGGGTTTTGTGGCGTATGTGATGGATACGCGGGAGGCTTCCGAGAGACCGAGATCAGTTGAGGAGGTTCCAGTGGTGCGTGAGTTTCCAGATGTTTTTCCCGAGGAGCTGCCAGGGGTACCTCCTGTGAGGCAAGTGGAGTTTGGTATTGATCTGGTCCCGGGGGCCGCGCCTATCGCTAAGGTGCCTTATCGTCTTGCACCTCCAGAGATGCAAGAGTTGTCCTCGCAGCTTCAAGAGTTGCTGGGAAAGGGATTCATTCGGCCGAGCAGCTCGCCGTGGGGAGCACCTATTCTGTTCGTCAAGAAGAAGGATGGTTCACACCGGATGTGCATTGATTACCGGGAGTTGAACAAGTTGACGGTCAAGAACTGTTACCCGTTACCGAGGATCGACGATTTATTCGATCAGTTGCAGGGAGCATCTTGGTTTTCCAAGATCGATATGAGGTCGGGATATCATCAGGTGAGAGTACGGGATGAGGACGTCCAGAAGACAGCGTTTAGGACGCGATATGGGCATTATGAGTTTGTGGTGATGCCTTTTGGGCTCACCAATGCCCCGGCTGTGTTCATGGATCTCATGAACAGGGTATGCAGGCCGATGCTGGATCGGTCGGTGATTGTATTCATCGATGATATTCTGGTGTATTCGAGATCTAGAGAGCAGCATGAGGAGCATTTGAGGGAGGTCCTTGGGGTGTTGAGATCGGAGAAGCTTTATGCAAAGTTCTCCAAGTGTGATTTCTGGTTGCGGGAGGTCCAGTTCCTAGGACACCTCGTTAACCAGGAAGGGATTCTGGTCGATTCGGCCAAGGTTGAGGCGGTGATGAGTTGGGAAGTGCCGAAGTCACCATCTGAGATCAGGAGTTTCCTCGGGTTGGCAGGGTATTATCGGAGATTTATCAAGGATCTCTCCAAGATCGCAGTGCCGCTCACCAGATTGACCCGGAAGGGTGTTGCATTCTCATGGGGTGCCGAGCAGCAGACCTCCTTTGAGACACTTCGCCAAAGGTTGTGCGAAGCCCCGGTATTAGCTCTCCCGGAAGGGATGGAGGATTTTGTAGTATATTGTGATGCATCGATTTTGGGGCTGGGTGCGGTGTTGATGCAGAGGGGTCATGTGATAGCATATGCATCGAGGCAGCTGAAGCCTCATGAGACGAGATATCCCACGCATGATTTAGAGTTGGGGGCAGTAGTGTTCGCACTCAAGATTTGGCGTCACTACTTGTATGGGGTTCCATGTACGATATACACGGACCATAAGAGTTTGAAGTACTTGATGGATCAACCCAACCTAAATATGCGTCAGAGGAGGTGGTTGGATGTGGTCAAGGATTATGATTTTGAGATCCTGTACCACCCGGGCAAGGCTAATGTGGTAGCCGATGCGTTGAGCCGCAGGGCGGAGAGTACTCCACTGCGAGATGTATGTTTTAGATTGACCGTGATAGCTCCAGTGTTGGATGCCATTCGTGGGGCACATGCCGAGGCTGTGTGACCGGAGATGCAGAAGAGAGCGCGGGTCGTCGGTTTGGTTTCAGAGTTCGTTACGGATAGACGAGGGCTTATGACTTTCCAGGGTCGGATTTAGGTGCCGTTTGTGGGCGGTACGCGTACTACTTTGATGGGAGAGGCTCATCGTTCGAAATTTTCAATCCATCCGGGGGCCACGAAGATGTATTTGGATTTGAGGAAAGAGTATTGGTGGCCCTGTATGAAGAGGGACGTAGCCTGGTTTGTTGAGAGGTGTTTGACCTGCCGCAGGGTTAAGGCCGAGCACCAGAGACCGCATGGCAAGTTGCAGCCATTGGAGGTTCCCGAATGGAAGTGGGAACAGATCACTATGGATTTCATCACCAAATTGCCGAGGACTGCCAGAGGAGTTGATGCAATTTGGGTGATTGTGGATAGGTTGACGAAGAGCGCTCACTTCCTTGCCATCAGCGAGAGCTCTTCAGCGGAGAAGTTGGCGGAGTTATATGTGAGGGAAGTGGTATCTCGGCATGGGGTGCCGATCTCGATTGTTTCAAACCGTGATGTGCGCTTCACTTCCAGATTCTGGAAGAAATTTCATGAGGAATTGGGTACTAGATTGCATTTTAGTACCGCATATCATCCCCAGACAGACGGCCAGAGCGAGCGGACGATTCAGACGCTGGAAGACATGCTTCGAGCGTGTGTGTTAGATTTCGGGGGTAGCTGGGATGCGTATTTACCCTTGACAGAGTTTTCCTACAACAACAGCCATCATTCGAGCATTGGTATGCCGCCCTTTGAGCTGTTGTATGGTAGGAGGTGTCGGACCCCCATTTGCTGGGGAGAGGTTGGGCAGAGAGTGATGGGCAGTACAGAGATCATGCTTCAGAAGACAGAGCAGATTCAGCAGGTCAGACAGAGGTTGTTGACCGCCCAGAGCCGACAGAAGAGTTATGCAGACAGACGCCGGTCCGAGCTTGAGTTTCAGGTCGGCGACTTCGTTCTCCTGAAGGTCTCTCCTTGGAAAGGAGTGATTCGATTCAGGAAGAGGGGCAAGTTGGGGCCCCGGTATATTGGGCCATTTCGTGTGATTGCAAGGGTAGGCCGGGTAGCCTATCGTTTGGAGTTGCCAGCAGAGTTGGGGCAGATCCACGACACTTTTCACGTGTCGCAATTGAGGAAGAGTTTAGCCGATGAGTCGGCAGTGGTTCCATTAGAGGATATTCAGGTGGATGCGAGTCTGAATTATGCTGAGAGGCCTGTGGCCATCAGGGATCGGAAGATCAAGGTTCTGAGGAACAAGGAGGTACCTCTGGTGTTGGTTCAGTGGCAACACCGGAAGGGATCAGAGATGACCTGGGAGCCGGAGCGCGAGATGCGGGAGCAGCATCCGGGGCTATTTTCAGAGCGAGACTTCGAGGGCGAAGTCTAGTTCTAGTGGGGGAGAATTGTAACAGCCCGGAATTCCAGGTATCTTTATTGTATAATTATTTTGTGTTTTGAGAGGGGACTCGGCGAGTTGGAGCTCAGACTCACCGAGTAGGGTCGCGATTCTGGACACGGGATTCGTCTGGACTCGGCGAGTCCAGGATATGGACTCGGCGAGTCTGCGCTGTTTAATGAAACCCTAATTTCCCGGTCCTAAGCCCTATTTAAAGGACCTTATGGCCCTCATTTGCGGCCACCTTGAACCCTAAGAGCCCCCATACGACTGTGAGCCCTTGTGAGTGTATTTGGAGGCCATTTGTTCACCATTTTGTGTGATATTGCAAGAAAGGAGGGAGAGGATCAAACTTGAGGAGTTGGGGAGCTTGGATCTGTTGCTAATTCATCAAGGGAGTCTTCTTGAGGTAACTTTCAGAGCCAAACTTCGTGTTTTGTGTTGATGTGTCAAATCTAGGGTTTCTTCTTGCTTTTCTTGGCTTAAATTGGAAGTATGAAAGGTTCCATGGAGTTATGGAACCTAGATCTGGGCCTTAGCAGGTCTAGGAGACCCCATACGACTAGCTTTATGTCCATCCTTTTGAGTTAGAAGCTAAGGTGGTCATATTAGAGGCTGTTTCCCCAAAATAAGCCTTGTACGCATTGCATGGCAACCAAGACTGAGACTTTACGTGACAAATAAGCTTGGGAAGGCCAGATCTATGAATGGATGGAACGGATCTGACCGCAAAAGCCAGTTTTAGCTGGTGCATGGCATGGACTCGCCGAGTCTGATGAACAGACTCGACGAGTCGCTTGAAGATTGTCCTTGAGGACACCCAGTGTGTAGTCCTGAACGAGTTATGGTTGAGTCAGTGAGTCAGGACGAGTTAGAGAGGGTCGATAGGCGCACTGAGTCGAGCTGGGACTCGCCGAGTTGTTCTTGAGACTCGGCGAGTTGAGTCGGGGTGGCCCCACGACTCTCCCAGGTGGAACTCGTCGAGTCAGGGGAAGCACTCGATGAGTAAGAAGGGAATCCTAGGGAGTTGACAAATACGTCTAGACTCGCCGAGTTGCCCATGTGCACTCGCCGAGTCCGGTCAAGTTGACCGTTGACCGTTGACCGTTGACCAGAGTTGACCTATGTTTGACTTCTTAGGGATAGTCAAACTTAGAAGATAAAAGTATTGACAAAAGATGTATGATGTTATAGGGAGATTGTAGCTCGGCGGATCGAGCACGAGAGACTTCGGGATGTGCTAGTTTTCGATATTCACGAGGTGAGTCTTCTCACTATACTGTACCCGGAAGGGTTTGACTGTGTGACCGGAAGGTCGGTTATGATATGTGATATATGTGATATATGTGATAAGTTAATTGTTATACGTGCTATGTATGTTATGTGGGCCGGAAGGCATTATGTTATGGGCCGGAAGGCGTGTAATGTGGACCGTAAGGTTGGCGTGGGTAGGACCGGAAGGTTTACCCAGCAGGGACGGAAGTCCCCTGAGACACATGGACCGGAAGGTCAGGGTCTGGAAAGGCGTATGTGCGTAAGTTGTATTTTGGGGAATTCACTAAGCAATTATGCTTACAGTTGTTGTGTATGTGTTTCAGGTACTAGCGAGGACCGTGGGAAGGCGCCGGCGTGATCTATACACACTGATAGATGTTTTGTGATCTTGGGATTCTCATGGAATGGTTATGCCTTGTTTTGAATGTAAACACTTTATTTGAAATGAATTTTTTTTTTGAAATTTACGTTGTTACATCAACATCTTTGAAGCAATGAGGTACCCTAGCAACATTTCTCCATTGTACCGGGTTGATGTAATTTATCCAATAAACGGGATAAGCCCTAATGTATGCACACATAATATTCTTATGGAAGATTATTGCAAGCCTAAGAAAGAGGCTCAAAGAAGATTAAATCCTCCAATAATGGAAGTGGTCAAGAAGAAGATAATTAAAGGTTTAAAAGGTGCAAAGAGAAGAAAAAGGCATTTCATGACAAGCACATAACCCAAAAACACTTTATTCCGGGTCAAGAAGTTCTTCTTTATCATTCACGCTTAAAGATATTCCCGGGAAAATTGCGATTTCGACGGCATGGACCTTTCATTGTTATAAAAGTGTTTGATCATGGCGTGGTTGAAATCAAGAGTCTGGAAATGAAAAAAATCTTCAAAGTGAATGGGCACCATTTGAAACCATTTTATGAAGGCTTTGACATGGGAGAATTCAACAATGTAACATTGGAAACTACGATTTGCGAAGGTTAAAGGAAGTGGGGCTATGTCTTGGAAAAGACGTTAAATAAATGCATTGTAAATAAATAATCTCTGCTTGAAGTTTTGATGTTTCTAGGCTTGAAGTTGGTCTAAAATAAGCATCGTGAGTTTTAGCAATAATCTTGGTAATGTATGGAAGAAAACCGGAGCTTGTGGAGCGAAAATTGCAAAAAAAAAATGTCAAAATCTGCAACTTACGCGAGTGCCTGTGCAAACGTTGGGCGACCCAGCCCTACCCGCGCAAAACCCGAGCTCAAATTACCCCCACATGGGATGCATTCTGATGTATGTGCGTGATTGCCCCCCACCCGTGCAAATTTTGCGAGGGTACCCGCATAAATATGTCACTTCATAAGAAAATTTCGAACCATTTCATATGCTTCCTTTGCGCGACCAAGCTTTCATCCATGTGTATTTAGGCGGCCAAGAACTCCACCCACACATCATTGTACAACCCATGTGTTGCTTCCATGTCGTCCTTGCGGGCCTCTCCACCTTGGTCCCGATATGATCCTTCCTTACTCTCATCCTAAGCGTTAAGGACAATGATTCATTTTAAGCTTAGGGTGAGGTATTCTTATATTTTATTTTTGATTGCATTTAGGTTGTATATTGTTTCATTTAGAGTAAGTCATTTAGGTCATTCATAAAAATTTCAAAAATATTGCATATTTTGTTTCTTTCTTTTCGAATTTTCATACTTTTTATATGCATTCTAGTTTAAGTTCATGCATTTTGAGCCTCAGAGACCACTTTGCGACCGCTTGTGTGGGGGTCAGATGCAAGTAGCTTGATTGGGTCTAGGTGCAGAGGGATGTGGTTGGTCAAACCGATGTGTGCGAGCAAAGATTAGCCCGGTATGGCATTTTGAAGACATTGAAGACTTGCATCTGGGTTTTGGGGGGAATACCCCTTTGTACTCTTGAGTCTCGTCCGAGCCTTGCTTAGTTAGATTCCCACCATTTTTTTACGATAGTTCATCATTTTTCTAGGGGTCTATAGTAGATAGTTAGACAGATTTTGTTTATCACACCTTGCATTGAGGTGCTTGATGAACTTTGAAGACGGTCCCCCAATTCACAACTTTTGGGACCAAGTTTTTTCAGTAACACCCATTTTTGAGTCATATCCCACCCTTTTTAGTTGATCTTGGCACATTGTCAATGATCATTAGGTGTTTATATTAGCCTCCATCCTATGTTACATGGTAAAATTCATTAAACCTTCCAAGAAGAAAACACAAAAAAATAATGAAATTGGAAAAGTGAAGACAAAAAAAGAAAAGAAACAATGAAGAAGAAAAAGAAGCAACACAAAAGAAGAACAAGAATCCAAGTTCAAGACCTCTAGTTCAAAAAAAAATGAAAGAAATAAGAAGTCAAAAGATCAAGTAGCAAAGAAGACTGAAGACCAAATAAAAAAGTTCAAGATTGAAGATTTAAACTATTAGGTTTAGGTTTAGGTTAAGTAGAATTTTATTTTACTTTATTTTATTTTAGATTTTTGGTGAGAAAAGGCTATGACGATGAGATGGTAGATTGTAAAGGAGAGTACAAGTGAGAAGCCTTTGAAATCAGATGTTTTCCCGGAGGCCACGTTGCAAAACCTTATTTCGTTATTATACACTTTATCCTGACAAATATCATGTGTGAAGAGGCGCCTTTCCTTCACGCATTATGATATGCATTGGTGATTTAAAGTGCCCCTACTGGGCGCATCCTCTGTTTCCTTTGTCTTACACACTGCCACTACATCTAACCGTGATCTATTTGCCCTTCAAGTGGTTCGAGAATGTGGTTTATGGCTCTAAAGCCGGGAACATTTTGAAGATCCGTAGGGTCCACGAAAGACTAATCCTAACCATGTTGATTGATGTTGACCAAGTTCTATGGTATCTTTTTTTTTTCCTTTTAGTTTATCTCATCCCGAGCTCATTTTAGTCTTGTTCTAACTTGAGGACAAGTTAGGTTCAAGCTTGGGGTGATTTTCTTACCTTGTTCCAACGTATTTCACATTTAAGCCTATATTTTCTTAAAAAATGATATGAACTTATGCAATGTCTAGTTTTTAGTAGAATGTTGAATACAAGACGATGTGTTTCGTTGGATAATCTTCCAGTAGATACTTTGAGTCTAATTATTGCAAAGTTAGGGTCAAAATCTGCAAAACACATCATATCTACGAGAATTTGGTAATTCTCATAAACATTAACCTATGAATGTATATCTGATAAAATATATAACTTGATTTATTAGTTATTAACTGTACATTTCAATTTTTGAAGTTCAAAAAAGATGTATGCAAGAGGGGAAGAATGTGAAGTGCTTTAACAAACATCCCCCAACATGTTTGAAGGGATGGATTCCAAAACTCTTAAGCCTGATGTATTTATACATAAATGTGTAGCGCATAAAAACATTGAAGTTATGTATAGACAAGGAGTGGTTGTAATTTGAGTAATTTTATGCATATTGATTTAATTTTTTTAGTGGCATTGGTCATAATGATATTGTTATTCTATTAATAGGAGGAGTGCTTTTGTAAGGGCAATTTTGATATGGGAATGAGGTTCCTGACTGAGGCAAGAGATGAGGATCATCTCAAGGCATTTTATTTTCTTGGGATTATCCACATATCAAGAAGGCCTCCTGAGTGTGATGTAGGTATAGTATGCATATTACATTTTGTATATAGTTAATTAATACATGTTTATAGTTTGAGCAATGTGTTGGCTACATCAATCTTTAATTTTAGTATTAATGTCAAAGAATAGATTTTAGAATATTTAGTGTTGTGTTGTATAATTTGCCATAATTATTGAAACTTTCTATGTTGGATTGATAGTTTTCTTAATGTGTACTTGTAGGTTTACAACTACTTGATGTGTATTTCGGTTGGGCAGTTCCGGATTTTAGAGAGTACAAAGATTATGCTAACAGTACCAGAGAATTTTTGAGGAATGTAAATATTATTCATAAACTTACAATGAATAACATCACATTCTAATGTGAAGAGGCATGTCATTCCGTTGAAGGGGCATTTGCAGATGGAATATATGAGGATTAGGACCCACAGAAGTATTGCAATGTTTTCCGTTGGTACGTAGAGTATTATAAACTTTGTAGGTTTATTAGGAATGTGATTGATGATGGATATTAATATTTTGTAAATGTTGTGAATACTCTTTAAATTGTATATATATATATATATATATATATATATATATATATATATATATATATATGGATGCATATATATTTTTTGGAAGAAAAAAAGAAAAATGACTTTAATTATTAAGTATCAATGACTTTCAATAGTGCTTATTTTATGTTAGTAAAATTATATGATTGTGTTATAATTATCATTTCGGTCATATATGTTAATTTAGTGTATGTTACTTTATTGACAACGGATGTATTTTGTATAAAATTTTATTTTGTGTAGGTTGTTATTTTGTTAATAACTATAATAAACTTTCTATGTTTGTTATGACCTATAATTATGTATCAACCAAATACTTTGACATAGTATTCATCCGCCACATCGAAATCTTGACCAAGGGTTGTCAAAGGTTCCCTCATTCTTTCTTGGAAACTGTGTTTTGCAATTCTCAATTTCCATTAAACATATCTACAAATATTCTATGCCATTATAAAATCATCAAAGTGATTCACTTATACAAACAAGAAAACTTTCAAGATTGGTTCGTCAATCGGTCATTTTATGAAAAGATTTATAGTAAAAGTACCTTTGCAGTATTTATGTTGTACATATATATTTGATTACTGCAAATCCCATCTATAAAATCAAATCCATATTAATGAACATAATATTGTGTTACTTAATTGTATATTTTACAAATTTAACATCATGAACAATACAAATAGAATCTGGATGTATGAATGAAAAGATGATCATGGTTGTGTCTCTTTTGTTTTCATAGAAGTGAAAAAATATATTGACTTTTGTACCAATCAAAAAAGTTCATGGACGAAGACAGAATCAAATTTACATGCATCAAATGTCGTAATATACGATATAGAGGGCATGATAATGTGAAGCATTATTTGTACAAGTCAGGTTTTGTTCAGGATTAAGGTGTTTTGGGATAAACATGGTGAAACATCCATTGATCACAATACGTCTATACTTGTGGAACATTCAGATACAACTTTGAATAAAGGTCATTAATGTAGTTATAGAGAAACGGTTATATTTGCAATGGCTCCATTTAATAGTAATCCCGAGGAGGAGCCAAATACAAAAGATCAAAAATTCTTTGATATGCTAAAGGCAGCACATAAGGAGTTGTTGTCTGGATGTAAAAAAGTCACACAACTGTCTGTTTTAGCTGGACTATTGAATATAAATAACAAAGTGCATGCCTAAAGAATGTTATGATGCTATCTGCCAATTGATAAATGATGGGTTACCATAGGAGAATAATCTGCTTGGTAGTTTATACAAGAGCACAAAGTTAATACATGCACTAGGTTTACCTATTGAGGTGATTGATGGGTTTTATAGATTACAAAAAAAATATGTTTGGCAGAAAAACTTAATCCTAAGTTCACATGCAACCTATTGGATCCAAGTTTTCTTTACTGACTGCAACAAACAATTAAACATCAAGAACCCTAGGAATACCCAACTATTTTTAAAATTCATAAAGGGATTAGTATTTACATACCTTTTGATTATTGTTGTAAATAATCAATAAAATCCTTCTTGAACAAGCTCTAGAAAGAAAGCACCAAAAATCTCGTTCCTCTATTGGCTCACACCCACAACCCTAGAAACCCTTGAATGAAGATGAAAGAGAGGGAAAAGAAGGAAATTTTGTTCTTAATACACTTAGGAATGTCATGAACGAAAATTGATGGCCTTGGGGTTCTATTTATAGTTTAGGTAACTTGCAAGCAAATCTAAATTGATTAAAAGTAGATTTAATCCTAATTCAAATCCTTTCCTTTTATGCAACCAGGAGGTTTCAAGAAACCCTAGAAAGACTCTCAATTTCGTTCACCCCTTCCGTGATTCTAGAATTGCTATTTTTGCTCAACTATTAAACAATTACAATTTAGCCGTTGCACTTTAATTCATTCCAATTAATACCAAATTAAATCCAGATTAATTATGATTAATAATTAGTTAATTCTAATTGATTTCTTATTAATTTATTAGCCATATAAATTAACAAATCAATTACTTAACTATTCATCTTATGTTAATTTATTAATCAAATAACAAATTAACATATTAATTATGTATTCCCAATTAATATATATTAAAAAAACATTTCTCTCTCTTTCTCTCTCTATCTATCTATCTATCTCTCATAATATTATTTCTCACTATTTCTAGTTATGAAGGAAACCAAACAGACTTGCTTCTATTTTCAAGTTTATACCAATTTAGTTATGAGCTTAGACACCTTATTCAAACAATCTCCCACTTTGATAAATTTATAACTACAATTGCAAGTATAACCAAATAGCAAAGAGTGCTTTCCAAAGTCACTATCCAACTCTGATTTAAGCAGACATTGACCCTAAGATAAGTGATCAAATATTTCTTCATTCTTCAAGATATCATATGTACATGATACATAGATTAGAATCAATCTCATAGTCGAAGATTCTGTCTCTCGATTTCCTTATTTATGACAACTGAATTCACACTACTAATTGAACACATAATTTTAGTCCGGGCTCAGCCAATCACTTCAGATGTCGACAACAAATCATCGAGGGGTCCAAAGATATCGCTTTTCCCGTTAGGGCAAAAGGAATGAATAAATTTCGGCTGATATGCTTGTATCTTTTACTCACCAAATCATGCATGACATAAGTTTCATAACATCACGTTACTTATACATTGACATAGCACAAATGGACATCCGATTTGTAAATTACAACTTATATATCTCAATTTCAAGAATATAGGATATTATCTTCTATGAATTACTCATGATAAAATTCATGAAGTAATTCTCAGCGTGGGTTTATCCAATACTCAAAATCTTCATTTTTTAAGTACTCATGAATATTGTAGCAATCATTGCAATGTCTAATCTCTATAGACAATCTACAATTTAAGTCATGACAACCTTAATTCACTACTTACTTCCAAAATTATGAGTGACTGTGGAATTTCGAATAATCAAATCATTCAGGAAGTAAAATATACAAAGTGAAACACAATAATAAACTAATTGAAAACGGTCTCAAACATATTGAAAATAAATAAATCTCTATTATTTAATCACCATAATAATTACGACTTTATTCATTGCATAATGTTTCAAGTAATTAATTAACCACTTGAATTAAACATTAGTCATACCATGTTATGAATATGCATACTATGCCTCTCTATGGTCATTCCTTTGTGAACTATCAACTGGACATTATTCTAATGATGCTCATTTCATAATTCCAAATTCTTATCACTATCCAAGATGTGATGGAATTCCGACTTAAAATGCATAAACTCCTATGATATCAAGATTACAAAGTCTCAAAGACTGATCATTTGATTTTACATAATATACCAATGGATCTAGAAACAATTGCATGGTAATTTCTAATTCAAGATACACTCCTTGAACACTTCTCTTGCTTTAAAATTTCTAACTCACTTGTAGACGTTTCAACCATCTCCCATTATGAAAACATTTCCATGTTTCCATATGACCATCAGTTCTGATGAAGAACCATATCAATCTAGAGTCAGGTCACTATGGTCCATCCAAATTAATATCATACTTCTAACTATCCACAACCAACCAGTCCTTTGGTATAACGTTATAATGTTCTTAACAGTTGTTTAATGACTTTAGTCAAACAAAAGTCTAGTTCTTTTCCTCATTATGCTCTGAGCATTTGAAAAACTAGAATAAGTGAATATTATATCACATGTAATCGATCCTATATCTTAAGAATATGGGAATCGACCCATTACATCTTATATAAGGATATGATATTTGTTCAACCTCTTGGTATAATATTTCCATATATAGAATGTCCTATGTTGAACCATTTCAACATGATATTCATCTATGTATATGAGTAAGTTCGATTAAACTATAAAACCTAAACCTTTTTATTTGAAAATAAGTATAAGTACCCTCTCCCTTAAGTCTATTATAGAGAAACATTTCCCAAACTTTGCAAATTGGAAATATTGTTCCCTACGAACAATATTGTCAACATGCAATACTAGCATAACAATTATCCTCCCATTAGCTTTTACATGTACCCATAAATCAACTGGACTTCTAGAAATCAATACTCTTGACATTCTTACTGAAATATATATTTATGTGACGTGATGCTTCGATAAGTCTCCAAATAGACTTCTTAGTCTTATACACCTTCATTGGATAACATATGTGTGTGTTTAAACCCGTTTAGAACTTATAAATATATGTCATGAAAGTGCAAACAATTCTTTTCTATTCCTCACAATTCAAAATATGAAGAGCGATGTCGTAATCAAATTGTGATTTTTAGAATGAAATTAACAGATCTTTAAAATCCATCAGCGAAAGTATTTCCTCATAATCATTCTCATTAATTAGAGTGAAAACTTTGCCATCTAGATTTTATGGTGCATATGTTCCCATCCATATGAATCTATCATTTCCAACCTACAATTATAATACAAGGTTTAGGAAAAAATCAAATTCAAATTTAGCTTTCCTTCATGGACTGAACTTCACTATTCCAAATTTCTTGCCCTCTGGTAGCTCAAGGGTCTACCAGTGCTTCCATGTTGTTAACAAGTCACCTATATTGATCAATGCACTTTCACTGACCAAAGCACTTTGCTTTTGCAGTTAAATGAAAAACTTGGAACTCATAAGCATTTCCAACTTAACTAGAATTGAACAGAAATAAGAATGTGCAACCAAACATTATAGGTTATCAACGTCAGGTCACGTGCTAGTTATAACCAAAAAGTTTATTTTCGATTGACTCTTGAAATGCTCAATATCAATACGAATCCCATTGACTTCTTGACATATGGGTTTTCTCTCAAAGAACATTCATTTGACGAGCTATAAAAATATTCAAAAGTTTGTGTGGATTCTCGACAAGAAAAAGCTTCATAGAATTGTACTCAGTTTATCTTTTGTTATTGATCAACGAAAAACATCAAAACTCCAATTCTAAATGTGCTAGAGTAAGAAAACATTATTACTGCACATGTTGCAAGGTGTTATCAACCTTCTTAGTTTGAAATGAGGTTCAAGATACGATTTGTAGTTACTAGAGTATGGCTCTATAACCTGATTGGATCAAAGTATGACTCGTCTATGATCGAATCATTGCCAATAATGTTTGATTCCTCTTCTTAATCATACAATTGTAATAAGATATTTTCGAGGATCAATTGTGATATAAATCCACAATCACTATGATGATCATAAAACATGACACTAAAGCATTCTTCTTTCTTCTCAGATTGGAGAATATTTTATCTTTATGCCTAATAGATTCTTCATATTCATTTTGCTACTCTTTGAATTCTTTCAAAGTTTCAAAATTAGGCTTATCTCATAAACACAAACATATTTACTGAAGCATCAGTAAATCACAACGAATACGATCATCGTCCTTTGCGGTGGATCTGAAGAGTTCATGTCAACAAGTAATAGATCCATTAGTCCTTCACTTGACTCACATAAACATGTGATTAGTGAATTAATCATAAATTTATAATGAACAATATTCTCATATACTATACAATGTGACTTGTACAACACCAAGTATTTATCCAGTTGCTGATGAAATTTCTTTTCATTTGGTTAATTATGACGATATCACAAGCGATATCATCAAAATCAAATCCAAAATTAATATTCCTATTATTAGAAATTTAACCAACACTTTCATAAATTCCATTGCAAGGAAATATAAAATAAGGCAACTAGATAAACCAAAATTTCACTTTTATTAGAAAACTAAATGAAAAATTGTAACTTTTCGAAACAATGCATAAAATGAAAACTATGTTTCTAGATATCTTCGAAGAATAATAGAAATCTATTAAATTATCCCAACTCTTTAGTAGTAGCTCAAAATTCTGATCTTCGAACCATGTGACCAAAGTCTATTTCTCATGATTAGATTTAGCTTACATTGCTCAAGCTTCCTTCTTTCTCATAGCTCATTTAATACGATCAAAATGCGACCATCACATCATGTATTAAGAGTCTATAAATAGGAACTTATAAAACAAAGGATTCAGATAATGGATGTACCTAAAGTAGAGCCACATGAATTTACTTTACTATCTCTAAGATCATTCAAATATTTTGGGCAGCTTTCTTTCCAATGCCCCTTCTGTTGGAAGTAGAAACAAATGGACTATTTGGGGCTAACACATCGAACAATTACAGAACAAGCATTTCTCAATACCATACAAATAAATGATTTGATCTTAGGCGACCCCTTTCCATTTGGAAGAGAAATCTTTTCTAGACCATCATTGTCACCATTGCCAATGTCCATGAAAACTTTCGAATTAGACCCAATAAGCATCTCTGCTTTAGATGTGCTCTTAAGAATTTTTGCTTCAACAACTATCAACATCTTGTTCAGATCAATTAGGGTCATGTAGATATTCCTTATATAAAAGTTCTCAATGAACTGATCATATGACTTTGGAAGCAATAAAAGAACCAAGTCAATGGCTTGCTCCCTTAGGAAAAGGACACCTAATTATACGCACATACAAAGTTTCCATATTGATATTTACATGCCAATGGGGATTGAGTAGTCTCATATCTTTCAACTTAAGGAAAACGTGACGTTGGGAGATCACATGAGGAGGAGGTGAAAGAGTTAAAGAGAGATGATGTCCATTTCCATCATTTCTTGAGTAAAGGAAAACAATATCACCTTGACTTGGAATTGGAAGACCATCTCTAGAAGATTGAGGAATAACATTTCCATACGAATGATGAAGACATATAAAAGTGGGAGAAAAGAGAATTCAAGATTGTTGATTTTAATCTGTAATTTTTAACCCAAAATTTAAATTAAGGCTTTGATCCATATTTTCGATTTGAACTTTGAAGAGGGATGTCGTAATGAAATTCAAATCTATTTTAGATAACTAAGGCTTTTACCAATTCAATCTGATGAATCTCTCTTATCTTTTGAGATTCATTGAATCTTATCAATGACATGTTTAATATTGGATTATGCTCTCACTTTTTGTTACTTCGATGCCAAGGATCACAAATGACATGTGAATAACCATGCAAACCAGCTTGACAACCTCGATGTCATTTATAATCTCACATTATGGGTCGGTTAACCACACACTCCATTAAAAATGATAATTTTTGAGATGCCCATCATTTCTCTTTATAGTCCTTATTAGTGTGTCGGTTAACAATACACACTCCACTAACGACATATAAAGCATGATGTGCGTTTTCATGGATTAGCAAACTTTTCAC
This sequence comes from Lactuca serriola, assembly GCF_051521515.1. Lineage (NCBI taxonomy): Eukaryota > Viridiplantae > Streptophyta > Magnoliopsida > Asterales > Asteraceae > Lactuca > Lactuca serriola. The sequence goes on along the minus strand of NC_136411.1, from coordinate 95,787,739 downwards.
ATTTTTCCTAAAGTAACTATAGTGGGATTTTATAAGAAGGTTCTAGTACTTTTATATTATTATACTTTTAATGAGATTATGTCATATTATATCCATTCGGTTAACGACCCTCCACCATACAAGGGAACGGTGGGTGAAAGTGGACATCTAATGGCGGTCATTTTATAGGTCGCTTCCTTATCCCCCCCCCCCCCCCCCGCACACACACACACAAATCCCCTCTTATAGTAAGGCTTTATGAATGATGCGTGCTAGCGATTTGACTGACTTGTCTTATACATATAGCACATTAAACATTAATAGTATATATATATATATATATATATATATATATATATATATATATATATATATATATATATATATAAGGTGTATTTTAAAACTTTTCAAAATATGAGTTTCAAGCATTAATTAGTTAAATTAATCTTTTTAATTAATGAATATTAACTAGTTATGATTTATCTTTATATTTTAATTAAGCAATTAATTAAATTTATTAAATCATCATGGATTAAATAATTATTTACAATTAATCAATTATAAAATAATTCAAATTTAATCCTAAACCAAAACCCCCCTAATTTTGGAAAATAGGCAAAGGGTTTATTAGGTTTTACTTATTCAAATTTTAAGCCTTTTAAAATAACTAATAAGGAAACAAGGTAAACCTTAAAGGGGCTCCGCAATTCTAAAAATGCCTTACTTAGGGTTTAATTTCTATAAACCTAATATTGATTTATTCAACATTGTGAAAGATCAACTGAAAACCTATGGCTCTGATACCACCAATGGGTTTTATAGGTTACAAACAAAAACTAGCGAGAAAACTTAATCGTAAGTTCACGTGCAACCTATTGGATCTAAGTTTTCTCTATTGATTGTGAAAAAAAAATTGAACATCAAGAAACCTAGGAATACCCTGCTGTTTTCGAAAATCATAAAGGTATTAGGGTTTAGATACCTTTTGATTATTGTTGTAAATTATCAATAAAATCCTTCTTGAACAAGCTCTAGAAAGCAAGCACCAGAAATCTCGTACCTTTAATGACTCACACTCAAAACCCTAAAAACCCTATAATGAAGAGGAGAGAGAGGGAAAAGAAGGAAATTTCGTTCCTAATACTCTTCGGAATGTCATGAATGAAAATTGATGGTCTAGGGGTCTTATGTATAGTTTAGGTAACTTTCAAGCAAAGCATAATCTAGATTGATTAGATAATAGATTTAATCCTAATTCAAATCATTTCTGTTTATGCAACCATGAGGCTTCTAGAAACCCTAGAAAGACTCCTAATTTTGTTCACCCCTTTGATGATTCTAGAATTACTTCTTCAACTATTGAACAATTACAATTTACTGCTTGTACCTTTAATTAATTCCAATTAATCCTAAATTAATTCTAGATTAATTCTGATTAATAATTAATTAATTCTAATTGATTTCTTATTAATTTATTAACCATATAAATTAACCAATCAATTATTTAACTATTCATCTCATGTTAATTTATTAATCAAATAACAAATAAACATATCAATTATCTATTCCCAATTAATATATATTAATGAAACATTTCCCTCTCTCATAATATTATTTCTAGCTATTTCTGGTTATAAGGGCAACCCAAAAGGACTTTGCTTCTATTTTCAAGTTTATACCAATTTAGTTATGAGCTTAGACACCTTAATGCAACATTGATTGATTGTTGAAGGTCTGGATGAATGATATATTTGAGGGGAGACAAGGAGCTTTACCGGTGAAAATTTTGCAATGCATATAGGTACAAACCGTCAAAAAAATTGTCTGGATGTTCTTGTGTACCCTTTAAGAAAATGCATTATTTTCCTTTGAATCCAAGGTTGAAAAGATGGTATGCTTTACAATCCAAAGCTGCTTCCATGTGATGACGCTTCGAGGATCATTGACATGATGTTGGAGTAATGTGTCATCCATCCGATTCTGAAGCTTGGAAGCACTTTGGCAGAATTTATCCTTCATTTGCGACAGAAATAGGTAATGGTAGATAAGGCCTATGTATAGATAGGTTTGCACCAAATGGATCATTTGGAAAACAATATTCATCTTGGTCTATTATTATAACACCTTATAATTTTCCACCTTCTATGTGCATGAAAAAGCCTTACATGTTTTTGGCCGTACTTGTGCCAGGACCGTCAAACCCTATGCATAAAATAGATGAATTTTTGCAACTGCTTGTTGCAGAACTGGAGCAGCTATGGGAAGAAGGTATATTAACATATGATATATCTTTAAAACAAAATTTTAAATTACAAGCAACTTTGATTTATATAATTAGCGATTTTACAACGTATGCAATGTTGTCAGGATGATCTACAACAAGTCAGGTAGCATGTCCACGTTATGGGTAACATACACAAGCATTCACGCTAAAGAATGGTAATATGATGTCATGGTTTGACTGTCGTAGAAGATTCCTCTAGGTAAATCACCTATATAGAAAGGACAAGAATAAGTTTAAAAGGAATCATGGAGTGACAGAAGGCCCTCCTCCAGTTAAGAACGATGAACAAACTTTAACGACAATTGAACAATTGGGTTTGGTAAAAGTAACCGAACTAAATGTTGATGATGTAAACAAAGCATGTGGCAATCACGGTTGGAAAAAGAAAAGCATATTTTTGGGTTTACCATATTGTAAAACAAACCTCATTAGACATAATTTTGATGTTATACATACTGTGAAAAAAATGTATTTGAGAACTTTTTTTACACTGTAATGGATGTCAAAGTGAAAACAAAGAACAATGCAGCAACGATAAAAGATTTGAAAATCTATTGTAGGAAGAGAAAAGGAGTCGAAGATGAAAAAAAAAGGCTATCATGCTCTAGAAAAGAATCAAAAGAAATACATACGTGAATAGGTGGAGAAATTGGGTTTCCCTGATGGTTATATTTCTAGTTTGAGGAGGTGTGTTTATTTGACCACGTGTAGACTACTCGAAATGAAAAGCCACGATTGTTATGCAAAGATTGATGCTGGTTGCATTTTGTGAGATGTCGCCAAACCATGTATGGGAAGAATTAACATAGTTAGTATTTTCTTCAAAACATTAATAGCAACATCAATCACAACATAAGACATCGAAACGATTGAAGCTGAGATCCCAATAATTTTATGTAAATTAGAGACCATCTTTGTCATTGGTATTTTTAACTCCATGAAACATTTAGTAGTACATTTTCCATACAAAGCGAAAATATCCAGTCCCGTCCAATATCGTTGACTGTATCCATTTGAAATGTTTGTATGTTACATCAAAATGTATGTTGCTATTTTTGGTAGTCGTAACTCTAACTTAATTTGCATCTTCTTTACTATAGATATCTGCATCATTTGAAAAAATATATGAAAAATAAAGCTCGAGTGGAAGGGTCTGTTGTTAACGCATACTTGCTTCATGAATCATAAATATTTTGCTCTCATTATTTTGAGACTGGTGTCCACACACGTAACATAAACTTGCCTCGAAATGATGATGGAGGAGGAGATGAGCAACCTGATGATAACAACAAATATTTAGATATATTTTCATTTCCTGGTCATCAGTATGGAAGATTCAAGACTAGAAAGTTGTCTGATGATGAATTGCATGCTGCCCAAACTTACATACTCCTTAACAAAGATAAGATCAAACATTACATCATGTAATTAATATACTTCACTTTTAATTATAATATTCATTGGTTGTGTAATTTCTCTGAATAACATTTGCATGCATGCTTTTGTTTATTACATCATAGTAACTTTCAAAATGTTATTTAAATGGTAATACAACGTATTTGAAGGTGATATGAAAGAATTTATTGGGGATATGGCTAAACTAGAGCTTTCTGCTAAAATTGAGAAGAGCTTTGCCCAATGGTTTCAAAACTATGTAGGTGTTAATTTATTACTTATTAATTTTTTTTTTGTTATGGTTATAACTAGTACTTCACCATTTTTCATATAGGAATGTATACACATGATAAAGAACAAGTATATATTTAACCTTTCCAGAATACCATTGGGGACAGTCAAATTTTATAATGTACACTTTTTCAATGGTTACAAGTTTTACACATAAGCCAAGGAGGTGATTACTATGGTAATGTATTGGAAATTTGAGAAGTCGATTACCTTGGTTACCCAATGAAAAGCATAATTTTGTTTAAATGTCATTAGTATGACTCAATACCTAACATAAGAGTTAAGGTTCACAAATAATATAATGGTCGAAATACACGTCAAAAGAAAATACAAGTTCGATCCGTTTGTTTTAGCCATGCAAGCCACTCAGGTGTGTTACATTCCTTACCCAAGATTGAAAACAATTAGCTCGGACTGGTTGGTTGTATTTAAAGTTAAACCTCGTGGTTGGACTGATGTATGTGAAAACGGTCCTCATAAAGACGTTGCTTTCCAAGAAGATGAAGTTTAATCAACTAAAATCATTATACCAACTACAGACGATACGTACGCTTATGATGATCACGACATGTCAAGAAGCGAATCAGATAATGAAAATAACATTGATGAAGAAGGAGAATTTCATGATGACCGCAATGATGGTATTCCTAACAATAAGGGTAGTTATGATTAGAGTACATCGAGCAATGAAGAAGAAGAGGATGAAGAAGATTTTGATTAGTAGATGTTTTTGTTTCTTTATATATTGATGGTTACATTGTCTAATTTTTAGTTTTTGCATTTGAATTGGTAAGTGTGATGTTATGTTAGTGCCCTTGATGAGAATTAAATAAAATGTAATGTTATCTTTCTCTGGTATAGTTCAAGCATTTAGTAAAAGGGGACATGTGTTTTTGAGATATTTGTATGTACAATATTTTTATTAAATATCCAATTAAATAACCATTTTATGTTATAATCTAGTTTCTTTACATTGAAATGGTATAAAATTATTCAACATAACATAAATATAATAAAAATGTTTATTCTTTAATGTAGTATTAAAGACATATAAAATGCAACCACATAAAACAAAGGAAACATATTACCACTTCAATAACATATCATTCAACCCATAGCTTATCAATTCATTGTTCATAATAACAATTTCTCCATTTGCATTCCAGTCTTTACTATATATTTCAATTAAATAAATAGGATAGTTAATCACACAACATACCAAGAAAGAAACAAACTATACACACCATCATCAACTTGATAATTCCAACTTGACCACCTTCAACTCAAGGGACATTATCATGTTCATTAGTATCTTGAATAACAAATTCGTTTACATGAAAATTGATAGGAGCGGCGGGAGGGGGGGGGGGATCTAAAAGCAATGGTCACCATTGGCGTGAGCTCTCAATTTGTATATCTTCTCTCTATACCACTTGTTTGGGAGTTGTGGGTCAATCCAAGCAAAACCCCGCAATTTATGTCTTCAGCATTATAGTTTATGCAACCAATGAACCTCTGACCAGGATTCTTTCATGCCTATGTTGTCCACAGTCCAACCGACTGTCCACATCGCATAGTCTCATGTTGCTGCTTGCAGACTACGACATTGATTTTCCCTAATTTGTGTTCTTCGGCTTGTGGGTTTGGGAATAGGGGTGTTGGAGTGCATGCTTTATTCATGCAAATAAATTCCATAATATGGCATTATAATGTAAAATACTTTATAAAAAATTAATTCATAGAAAAATTTGTAACAAAAGTTGCAACATATATTTGCTCAATACTAAAACTTCCACAAGTTTTTATTGTCGTTGAAAATTTCCAAAGCTAAATAGCTATGAATTTAAACTCCTTATCAAATTTGCTATGAAATTAATTTCATAAAAAAATATTGTCACAAATTAGCTAGACTATTTTTTCATAGCAAAACTAGCAACGTAAATCAAATTCCACAGTAGAATTCCCTAGCAAATAGCTACGAATTCTACTTCCAAAGCAAAGAAACTATGGAATTATTTTCGTTGAAAAATTTTGTCGCATATTAATCACGATAATTAATTCCATAACAGCAATACGACGGAAAGTGTTTCGTAAAAATTGTCGTCGTAATATTGTTACAATTTTTTTTTTCCATAGAAATATAAGTACCATAATACCAATGGATTTTGGAGTCGGTAATAGTTTCGTAGCAAGTATCATGCTCGCTACCAGATATTAATCTCGTAGACAATGTGGTAGCAACCAGTCTATGGAACGACATTCCATAAAACGATCGATTGTAGAATAACAACAAAATACATTCCATAGCGTCCTTCCCTAGCAAAATCATGTTTTTCTTATAGTGATAGGTTCAAATCTGTTAGAGATAAAGAACCTGCCCAATTTGTTGAGTTTACGCCCATCCTTTTTTATCCATGTTAATCTTCTACCACCAGTGTTGATATCCCACTAACCCACCGAGTCTATAAAATTAATGAATAACATTGCACCTTTTTGATTGAAAAATAACCCCATTCTCTCACCAGAAGTTCTAACCTCATTGAAGTCACCACAACAAAGCCAAGATCTGTCATTATTAGCCCCAATCAAGTTAGCAATCTCCTTCCACAAATCAACTTTACATTGATGGTCTTGAGGAGCATATACATTTATAAAGCCACATTTGACATCATGAGGTTTCCATATGCCATTCATAGTAATTGAATTTTTATGATTAATGACTAAATCCACACCCAACAATATGGGGTGCCAAATAGACATGAGACCACCAATTTCCCAATTAGATCAGTAATAGCGTAATTACAAGTACGCTTACCCCAAGCACTATGAATAAGACCTTCTCTAATCACATCCACCCTAGACTCTTAAATACATAAAAAGGTGACCATGTTTCGAGAAACCATAACCTTTATCGAGGACCTTTTGTATTCCTTCCCCAAGCCATTAATATTGATCGACAGAGTTCTTAGCATTAAGGTTTTTTTTACCTACGCCAGCTAAAATAATTTTATTAAACCTCTGTTCATTACCATCCATGTTGAATCCAATAGTATTCCTTATGAGGATAATGCTTTGCACTTCATTTTCTCTTTAGATGAGGAGGTATCTAGGATTATTATTCTATTTAGATAACTTCTTTTGTACGTATTAAGTGATCGATGTTATTTGGGACTTGTTTTTAGTGGTAGTATACATAATAACTGTGAATGATAATGCCCATTGCATGTGTTCAGTTATTAATTCTTCTTGTTTGGGTACAAAAGAGAAGTTGAAGAAAGACTTGGATACTTCTTTTTTATTATAAGAAAAGAAAATATAGTTGTTGCTAATTTTTATGAATGAAAAAGTTGACTAAGTATTCCCTTGTTGCTTGCTAGCCACTTTAATCTGTCTGTGTTCCTTGTATACATCAGTGTGGCTATTATACATCATTGTGGCTATTATGGTGGGATGCACTCTATGGGTATTTCTCTGATGTTAGTTTCCTTGTATGTTTATTAACCTAACTACCACTAATCCTCCACATATACCTTACTTAGTAACAACCATCGACCAACACATATAATTCGAGAGTGAAATGTGAACATTGGATTATGGTTTAATAGATAATCACTCATTACTCGTTTCCATTTAAATTGTTATTCAAGAGTCACTTTTCACTCTCGGTGGATGTGTGTTGGCAGATGGTTGTTACCAAGTAATGTATAGATCTTGAATGGTAGTTAAGTTAAATAACATTCGGGAACAACATCACCAAGAAACACCCATAGTGTGCATCTGACCACAAAAACCCACAATAAGACATAAGAGGACATAGAGAGTTTGAAATGTTTAATGAGTTTGAAGAATACTTAGTCCACCTTTTTATATTTAACAAATTAGTAACGCTTGTATTTTCTTTGTTTATAGTAAAAGAGATGTGTTATGTTTCTAAATAATTTGTTGATAATAATATACATTAATTTAAAATATTTCAAAAAAGTCCTAATATTTTGGTTATTAGGATAATCTTCAAAAAAGTTCTACAATATTTTGACTAAATTAATATAAAAAGATAGAATATCGGATAAATCTGTAAGACCGGACACAAATGGTTTTTCCCAATGTTTTAAAAACCGGTTTGAACCGGCCGGTCGAACCGGTTGGATCGGGAACCGGAAAAGGGAGCGGTTCAACTATCATCGGTTTTACATTCATTTCTAAACCGGATTGAACCGGCTGGTTTTAGAAAAAACCGGTTGAACCGGTCAAAATAAACCGGTTGAACCGGTTAAACCGAATAAAAACACATGAAAAAGAACCATTTACATAATAAACTTTGGTGATTTTTTTCAAATCTATTTTGTTTTCTCTAAATAAAAACATATGGTAAATGTTATAGATTCTTTTGATGTGTTTGTATTCATCAAAAACTATATTTCGTTTTGGTATTATACTTTATTTTCTTCTTGACGTATATGGATTGATGTAAAACAGTAACACTTATGGTTATGTGTTATTTTAATGTATTTAGATTAATCTACAACTTATTTTTATGTGTATTTTTAATGTTTGAACTTGTAAACATCAAATTCATAATTTTTATATGTATGTATGTGTAGGAAAATAGAAAAAAACATGAAAAATATAGAAACCGGTTCACCCGGCGGTCGAACCAGGAACCGATCACCTTACCGGTTCAACTAAAAAACTGGTTTTTAAAAACATTGGTTTTTCCATATTTTAGCCGTATCCTATCTTTTTCTGTTAAATAAAATTCGGATCTTTTTTGCTAATTACGCCAAAATAATTAGACTTTTCTAAGAATAACCGTATAGGCTATTGGTATCCATGACCTTAATAAAGCTTGGTATTCATGACTAATAGTAAAGCTTGGTAAAACATGAAATAACTTTCCTTTTCTAGTTATAGGGTATTCATGACCTTAATAAATCATTAGACATATGATTTGGTATACTAGCTGCATGATTTTCATGTGCCAGGAACTTGAAGAAGGTTTTCAAAGCTCTGATGCTTGATTCCTACCTCCTTTCCCCAAAAATTAATTATATCGCAGGCCCATATTTAGATCAGTGGAGCCATGCCATTTACTGTATGGTTACAGTCGGTATTTATATCGCGTGTATCTTTATTTTTCAAATTAATATGGCTTGTATTCAATAATTATAAAAGGTACCATACAACTAAATTACTCAGCCTTTATATTCTTTGATCAGTACATATATTTCATCTACCATATGAACATTAGGTAACGCTAATCATTTTGACGCGATTGTCATCGGTCATGTCGTGAATATATACAATCTCTTTGCAAAAATACGAAAAGCTTGCGCAATCTCTTTTCAATGGTCACTCCTTTCAGAAAACCATTTACTATGTTTGATCCTAGCAAGTAATGTCCCCTTATAACACGGTCGTATTTACTCCATATCTAGAGCAGAATTAAAGGACTCTAACCACTCGAGTCAATCATATAGTTAAGAAGCCTAACCACCTTACTTTAAGTTCTCTCATGAATACAATAAAAGCACTACGCAACTACCATCTTCGTCCATTTAACTATTCATATATCCGTGTCTGACGAAGAACAAGATGATTATGTAAGACACAAGAGGAATAAAGAGAAGATGAAAAAAGAAAAAGAAAAACTATTTGCAGCGACACAGCACAGCAGCAGCTGAAGCAGCTGGCTGCATACAGATTGTTTTGGTCCCTTCCAAGAGCCATTAATGCGTTCTTATTTCTCCATCATACGGCGTTACTATCTGTTAATTCTTCAAGAAACATAAAAAGTTAAGGTACATCAATTTTCCCTTCTTCGAGTGATGAATATATTTAAATATTATATGTACTGGCTGTTGTGAAATCCAACAGTCAATTTATTGATTGTGCTCTGGGAATTAATTTATATGATGATCATTTAAACTTTACTCAATTAAGATTCTAAGTTTAATGGTGGCATGGATTACAAAAATATAATTATCCACCATGAAGGGGCGACATCCTTCCATATTTATTATAAACCATCATTGGATTTTTTATCATCATAGCTAAGGTACAGAAATTACTGCGTCATATACTGTGTACGTTTATTTTTCTAGGAATTAGATTTTGTAAATCCAACTCAGGTTTTCTTGAGACTTCAAAATATATATCAAAATGGGTGACGTTCCGTTGGGCGCATTCACTGAAACAAATATTTTCTCCGTGTCATTTTGAGATAGGCCTTAAATATGATGCTTAAGTTTCTGATATATTATTCATCTGGGACAATGGCTAGAGGTATCATGTGAGTACAATAAGAGATTATTAATTTGTTAGGTGCATGGTATTTGATAGGGCACTTAGGAAATCACAGTAATTAAAATCACTGTGAAACAAATACATGGAAACAAGAATTACTAAATAATTCAATTATAGTTGATGACCATTTTAAAGAAGATTAGTAATGATCCTCGTTCTTTTACTCATATTTCTTTACAATCCACGGTATTTTCCATGGGTAAACTTTCGTGCCGAATTCAGCTTCATGTTTTGTCGCTACAATTTCGTCACAAATAAAAAATATTGGTAATGACTAATAACCTTTGTTCTTTTAGGGATAATGACTTGAGAGGGTAAGATACTTTTGACTTTGATCATGTTTGGTTATTGAACTTTATTTCGTGCTTTATTAACCCTTTAACTTGTTGAATTATACTAATGTTCCTCTTAAAGGATTTATCAATCCTACGTGTATTTTTTATCTTACATGGCGAAAGAGGTGGCATTTAGGCCTCAATTTGTCGTCTCCTTCTCGTTAAACTTCACCCCGAAGTCTCATTTGGTCCTTAAACTTGACTAGGGCACAAAATTCTCCATCGATCATTCGTCTCCTTCAGTCGTTCTGTTGAATGGCATCATCTCCAAATCTCACTGATCAGAACTTCATTGTAGTAGATTTCCACTACAATGGTCAGTTTGCACCCAATCCCTTAGTTTACTTTGATCCCGACAGGGCATCAGTGCGAGATGTTGACTTCAGTGCGTTTGGGTATGAGCAGTTCATGGAATTCCTTCACAAGCTCACCAAATCGAGAAGCAAAGACATTTATTTTTGCCTTCCACAAGAGTCTTTAGGTCTGGGAATTCATACACCGGTGAACAAGGGTGATTACAAGGAATTTTTGGATTTGGCGTATGCTAATGACAAGAGAATGAATGTATATGTGGATCACCATAATGAACCTATCTTCGACTGGATTGACGTTGAGGAAAGTGTAAGTGAAAATGAAGACCTAGATGAAGCTGAGGATTCTGTTATTCAAGATTCATATTCTGTTGATCATGAAGAAGATGATGCCACATATCCATTTTAAACAAACAAAACTGCACATGATAGATTCTTAAACATCCTTTGTGAACCTACAGAGAGTGAAGATCAAGATGATGAATACGTGCCACCCCAGTACCATGTGTATGATGAGAGACAGTTATGGGATCAGATGAAACCAATGATAGGTATGCGATTTTCTAACCCTACTGAGCCTAAACATATGTTAAGCAACTATGTAATTGCTAATGGGTATGATCTATGGTTTGAAAAAAAATGACTTTGATAGACTGTTAGTGAAATGTTGCAAAAATAATAAGTCACCATCTTGCCCTTCCAGACTATGGGCCTCCTAGATGAGTAAAGAAAAGACTTTTCATATCAAATCTCTAGTGAGTGAACATAATTTTTGTAGGGTGTTTAAGTTTGGGTCAATATTAACTTATAGATGGATGGGGAAACATTTTATGAGTCAAATTATAGAGAACCCAAAAATGAGTGCAAAGAAGATGAAAGCTAAAGTTTCAACGACATTCAACATAAATGTGAGTGTGGGGCAGTGCAGAAACGCAAAAAAAAAATTGCATTACAAGAGATTGAAGGAAGTCTAATTAAACATTATGGGATATTGTGGTCATATGGTGAGGATATTATCAGGTCAAATCCTGGGTCTACTTTGAGGTTGGATGTAGACATCATGCCAGATTCCACAACTTTGTTTTCCAAGTTCTATGTATATTTCAAAGTTGTAAGGGATGGTTGGTTAGAAGGGTGTAGGCCTGTAATTGGGCTTGATGGTTGCTTTTTAAAGGGTATAGTTAGAGGAGAAGTTCTTTCAGCTGTTGGGAGAGATGCAAACAACCACATCTACCCTATAGCATGGGTTGTGGTATGTGTTTAGAATAAAGAAACATGGAAGTGGTTCATAGATTTGCTTATGGATGACATTAATGGTGGTTTTGGTGCAGGCATTACCCTTCTTTCTGATGGACACAAGGTTAGTACTAGATCCTTTTTATGCTTCATTTTTATACTTTTTCACTCATGATGTTGTGATTTGTAGGGGTGATTATAAACAGTTAAGGAAAGATGTCTAGAAGTTGAACATAGGCAATGTGCCAGACACATTGTGGCCAATTTTAGTAAAAGGTTTACTGGTCAAGAATAAATGAAGTTATTTTGGAGGGTTGTAAAGGCTAGTGCTGTGGAGAAGTTCAGAGGTGTAATGGAGAAGATCAAATCTATTGATACTCATAGATCTATGGTAAACTTATATATTTTCTCTTTCATTGCAATGGAATCAGAGTACTTTTTCTTCTTCATTTGTTCCATGTCTTCCTTCACCTTCTCTACTTCGGTCTTCAGTGCTACTAATTCAGCTTTCATTCCTTCCACCACTTCCATTAAAGGCATCTGTACAGGTTCTACATCCAACGATTTCCAATATTTCCATTTACCCTTCAACACAAAAAATTCAAAAGGAGATTTCAAATCTGGAATAAATGAATCAGAAAAGAGGGAAAATTCAAGTGAAATTGCTTACCTCATTGCACACCATGAAATGCCTCCTTAGATTCTTTGGTGTTGTTGATGTTAAATTACGTGCAAGGAACCCATAATCACAAGTTTTTGGATCATTCACTGTGGATTTCTTGCTTGATCGATTGAGGGAGGATAAGAAGCTGTAGGAAGAAGCCATCGGGTATTAGGGCATCAGGGTATTAGGGCACAATAAAGGAACAACATACACCCCTCTTTTAATAACAATAACCCTACATGCCACATAGGATCAAACTGACACGTAGGATCAATAAATCCATTGCAACCGGCAAAAAACAATCGGAAGGGGAACATTAGCATAATTCAACAAGTTAAAGGGTTAATAGAGCACGGAAAAAAAGTTCAGTGACCAAAGGCAAAAGTATGTTACCCTCTCAAGTCATTATCCATTCTTTTATCCATAATATTGGCAATTGCCTTGGTTCAGTTACAGTATTTTGTTACATATAGGTATTAAGATATTGATTCCTTATGTAATTTTAGATGTTTGTAAGACACGTCATAATTTTTTACATTTTAGGGGTTTAATTAAAAGCTCTCAATGGTTGCTTTCACCACCACAACACAGACTTTCATATATGGCCTTTAGTCCATGTACGAAACACTTAGCAACAGACAAAAGTGATCACGTGTTGTGGACTAATTTTTAGTGCCAGAGTTAGCAACAACTCTTCCTAATCAGCGATATCCATCGATAAACCTATAGAGTTTATATTCCAACTTGCGTAGCCGAAGATTAAAATTAAAACAACCAAATAGGTAGCAACAAATTTGTACTAGATTTGCAACTAAAGTTTATCCACTACAAGAAATTAGGGCCTTTACCCACACATGTTATGTGTTGGTAAAAGCCGCTTATGTTTTGGTAATATGTTTTACCTAAACATAAGTTAAGTGTCACTATGTGTTGGCTCATGCCTGTTGGAGTAGATCATTACCAACACATAATTTATGTGTAGCTAAAGAGTAATATATACCTACACATGTATGTGTGGCTGAAAGTAATAAGTATGTGTGGGTATCAGTGTTGTAAAACTCGCCGAGTTGGCCGATTACTCCTCCAAGTACTCGCTACTCCCCCCCTTGCCGAGGCGAGTTACAAAATCCCGAGTACTCCCCGATCGGTCCCTTACGAACTGAGTAGTGTTGTGAAATTCGGTCAACTCGGTGATTAATATGTATAATATACTTAATGATTTATTATTTAACACACACATGTGATTATTACTACATATATATCTTAAATTTTCAGTAATTATTCACGAAGTGAGACCATTATGTGTTTTTCATTTTTTGTGTATTCACATGTATCCAATTTTGTTATATATTTCAATCAACTTATGATTTTATCTTATGATTTTGACATATATAATTTCCCTAAAAATATTTCTACACAAAATTCCAAATCCGAGTACTCCCCGAGTACTTTCGAGTACTCCCAAGTACTCGCTACTCGGTAGTCGGCCGAACAGGTACCGAGTAACGAGTTCTACAACCTTGGTGGGTATAAGTATTTTGATTTGTTTGAGATGTCAATGACGTGGCCATTGACGTAGTTGTTGACATAGCCGCTGACGTGGATTGCAAGGATGACGTGGTTAATGACGTGTCTCAAAACTATGTGTGGGTAATTGTATTTTTATGTGTAGATAATATTAGTGTATGTGTAGGTATCGAGTCTGACATGAGTTGGTAGTCGGTAAAAATATATTTATATGTGATATTAAAAGCAATGTTTTAAAAACCGGTTTTTTAGTTGAACCGGTATGGTGACCGGTTCCCAGTTCGACCGCCGAGTGAACCGGTTTCTATATTTTTCATGTTTTTTTCTATTTTCCTACACATACATACATATATAAATTATGAATTTGATGTTTACAAGTTCAAACATTAAAAATACACATAAAAATAAGTTGTAAATGAATCAAAATACATTAAAATAATACATAACCATAAGTTTTAATGTTTTACATCAATCCATATATGCTAAAAAGAAAATAAAATATAATACCAAAACGAAATATAGCTTTAGATGAATACAACCACATCAAAAAACTTTATAAAATTTAACATATGTTTTTATTTAGAGAAAACTAAATATATTTGAAAAAAAAATACCAAAGTTTATTATGTAAATAATTATTTTTCATGTGTTTTTATTCGGATTAACCGGTTCAACCGGTTTTTTCTAAAAACCGGTCGGTTCAATCCGGTTCAGAAATCAATGTAAAACCGGTGATAGTTGAACCGCTCCTCCCCCGGTTCCCGGTCCAACCGGTTCAAACGGCCGGTTCAAACCGGTTTTTAAAACATTGATTAAAAGTCATGTATGTAGGTAATATTGTTCGATATATACAAAATAAATACAAGCATTTATATAAATAGAAACATGCACTAAAAATATCATTATAAATTAAATGTTATCTAACATAATAATTCAAACCACAAGAAAATTACAAGTTATAAAACTTAAAATACTTCAACCACCACATATAAACTAATCATAAGTATACTTTTAAATACTAAAAATTCATGAATGTTCATTCCATGTCATCATACCTATCAACATTTTCACCACATACATCACCAAATTGTCCTAAACGTATCACCAGATTGTCCTAAACGTGTGTGGTAATGTACCACGCTTGGATGTATCACCGTGAGATTGTCCTCATGATGTGGTTAGAGGATGAGGCATGATATTTTTCTCAATAAAAAATTGTTGTATAGCTATGCACATTTTCCTTTCAATGTTTCCAATTCATCCACAAATTCATCGTCACTAGAATGCTTAGAGTTCTTAGAAGAACTCGCGGTGTTACCATCGACAACAAAATCACGTCCCTACCAGCAAAAACGTACCAAGCTTCTTCCAAGTATCTTCTGTAAAATCAACTTGTCGTTCATTTATTCCACATGATGCTCGTTTCTCATCATTTTCATTACTTCCTGTTAGTGCAAAAAGTAAGATGAGTAAAATAAATCAATTATTTACCAAATAATGCATATTCAACTGTAGAAATGAGCACCTAAATTTACATATTTTGCAGCCATATGCATAGATATCAACCTTTTTCTTCATACCAATAGTGGGCGGGATAGAGGTATAATGTTATTATCATTCTCATTAAAGAAAAGTAGGGGTGTCTAAATTTTCAAGTACAAGAACAAACATATCAGTGATACATACTGCATTCGCAAAAAAAAAGATAAATGTAAACAATCAATAATATATCTATAAACCACAGAAGGTGAAAACAGGAACAGTGGATTGTGAAGACTGAAGAATAATGGAGTAGTCGTACCTTGATTCCTAAAACTCGTTTTTTCCCCATGATACCTCGTCGAGCGTTCACCGTGTTTAGGGTTTTGTGGAGTTTTTTGGGATGATAACAATGAAGCAGCAAAATCATTACCTTCTATAAACCCCATGACTCATGAATTACGGAAAGGATTCTGATTTCAAATCGAATCGTGAAAATAGGAGGGGATTACCCAATTACTTCGCAATGGTGATCTCCAATCCGTTTCTTTTATTTGTATGTTAAATTTCATTTAAATGTTGTTTTAATTCTTTGTGGAGGATTGACTTGCCACATCAATTTTTTTTTTTAATTTAAAATTTTAATAGAATATTTATATTTATAAACTAATAGTATATGTTGCCAGTTGCTAAAATTTTAAAAATTAACCCACATACGTTTGAATTATATATACATGTGTAGTCAATTACCGATAGATATTCAATTATCAACTACGTGCAAGTATTTAGCTTGCCACATCATTATCTAAAACTAATAAAGAAAAGAGTGAAACAATTATTTATATATTTAACTACATATTTATATACTAAAATTTAATGAATTATCAACACATTTTAGCAATAACTATTCTAGACATACTTTTTCAAATATATGTAGGCATTTGATTTGCCACGTTGTTTATGAAATAAAAGTAATTATAACAATCGTCTATATTATATTTTAAATCACCTACACATTTGTTTAATTTATATATTTGTGTAGGTAAATTTCCTACACATAAATAAAAATTACAAGATGTGTGGGTATATAATTTATAAAATAATGTTAATTAATTTTGCTTAATTTAGTTCCATACACATATTTAAATTAAATTTATGTATTGGTAAAACCAAATGAATCACCAACATACCAATTTAGTTTATAAATATGTGTATGTACATTACCTACAAATAAAGAATTTTTTTGGCATATATAGGGAATTTCATGTTAGGTCAAACAAAATTTTTAGAGGGAAAATCCCCCGAGATAACATGTCGTTATAAGGTATTATCTATACATATCAAGTGTTAACTATTATAAAAATTTATTATTTTTATTTACCTACACGTAAATGAAATATGTGTAGGTATTTACTAACACATAACATGTGTAGGTAATATATGTGTGGGTAAATACCTTAATTTCTTGTAATAGGGACGACAAGATTCTAAGATGGTTTATCTAAGGATTATGGACGATTTATCTAAATATATCAATACCACACCAATAAAAAAATCTATTAAATTCTATACAAAAATATTATAAAAATAAAGAAAAGCTAGATTTTTTTGCAATGCAAAAAAACCCAAACTAAAACAAATAAAGTCGATGTCAATATAAACCGTTACAATAAAATCAATAAAACTGTTATAATAAACAAAATTCAATTATGCTATAGAGACCGGTAACTACACATTGTACAAAAATAGAAGCTTTATGCTACATAGTGCGATAGTGGTAGCTACAAAGCCAACGGAATCCCAGTAGCCAAGGGATGTCGCCTAAGCACACCGCCCTTATGGGTACTTTGGGCTATCCCTCAAAATTTCCTTTCAAACGTAAATTTAGTGTTTTTTTTAATCCATCACAAATTCGTTGAAAATCAGTCACTATCCGTCGGCAATCCATCACAAAGTTTGACAATTGTGAATTTAGTGTAAACTCGTCGGTTTAGTGATGGAAACTTACTTCGAAAACGAGTTCTTTCTAGTAGTGCAACCTCCTAAAAAATTTGTACAACCATTGATTTTTTTTTTTTGGATCCGCCATTAACCGTCCCGCACCAAATTCATCCATGAGAGGCATCAACTCGACAACATAAACGTGCAACTTTTTCTCTCCTCAAATTCTTCTCCTTTTCTTTTTTTCAATGGCTTCCCCTCACCTCGAACTTTTTAATGTTATATTCTTTTTTAATTTTTAAAAATAAAACACATGGAATCATGAATATTACCACCGCTTGAGGCACCACTTCCATTAGGCTTTGGGGAGAGGTCATATCCACCCCACCGAAAAAGTGCTGACACATGTGCGCCACGTCAGCTTCACAACCAACCCACTAAATATTGGAAATGGTTAACACTCAACAAATTCTTTTATTATTATTATTATTTTTGAACATTATAGTAATTAAAAAGCATAATTTATAACATTTTTTTTCTAAATGGAAAATCTAACCTACTCCTAAACTACACCTTAAATCCACTTATGTCCACGACGGGACTTGAATCCTCAACCTCAAAGAGGGTGGACAACACCAAATACCGCCGGGCTAGAAGCCCTTTGGTCATAATTTATAACATACATTAATTTTTTAAAATATAACAAAATAAAACCGCATTTCATTAATTAAAAACATAGAATTTAAAACTTAAATTAGTAAAATTAAACATTACATTGTCTAAATAAAATAAAAATTAAAGACCATAAAAAAATAGAAAAATTCTAATCGTCGCCGTTGTCGTCACGGGCATCATCCGCCTCGTCGTCACCATCGTCACCCTCCTCGTCGTCACCATCGTCATCCTACTCGTCTTCACCATCATTTTTCCCTTTAAATTGTCGTTCAAATATGTATTCGGTCAAATCATGGCGTAGATTGTGATGTGTTTCACGGTTTTGTATTTCCAACACCCTTGAAAAGTATGTCGGGCTGCCAACTTGTATTACTGCAGGTGGATTAAGTATATCGTTTGTGGTATATGAGCAAATAGCCCTACCCTCTTCTTCTCTAATCATGTTATGTAAAATAATACAAGCAGTCAATACCGTCGTCAATTTTTTTCTGTCTCATGTTCACGCCGGATGTTTGATTATGTGTCATTTTTGTTTGAGGACTCCAAATGCCCGTTCTACATCCTTCCTTGTAGATTCTTGTGTTAACTTGAACATTTTCCGTTTATCGTCAGCCGTAAATGTTTATGACTTGACAAATGTAGCATATTCTGGGTATATCCCATCACCCAAGTAATAGCTATATTTGTATTCATTTCCATTGACAACATATGACATTTCTGGTGCTTTACCCTGAAAAATATCGTTAAATATCGGAGACGCTTGGAGCACATTCATGTCATTGTTTGACCCGGCCATACCAAAAAATGCATGCCAAAACCATAGGTCATTTGAAACAACCGCCTCCAAAATAACAGTCGGCACCCCATGATCACCTCGCATGAACTGGCCACGCCAAGCGTTGGGAGAATTTGCCTATTCCCAATGTGTACAATTAATGCTACCAAGCATCCCTGGAAAACCATGTTTAGCTTGATGCGCGGCATACAACTGTTCGACATCGCTAATTAGTCGGATGTTGCAAGTATATGTTATGCTAAAGCTCTATGACATACTCACAAAATAGATATGTACACTTTCGACCCGTCCTTTCAGATATTTTCAGATACTCATCAGATGCATCTGCAACGATGTCGTATGACAATTGTCTAAGAGCGGTCGTACATTTTTGTATCGTAGTAAAACCGCGTTTACCTCTAGCATCTCATCGTAATTGGAAAATTTCATAATTACGTGTCAAATCTCTAGCTGTACGTAAAAATAAATTTCTACTAATACGAAAACGCTCTTCAAATTTCGATAGATCATATAAACTTTCCACGTCAAAATAATCACGTACCAAAAGTTCATGTGCCGCCTCACGATCCCGGTTGATCCATTTTCTATGCTTCTTCTTGACGTTTGAACTTTCACCCCTCTCACGTACCATGTCTCGTGCCGCGGACAACAGCGTATACAAAATCAAATCGTCATCAGAATCGTTATCATCGGATGACGAAGAAATCAGAGGTGGAAAATTATTAATTTTTTGGTTTAATGTGTGTGTTTGTTTTGAAAAAATGTGGGTGTGGTTTAGTGAAAATTATATGTAAACTGGATGTATATATATATATATATATATATATATATATATATATATATATAGAGAGAGAGAGAGAGAGAGAATTTGAAAAAGTAATAAAAACTTTTTTTTAATAGTCAAACGGTCTGAAATAAATATATATAATGTTCGAAATTAAGTTGGCTAATCAAAGATCTCGTCTTCACCCGTCTTGCGCCTCACGCCACACGCAACCCACCGGACTTGGGGGTGGTGTTCACGCGTGGGGAGGCATGCCATCTCAGCCCAAGATGTGTGACATTACCCCCAAACCAGGCATTTGCACAAGCCAACGTCGAGTGGTGGTTAAATTGTAGATACATCCTGTAAAAGATCATTGATAATTTTATTTGGATACATACTTCAAAATCTTAACGATCACTTCGATATATTTCTTTTGGACTCTTAACGTTCTCTTTAAATAGGATCTTCCAATTTCCATTGGACACAACACTCCATACTTTTTTGGTACATCATCTCCGGTCGTTAGGGATGTCAACGGGGGCAAACGGGACGGGGAGTGCATCCCCCACCCCACCCCTGAAATTTCCCTGTCCCCCGCCCCCGCCCCCGCCCCCGCCCCCAGAATGTTCAACCTTTCTACCCCCGCCCCCGCCCCCGAATCCCCTTTATTGTGTAACACCGTAAATTTTCAAAACAATTTTTCATTTCTTAAAACATAGTTATATTCGAAACAAACCACAAAAAATCCAATGTAACATGGTCATAATACAAAACATCTCCATCCCAAGATCAACATATCCAAAAACGTCTGTGTGTGTACGAGTCATGTCGGCGCCTTCCCACGGTCCTCGCTAGAACCTGAAACACATTACACATAAACACTGTAAGCATAAAGCTTAGTGAGTTCCCCAAAATACCGCTTATACACATATGCCTTTCCAGGCCATACTCACACGACCTTCCGGTCCATGTGTCTCAGGGGACTTCCGTCCCGACCCGGTAAACCTTCCGGTCCTACCCGTGCCGACCTTCCGGTCCTCATCAAAATGCCTTCCGGCCCATATCATAATGCCTTCCGGCCCATAACATAATGCCTTCCGGCCCATATCAAGCATAGCATACATATCACATACATAGCACATACGAAACAGACAACTCTTAGCATACAATGCATATATCTCATAGCATACCAGACCTTCCGGTCACACATAGGTACCTTTCCAAGTACAGTATAGAGAGAAGACTCACCTCGTATGATGTCTAGAATCTCACGTGCTCGATATTTCTGAATCTCGAAATGACGACCTAGCCTCGCCTAATCACAACAAATAATCATTCCAAATCATTAACGACTCTCAAGGCTATGCTACACCCCTTTCTACAATCCCACAGAAGGGTAAAAGACCATTTTACCCCTCCCTGACTCAAAAGTCCACATGTTGACCAAAACCCTAAAAGTCAACAAAAGTCAACAACAAGCAGTACGCGGGGCATACCAGCTCCTGTACGCGGGGCGTACCCTTGCACTCCAGAAACGGGGAATACGACCCTCTACGCGGCGCGTACTGGGATTACGCCCAACGTAAATCCCAGTTTCTTACTTTCTCATTTTATTGTCTTAATCAGTTAAGACATAATCCCACATTCCAGATCTGGCAATTCTAATACCTCTTAATCCATCAAGTCGAAACCTTTAAGCCTTTGCATGGCTATAAAGGTTCCCCACACCTTCTAACACCTTTCCTTTCTCCTCCAAAGGTCTAGATCTCATGCATGGCTCAACATTCACGTCCAAGATTGCATTTTTATAAACATACAACTCATATAGTCCTGAAATATGATAGATCTAGGCCAATGGAGACTATTTGCTCATAAAGTCTACATCTTGGGACCAAAAACCCTAGAAATTGGTCCAAGAAGCACACCACCAAACAACTAGGCAAGATCTGAACTTTTTACCTCAGGAAGAAGCTCCAACCTTTGTAGTCCTCAGATCTACACTTGTCCACCAACTTCTAGCTTCCACAATGGTCTCCTCTTCTCTTTCACCACCTTGAAATGGCACTATGAAGCTTAGAACACTCTCACCCAAGCTAAAAACGAAGGGAATTCTCTCTTAGGGTTTCTTTTTGTAAGATGGTGGCTGAGGGACAAGACCATCTCATTCCTTTTATAGTCCTCAAGCCATATTAGGGTTTTGAATCTGGGCCGGTTACACCCGGCGTAACCTTAGGTACGCCCAACGTACCCGGATGAATCCGGGTACAAAATAAATGCGCGAGTAGCGCAGCGTACTCCTTAGTACGCCCAGCGTACTCACTAGCTTAGCACTTATCACAAAGGGACCTAATATGACAATTTGGAAAAGAAGAAGGGTTAAATGGTTGAACCTGAATTCCGGGATGTTACATATTACCCTCGCCCCCGATTGATTTTAGGCTACCTTTTTTAGGCTAAAAGAATTTGTTATTTAGGTTAAAAGAAGCTATTTTTAGGTAAAAAATAATTATTTATAGCAGAATTTTACATGTTAAAAATAAAAAAGTTATAGCATTTTAAAAAATTATACTAACAACTTAAAAACATGTTTTTTGATGAATTTTGAAAGCTCAAAATCATGTTATTGTTTATTATATTTATATAATTAATATATATAAATATGTGTGTAATTTATTAACGGGGTCCCCATGAGGGTTTCGAGACGGAATTGCCTACCCCGTCCCCAAAAATAAAACGGGATTAACCTTGCCCCCGCCCCCGATTTAAAAAAAAAAAAAAAAAAAAAAAAACGGGACGGGGTCCCATGGGACTTTTTGACATCCCTACTGGTCGTAGTCGGGTCTGCAACTTCCAAGCCTCCAGAATTTTAAAACTATAAAAAATAATAAAATAAAATAGAGATTGAAAAGGGAATTTAAAACGACACATAGACAACTGGTTTATCGAGAACATGAAAATGTTGAGAACGCAAAAATAGTTATGGACCAATGATTTTATAAGGATAAATTAGTCGTTTTGCAGTTAAATTAAATTTTAACATATAAATATTAAATAAAAATTTCTTAAAATACAGTGGTAATTATTATTGTTACTTGTTACCTAAAAAAGGAATTATTCGATATTTATTTTATTTCTTCTTAATGGAATTTAAAATTAGTTTCACCACGTTCTCATTCGATATACAACGTTGTTTTTCAACCAAACCTTCGCTTTAAATCAGATAGATTATCGATCAGCCAAGCCAAAATTTTAATAAAAATAAAGATTTTTTGCAATTGCCTTTTAACTTACATATGCTCCTTGATTATTTTAAGTTGAGTTCCATTCGGTCCCCATACACGACATGTATAATCCTCGCCGACAGTGATGATTAACTGAGACCAACATTACCCCATCCAATCTACACATCGGGACCACTTTATAATAGCAATTGTGAATTTGGGTCTTTGATCCTATAGGAGTATCTACTCTTTTGTTTTCTCTACAAACAACTTTCTAGGGCATTATCTGGACTAAAGAATTTTCAAAAAGAATCAACTATTAATCATGTTTAAAACAAAATTTGAAACTAATTTACTAATGGTAAAGATCGGTATCTAAGATGAACTTCGTACAAGATTATACTAGTGGCTGATTTAGATACAATTGTCATGCAATTGAAAGAAATAATTCTGATTTAGATTGTTCCAGACATGTATTTAGAAAATGATGATACAAAAAGCTCTTCACAAGGAAGATTTACCACAAACAAAGTAAAAAGATACATTCAGCATAGAAGCAAGAGCAATACACGAGAAGGCTTTTACACTAACAATGTTGCTTTGATAGATCAATAAAAATCGGTAGTTATTCCACCTTACTTTGGATTGGTTAAAAAAAATCAATTGTTCGGTTGTCGATATTATAAAATGGAAGTTCGATCACAAGATTGACTTTCAATGGCCTATATGCACATCTAACGTAAAGATTGAAGTAGATTCACTATAGATAGTGACATCAAGAGAGTGATGAATACTTGTTGCTACTATGTAGCCTAGATTACCCCTCAAAGTTTCATGTCAAATGTAATTTAGTGATTTTTTTAAAAAATCCGTTTGAAATCCATCAAAAATCTGTCGGCAATCCATCATAAAGTCTAACAATTGTGAATTTACTGTAAACTCGTCGGTTTAGTGACCGAAACTTACTTTGAAAATAAGCTTTTTTTCTAGTAGACCAACCCTTTAAAAAATCAATACAACCCTTGATTTTTCTTTTTGGATCCGCCAATGCATTTTGCTACCTCAAGTCACAAAGATTATGGTGACATATCACTTACGGTGCTGGTATAATGTTCCGTGATTAAGGTTTCACATTAGGGATCTATGAAGTCGATATATAGAAAGAGGGGAAGAAAAAGTAATATATTCTTGCTTCTTAACCTTTTGGGTGTTTTCGATTTAATATATATATATATATATATATTAAAAAGCATATTAGTCATATCTTGATTTTTAAGATGTATAAGTTATAAAGTTTTTTGTACAAATTAATTACACACAAATAAATAATTAATACTTGTCAAAAGTTAGAAACTTTGAATTAAAAAAGATTATTAAGAATTTAAATTGGAACAAAATGACAATTTTAAAATATCAAATTCATGTATATAAATAAATTTATATTTCTTAAAATAAATGCCGATGTTAGTAAATTTTCATCGGATACATAAACAGAAAATATAAATATAAGGTCTAAACATATATATTTTAGTTAAAAGTGATAATATTTGACAGATAACAACTAATAATAAAATCTAATAATTATTTCACCTTAAGACACTAGTACAACAAAGACTTACGGTCATACTTTCCGAAAAACGGCCTGTGACACTTTTTATTAAAAGTGTGGCCAAAGGTCATTAAAAAATTTAGAGACTGTTTTTGGATACATTTAAATTAGTTTGTGTGGCCATTATATAGATAATCAAAACTTTAACCACACTTAATTATACCATATGTGACAAATATTAGTCATACTCGAACACTGAGGTCATAGGTCACAATCAGCCACAGGTATCGATTAAGATTGTCATACTTTTTTTATGAGAGACAGTAGATAAACGTATTATGACATGAGTCAGTTGTATGTGTGTCTATAACCTGGTGCCTTTTTAGCCACATAACAGACAAAGTAGCTAAAAGTTGATACAGATGGTCACACTAAATATTTGTGTGTCCATAGGGCGAATCTGTACTAGTTGTACTTAGTTAACGCAAGAAAAGAAAACAAGTTAGTATTGGTTATTTATGGTCATGTACCTTTTATTATGTGTGTTAAAATATGATGAATTGGCTTTGAGAAGAAACAAATATTGTGTGTGTAGGTAGCATTTAGTTATGATTACAACTATTATGTGTTTATATGTAAATATAGTTATAAAAGAACAATAATGTCTTATTGGTATAATTAGGGGTTGTTTACTGATTTATGTTATGTTCATTCTGGTTGTATTATTGTGTTTGTAAGTTTAAAGAATAGTCTTTTTAAAATGAAAATTTGTTGCTATAAAACTAAAATTGTTTCCTGGTTAATTTATTATACAAAAAAAAAATGACAATTTTAGACTTTTTGGAAGACTCATAAATTTGACCATTTTTATCTTTGATATCATTTGGTAGAATAAAAAATGAACAAAAAGTTCAATCATGCCATTTTACAAAAGTACATTGCTTTTTTTTGCAATTAAAGTGTTGTATAAATTAATGAAAAAAATTGAATGGTAGTTTTGTAAAGTTAGAAACAATTTCTGAAAAAACCAAAAAAAAATAAAAATAAAAAAACAAAAACATATAACAATATACTTGTATTGAATAAGAGCTATAAGAAAGGACCAAATTGCCCTTTTTTTCATCTATTCTTTTAATTGCACCAGATCATACACCATTAAAAATGAAAAGAATACAACTTGCTTTAACAAAAAATGTCTGATAAGTATAATTATAGTATGACTATTAGTAGTTTATAGTCATACTTTAATTGCTTATGTGTGTCAAAATCAAAAGTAAACAATACTAATGCTAAAATAAACATGTGACATCAACCAATGGACCATTTTTTCAAAGGAGAACCGGAAGCTACTAGCCTGCACTTCCGAGCAAACTTCCAAGAAATTTTCTTATTCCTTTAGTCAATTAATTTTGGGTTTTCAAGCATTAAACATAAAATGTAAATTATAAGTTTTAATGCATGAACTTTAAGAGGCTGGAGGGCGTGGAAAGAGATTGTTAAGGATGTGAAAACCTGCATAAGGCCAAGGGCAAATTAGTAATTTAAGACATAAAATGAGAAATGAGAAAAACCTTGAAATGGTAAATGGCAATTGAGATTTTTCTTTTTTTGCTTACCTAATCAAACCAAGCAAAATGACCACAATGGTCATTTTGACTAGCATTCCAAATATGGACCTAAAGGGTCAAAATGACCAAAACGGTCGAATTGCGAAACTTCTTACCTGTAAAGAAATGTTTCAAATGAATTTTTTTTTTACTATTTTGATTAACCTGATGAAAATAACATGTCAATAATTGACTTAAATGGTCAAAATGACAAAACCAATCTCAAAGGGAAACTTTGTACCAATATTGTGAAGTTTAAATTGACCAAAAATTTGCCTTTTTATTAATCGGACTAAAATGAGTAAATTGTACATTTGGTCATATAATGGATCTTACTAGCAGGAGTATGGAGTTTATGTTTACTATATATAATGGATCTTTGAGGTGCTTAATTCGAACTCAAAGCAGTTGATATGAGGTTTATTACAGATCATATTCAATCAAAATCTAAAATCATCTATGAACCTTTGACCACTAGGCACTAGAAGGAAAAAATAAAGATCCAATTATACATAAGCTACTAAGATCAATGTAAGACTCAACCTAAAACGAAAAACACAAAAATAATGAAAATTTTAGAATCGTACCATGTAAGGGAATTTTTCTTGATATTGAGATACTGATCAACTGAATGAAGGGTTCCCCTTATCATCAAGACATTCTTCAATTCCATAGTCACATTTCTTCCTAGCAAATAATTTTCACTTTTCTTGATCAACAGCCTTGATTTAACCTTTTGTCTAGGATTCATCTTTTGTTTTAATGTGAGCAAACAAGAACACCAACCCTTTGCTAAATTGAACCCTAAAAACAAAATGATTGTAAATGAACAAACACAGACACGCCAGTGGAATCAAACTGCAGACAAACACACATACATGAAGGTAGAGGTGTTGATTTGTGTACCAAACATGATCTTCAGAATAACTTAAACAACAATTTCACTTACTTGCTGTAGAAGAACACACAGACAAGACGGTGACCAAATGAGAATGGAGGCATCAATGGTGGATAGTGTTATAGACGGAAGGGAGCGTCGACCGGTGGATGCCTTCGTTGGAGGGGATAGCTGATGGTAGTGACGAAACAAATCACTGATGGTGGGTTGTGCATTGGCAAGAGAGAATAGTAGCGAAATAAATAAAGTGATGGTGGCGAGAGACAAGATCGACAGAGTAGAGAGATAGAGAGATTGAGTACTAGCGATCGTGTTGATTGGCAGACCAAAGATAATGCGGTGGAGTAGATCGATGAAGAAAGAGATGAAGGAGAAAGATAGGTCATGAATTATTTGGGAGAGATCGAGAGGGAACTCCTGATGGCGGGTTAATTTGGAGGTTGAAGAAACGAACCACATTTATAGATAGCGGGTCTTTGAAATGTTTTGGGTTGGGAAAAAGTATTTTGGGGAAAACGAAAATTCAAAGGGAAGGGGGAGGGGAGGGGGAATACATATATATATATATATATATATATATATATATATATATATATATATATACTATCTTTAAATTTTGATTTACTAAATTTTGAATTTAGGATGCAAATTTACAGTTTTTAAAATATTTTTGTGTTTATATGTGTCATATACGAGTGGTGTGTCATGAAAATTGTACTTGTGTTATATGTGTTTAGATGGGTAAATTCATGTCTTACTCCTGTAAGGCACACAAAATGAATTTGAAATATGTGTCGACACAAACACACATGATTTATAGGCATGGTTGTAGAACTCGTTACTCGGTATCTATTCGGCCGACTACCGAGTAGCGAGTACCCGGGAGTACGCGGGAGTACTCGGATTCGGTAATTCACTAATTTATGTAAAAATATTTTTAGGGAAACTATATATGTCAAAATCATAAGTTAAAATCATAAACTGATTGAAATATATAACAAAATTAGATACATGTGAATAAAAAAAACACATAATGGTCTCACTTCGTGAATAATTACTGAAAATTTAATATATATATATATATATATGTAGTAATAATCACGTGTGTTTTAAATAATAAATCATTAACTATATTATACATATTAATCACTGAGTTGATCGTGTTTTACAACACTACTCAGTTCAATAAGGGGCCAATCGGGAGTACTTGGGATTCTGTAACTCGCCTCGGCAAGGGGCCGAGTAGCGAGTACTCGGAGGAGTAATCGGCCAACTTGGCGAGTTTTACAACATTGTTTATAGGTTATCCTTATAATTAAGGCTTATGGGTTATATCATTGGGCTCATGCCTTGTGGATTAGGGATTAGGATGTAGGATTTGGAGCTTAGGGCTTAAGGCTTATGCTTGTGGCTTCTAACTTATGGCTAAAGGCTTAAGGCTTATAAATCATGGTTTAATGTGTATAGCTTGGGGCTTTTGGCTTATGACATGTGGCTTGTGGTTTAGGGATACCACTAATGGCTTATGGTTTAGGTCTTATGAATTAACGAATATACCTCACAACTTATGGCTTATAGCTTATATCTTATGTCTTGTAGATTAAGGCTAAAGTCTTGTGACTTGGCTTATGGCTTATGGCTTATGGATTATAACTTGATGCTTAAGGCTTATGACTTAGGGCTTAGAGTGTAAGGATTTACGCTTAAGGCTTAGAGTACGTCTTTAGGCTTCAGGCTTAGGGCTTGTGGCTTATAACTTATTATGGCTTTTCGTTTAGGATTTAAGACTTAGGGATTATGGCTTATGACTTATGGATTAGGTCTTATTTTTTATGACATAATTAAGGCTTAAAGGCTTATGGTTTGAGGTTTATGCATAGGGCTTTAGGCCTTATGGCTTACGGCTTATGAGTTATGAATTATGACTTATAGCTTATGGTTAACTTAGGGCTTAGTCCTTTGGCCTTATGGCTTAAGGCGTATAGATTTGGGATTCTGCTTTATGCCTCATGGCTTATGACTTATGACTTATGGCATATGATTTATTTCTTAGGGATTATGGCTTCAGGTTTAAGGTTTAAAGTTTAGGGCATATGACTTATGCCTTATCTTCAGATTCATGCTTAAGGTTTATGGCTTTGGCTTAGATATTAATGATTATAACTTAGGGAATATAACTTATAGCTTATAGCTTATAGCTTAATGCTTACACCTTAGGGCTTAAGACTCATTCTTACAAGCCTACGATGGCGCCCACCCTACCTCCATGTAACGTCCCAAAATTCAAGGCTAAAAATTTCTTTTAATAAAACATTACTTTAAACAAATTCATCATTTCAAAACATAAACAGAGTATTAGTTTCCAAAATACATGTTCGTTATCAGAGTAAACATTCCCAGGCTGTCTAATCTATGGTGTGTGTCATGCGATCACCCCGAGCTCTTCCCTCCACTATCGGAAGTACCTGAAACCAAAACTAAAAACCATAAGCACGAAGCTTAGTGAGTTCCCCAACCTACCACATACCATGCATAACCACATACTGCACGTACTGGGCCACGCCCGCTATTTCTGGGCCTCGCCCCTACCTCGGGCCTCGCCCGCTACAACGGCCCCGCCGCTCCAGGCCCCGCCTGGCTTCGAGCCCCACTCGGATACAGATCTGTTTCACTTAGGCCTCGCCTGTCACAGGGCCTCGCCCACTAACATATAATAGCACATAAACATATCACATCACATCACATAAGCTAAACACATACTAACGGATCTTATCCTAAGGCCTCGCCTATCTCTGGGCCCCGCCCCTGTCCTGCTACTGATGAGTCATGGAACCCCGTCCATACTCCTGCTGTTAGTGAGGTACGGGCCCAGCCCATCCTCACTCCTTCCCTAACTTGGGCCTCGCCCCTGATCTGCTGCTACTGAGATATGGAACACCATCCACACTCTGCTATTAGTGAGATACGGGACCTCACCCACACCCACCTCCCTACCAGGCACATACAAGTATCACACAGACAACAAGCATAAACTATCACATAAACCATTCCTTGGGCACCCACCCTCTATCATTGGACCTCGTCCCGAAACTCATAGTAGCATACTGTTCCTAGGGCTAACCCCCGGCTCTTCTACTCGTAACTACATGGGTCGGCATTGTGGCCGTAGACCCATTCATACAAAGGGAAACTCACCTGCACTAGCTGAACTAGCTGATGAACCCACTAGCTGCTGCCCGGCAACTCTCTGAACTCCTGCTCCACTCGCTCCCTGAGCTACCAATATCAAAGCAATACTGAGTCTAACTGACCCCCAAAAGACAACCAAGTCAACTCTGGTCAAAGTCAAAGTCCTGGTCAAAGTCAACCTTCCAGGTCAACCCTACTCGCCGAGTCACCCTATTGACTCACCGAGTTCATATGTTTAGAGTCCTTCTATTCGCGACTCGACTCGCCGAGTCAGTCCATGACTCGCCGAGTCTACCGATTACCGAGTCCTGACCTAACCAACTCACCGAGTCTCCATTCGACTCACTGGTTCGAGTCTCAACTCGAAGGGTTTGGGGGGGGGGGGTTTCGTGACCTGACTTGTCGAGTCCAAGAACAGACTCGCCGAGTCCAAGACAACCTTCAACAGACTCGCCGAGTTGTTCATCCAACTCGCCGAGTTCCTGCCCAACTTCATCTGACTCGACGAGCTGTTCATCCCACTCGTCGGGTTCCTCCAAATCTTCATGCTACTCGCCGAGTCCACTCAAAGGACTCACCGATTCCATTCAGATCTCTAATCATGCAGAGGACTTTTGAGTCATGCATGGACTCCAAACTGTAGATCTACCCTTCCCAAGCCTATTCCTCACGTAAAGTTGCAAACTTTACGTGTAGAGAAGGAGATCTAGGCAAAATCCACCATAAACTAGGGTTTAAGGCAAAGAGGCTCCATAATCAACTCAAGGGCTGAAACTTTATGGTTTCCAGGACCAAAATATACTTAGATCTGAAGTAACAACTCCAGATCCAACTTCTAACTCAAATGGATCACTACTCATGGCTAAAGGCCCCAAAACTCACAACCAAAATAGATCTAAAGGAAGGGGGAAACGACTTAATACCTTCAGATGTTCAGAAATATCTTCCCAATCTCAGATCTATAGCCCCCTCCTTGCACCTTCAGGATCCTTCTTCCTTCTCCAAGCTTTAATTCACTCCTCAAGACAACAACTGGATCAATCAATGGATATGGCGGCTAGGGTTTGGCATTCTGGGTTAGAGAGGCAGTAAAGGAACCCTAGGGAAGAGAATGAGGTGCTTAAATAGGCCCCAAGTCCCGAATTTAGGGTTTTCCTCGAACAGACCTGAATCGGCGAGTCTCCTTGGCCGACTCGCCGAGTCAGTCACTTACTCCCCGACCCGGATCCCGCTTGGACTCGCCGAGTTCCTCCTTGGACTCTCCGAGTCCCCCTTTAAAGTTAGGGTTTTCTTTCCTTTCTTGGCCTTCAAAACTTTGGGTATTACAGCTCTCCCCCGCTTAAACTAAACTTCATCCTCGAAGTTTGCTATGGCCCACCGCCTACGATCTGCTTTCATAACCCACCAATTATCCCAACACCAGTTGCCTACCTTCGCTGGTCTTCCACCCGGTCATTCTGACTAACATAATCCTCGCGGATAAAAACCTCAGGTCAAACCTGACCCTGAACATCCTGGAAACACATCTTACTCACCGACAATCCTTCTGCTACTCAACGAGTACTGCACTGAACCTATAGGGGTTCACCCCTTCTTTCCTTGCGCAAATTCCTTGCCTTCCCAAGGCAAAGCTCCATAACCAACTATTTCCTCTGTCACGGTGAAGTTCCTATCCTTCACCAACTCCATCACCCCCGCTATTTCCAGTACGGGTCATCACAGTCAGTAACCACTGAGACTCCTCTCTGCCAACACTTGGTGTCGAGCACCCCTCGATTCAACTAACTGAATTCCACCATGCACTGCTTACCCGCAGTACTACTGACTGGAAATTCTGCTATTCCTTGTTTGCCTTCCGGATGAACTGAGACCACCTTGGTGCCTACCAACCTATCAATGCCTGGATTACCGGCTCCCACCGGTATCTAGTCCCAACACCACCACTAGTCGCTCCCAGCAACTTCCGAAGAAACTTCGACCGCCTATAACTGCTTAATCTATTCTGCCATTCAGGCACTACAACCTGGGATCCGCGATCCCCTAACTTGACACTAAGGTCCCTACCAGGTCCCACCTGCACTGCTAAAACTCACGGGCCTCGCCCACGGGTCCCACCCGCCTCTATCCTTCTAGTCCCATTAGTCTAATCACTCTCGCTCGGGCCTCACCCACGGGTCTCACCCAACCATACTATTGAGCAACCCTGCTCTCAGGTCTCATCTACACTGTTAATCTCATATGGGCCTCGCCCACGGGTCTCACCCAACTATATCCTGGAGTGGCCTCTCCCAAGGTCTCACCTCTCTAGGGCTATACAGGCAGACTCCCTATCATCCTCATTCACTACCTATTCCTGATCCCTATCTGATCACTAGGAGATAAGGGCCTCACCCCAACTACGCTAACGAAGCTACTAAGGAATGCTACGGCTTACCCGTAGTCTTACATTACCATCCTTTGCTGACTGCTAGTGAATGCTACGGTTACCCCCGTAGTCTTACAACACTTCCACCACTGACTGCTAGTACGAAGGCACCCATGTGCCATTAGCTCTCAAGATCCTCATTCCGACTCCCTCGAGTCCTACGGGCGATCCACAACCTGAATTCCCAACCACGTACTAACCATTACCATCACACGCACTAGCTGATGGGGAGTTTCTCAAACTCCCATCCCTGAAATCCTCGATCCATCAAACGCAGAACCACTTCTTTTCCTTCTCAGAGATCGGACACTCATTCAGGATCTGCGTGCTCCTACCTTTGCACACTCGGAGGATTCTCCCCCACTTCGATCCTGCTTACCCCTCGTTGCTCAATACTCAAAAGAAATCCTTGCTACCATTCCATAATCAATCTGCTGAGGAATCCAAGCTTACCGTAGCTAGGGATCTAACCAATCCATCTCTAACACTATACAACTCCGATCTAGCGAGACATACCAAGTCCCTCCCAAGCATGCTACAGTTACTGCATCCTATGTAACCTTCTCCAATAGGGCACATCCCCTCACTACCATTTGAATATCCCAGGTATGCAGATGGCATATAAATCGATCACAATCAACCACTCAAAAAATAAAATACTCATACCGATAATGATGCAGAACCATAGAAATATAATCATGCACAAATAAAAGAACTAAAATAGAGATCGCATACCTGCAACGTCTGGTGCTGATCGCGCCTCCAAGGTAGTCATCTGAAGAGCTCTGCCTCCTACCGCAGGCGCCTCTGCATGGCCATGACGACCGTCTATGATCCTCAAAGTTGGAGAGGCAGGTGCCATCACCCGTCTTGCTGAAAACAAACTGGGGCACTAGGCCTTCTTGTGGCCCCGCTGATTGCAGTGAAAACATAACAAGTCTGATCCCTGCGTGGTAGTAACAGTACAATCCCTGCTGAAATGACCAGCCCGACCGCACTTGAAACAGCCAGACTCACCACCGCTGCCACTCCTGCACGCGCCCCAGTGCGCCCTGCCACACTTCCCGCACCGACTGCGGTCCTGATAATCCCTCGATATCGAATCCGATCCCTTGGGCCTTTTGCCCGAACCTGCAGCTACCTGAACGTCATCCGACTTCCTCTTCCGGATCTGCTCCAAATCAATTTCGCTCTCCCTAGCCCGAGAAATCATATCTTCCAGCGTCTTACAGCTGGATCTGCTCACGAACTCCCTGATGTCATCCCTCAACATCTCATGGTATCGGGCCTTCTTCATCTCCTCATCCGCGACATATTGCGGTACGAGAAGAGCCCTCTCCCTGAACTTGGCGGTGATCTCCGCCACAGTCTCAGTGGTCTGCGTCAAATCCTGAAACTCCCGTGCCAATTGCTGCACCTCAATAATCGGCGAAAACTCCGCCCTGAACCTGGCCGAAAAATCGCTCCAAGTCATCGCGTCCAACACGGCATCATCCCCCAAAGCATGACCAATCTCCTCCCACCAATCCCTCGCTCTGTCCTTCAGAAGACAGGAAGCGAGTCTGACCTTGTCCCCCTCAGGGCACCGGCTCGTACGGAATGCGTTGGCAACATCCGCCAACCATCTGCTGCTAGCGATGGGGTCCCTAGCCCCATGATAATCTGGTGCCCCGCAAGCCTTGAACTCTCGAAATGTCAAGGTACGCGCTCCCATCAATGCCATCATCTCAGTACGGAAGGCTCCCAGCCTCTCATCCAAAATCTCCAATATACCCTCCTTGACCGTGCCAAAGATCACAGGAGTCTGATCCAGAATACTGCGCGTAACCTCGGCGGATATCAACTCCATCATTTGCTCCTCGAGCTGCTCGGCCCCTGAACCCGAGCCTGATCCCTCTCCAGCGCCTGATCCGCCTGCTGGTCTCTCTCGCAACGTCACCATGCTGAAAATATACCACAACCGCTATCAGAATACTCATCACTGATGCGAGACCCAACACACCCTACCAGGTTCCCGGTCTTGTCTCGGCCTCTCCCGAATTGAGTACGGATCCTCTGCTTTCAATAGTATGGTCCCATACTACCTTCCATATCTATCCGTACTTTCCTCAGGAATTGCTTCGACTCCACCAGGTCCATTATCCACTACTACTACTCCCAGCACTATATCATCCTAGGCTTACCCTAGGAAAACCTCTGACTCAACTCAAACCAGTCCTCAACTGCTGAAGGTCTCCTTGTGATGCCAATTAGCCATCACCTGGATACCATCACATGTAACGAGGCTCAGATAATCCTTCAAGTAAAAGACTCGTCCCTACAACGGTTGGACTCAAACAAGAGCTGCGCAATAGGACCAAATTCAGCACTCTGAGATTCGTCAACCCTGATCACATGTGACGTGTCATATCCACCAAATGGCTAACTTCCATCACTCAGAATCCCACAATGCACAAAGCAAGTAGCATTCAGACAAGGGAAAATTTAACCACAACATACTCAAGCAATCATATCCACATAGCAAGAAACTGAACTAGCATGCAGCACAAACTCATAGACCCACATAAACTCATAATCTCAGGCATAACTTACACAGGCTATCCTACTACTGTCTAATCAGCACTATCATGCTGCTCAGAACACATATAATAGGCACATAAGGCATCACTCCTAGATCCTTAGTCCTAATCTAGCATGCTATTCTATCAACTGATAATCATAACATAAACTTGTATGGGTATTCTGGGGTACTTACTTGAGCTCGGTTGATTGCATGCACCACACCCTTTTTCTCTTTTCAATGTTCTTTCCTTTCTGAATTATTTTTGCTTTTCTAAAACTGTTTTCTTTCCCAAAACTCTCTTTTTACAAAACTGTCCTTTCATTTTGAAAACTTCTATACCAATTCCCCAGTTTGAGTTCAGGCACACCCGAGAGCATGTCCGAATCCCTCAAACCAAGGCTCTGATACCAACTTGTAACGTCGCAAAATTCAAGGCTAAAAATTTCTTTTAATAAAACATTACTTTAAACAAACTCATCATTTCAAAACATAAACAGAGTATTAGTTTCCAAAATACATGTTCGTTATCAGAGTAAACATTCCCAGACTGTCTAATCTATGGTGTGTGCCATGCGATCACCCCGAGCTCTTCCCTCCGCTACCGGAAGTACCTGAAACCAAAACTGAAAACCGGAAGCACGAAGCTTAGTGAGTTCCCCACCCTACCACATACCATTCATAACTGCATACTGTACGTACTGGGCCACACCCGCTATTTCTGGGCCTTGCCCCCTACCTCGGGCCTCGCCCGCTACAACGACCCCGTCGCTCCAGGCGCCGCCTGGCTTCGAGCCCCGCTTGGATACAGATCTGTTTCACTAAGGCCTCGCCTGTCATAGGGCCTCGCCCACTAACATATAATAGCACATAAACATATCACATCACATCACATAAGCTAAACACATACTAACGGATCTTATCCTAAGGCCTCACCTATCTCTGAGCCCCGCCCCTGTCCTGCTACTGATGAGTCATGGAACCCCGTCCATACTCTTGCTGTTAGTGAGGTACGGGCCCAGCCCATCCTCACCCCTTCCCTAACTTGGGCCTCGCCCCTGATCTGCTGCTACTGAGATATGGAACACCATCCACACTCTGCTATTGGTGAGATACGGGACCTCGCCCACACTCACCTCCCTACCAGGCACATACAAGTATCACACAGACAACAAGTATAAACTATCACACAAACCATTCCTTGGGCACCCGCCCTCTATCATTGGACCTCGTCCCGAAAATCATACTAGCATACTGTGCCTAGGGCTAACCCCCGGGTCTTATACTCTTAACTACATGGGCCGACATTGTGGCCGTAGACCCATTCATACAAAGGGAAACTCACCTGCACTGGCTGAACTGGCTAATGAATCCACTAGCTGCTGCCCGGCAACTCTCTGAACTCCTGCTCCACTCGCTCCCCGAGCTACCAATATCAAAGCAATACTGAGTCTAACTGACCCCCGAAAGACAACCAAGTCAACTCTGGTCAAAGTCAAAGTCCTGGTCAAAGTCGACCTTCCAGGTCAACCCCACTCGCCGAGTCACCCTATTAACTCGCCGAGTTCATATGTTCAGAGTCCTTCTATTCGCGACTCGACTCGCCGAGTCAGTCCATTACTCGCCGAGTCTACCGATTACTGAGTCCTGACCTGACCAACTCACTAAGTCTCCATTCGACTCACTGGTTCGAGTCTCAACTCGAAGGGTTTGGAGGGGTTTCGCGACCTAACTCGCCGAGTCCAAGAACAGACTCGCCGATTTGTTCATCCAACTCGCCGAGTTCCTGCCCAACTTCATCTGACTCGACGAGCTGTTCATCCAACTCGTCGGGTTCCTCCAAATCTTCATGCTACTCGCCGAGTCCACTCAAAGGACTCACCGAGTCCATTCAGATTTCTAATCATGCAGAGGACTTTTGAGTCATGCATGGACTCCAAACTGTAGATCTACCCTTCCCAAGGCTATTCCTCACGTAAAGTTGCAAACTTTACGTGTAGAGAAGGAGATCTAGGAAAAATCCACCATAAACTAGGGTTTAAGGCAAAGAGGCTCCATAATCAACTCAAGGGCTGAAAATTTATGCTTTCCAAGACCAATATATACTTAGATCTAAAGTAGCAACTCCAGATCCGGCTTCTAACTCAAATGGATCACTACTCATGGCTAAAAGCCCCAAAACTCACAACCAAAATAGATCTAAAGGAAGGGGGAAACGACTTATTACCTTCAGATGTTCAGAAATATCTTCCCAATCTCAGATCTATAGCCCCCTCCTTGCACTTTCAAGATCCTTCTTCCTTCTCCAAGCTTTAATGCACTCCTCAAGACAACAATTGGCTCAATCAATGGATATGACGGCTAGGGTTTGGCATTCTGGGTTAGAGAGGCAGTAAAGGAACCCTAGGGAAGAGAATGAGGCGCTTAAATAGGCCCTATGTCCCGAATTTAGGGTTTTCCTCGAACAGACCTGACTCGCCGAGTCTCCTTGGCCGACTCGCCGAGTCGGTCACTTACTCCCCGACCCGGATCCCGCTTGGACTCGCCGAGTTCCTCCTTGGACTCTCCGAGTCCCCCTTTAAAGTTAGGGTTTTATTTCCTTTCTTGGCCTTCAAAACTTTGGGTGTTACACTCCAACTCACCTCCACCTTTATACGACAAACCCACACACCCTACGCCAACACCAACCACCTAGAACCCTCCCGATTTCCATACTCTCGCCCACACCAACATGCTTACCCCAACCCTTACCCTGCATTTATCCTACCTATACCCTCACCTCCATACCTAGCTAGACCTATACCCAAAGCACATAACTATATTTTAATTACTGCAAGCCCAAACCGATGTTGATGCTTAGTTCACCCTTCTCCACCGACCCACTCTATACCCCCATGACAACCCCTACCACCATCCACATACATATACCTATACAACCATACCCACACTCATATACATATCCACATCTCAAGCTACTTTTACACCAACCCCTACACTCACACCCACACCTACACCCATATGTATTACTCTATTATTATTGTGTAACTTTTAGTGTCGTATTCACCCAATAACCCACCCACCCACTCCATGTCCATACATATACCCTAAACTACCTCACCCCTACACCGCCCGGATTAATATATTGATTTAAGAGTAATTCATGGTTTATCATCAGTAATCGAATTTCAAAAAAATTAAAAAGGTAAGAAGATTATTATTAAATTAATTTTTCCTATTTTTTTGAACTTGTTGAAACCTAAAATATTTTACTAGGATAATTTTTATCATTATTTTTAAAATTTTGAAAATTTTCAAAAATTTTGAACTTTTTTATACAATTACAATTACTCATTTAGACTTCCGTTCGCCCCCTGATTTGCCCTAAAAAAATCGTTCCCAGCTCTCTCAAAATCCTTGCTCGCTCCCTTTATCTCTCAAAATTCTGAACATATATCTCCACTTTCGTTCATATGCTCTACTCTCTTCTCGCTCAATAATCCCTATTTGGTGGTGTTGGTAACCTGGTTTCGAGGTTTCAGATGACGAATATGTATCAGTCAGCGCTTTGGAGGAAGAAACAATCGGATATGATGCACTCCACAAATTCGATTCAGGTTCGATATTCTTCAATCTTTTCATGCTTTTGTTCAATTTCATTTTGGCTGCTCTCGGTCACTTCCTCTTTCCCCTGATTTTAGTTGAGTCTCCGACCGAGGAGGGTTAGTAGTATGTTGTACTTCAATTAGTCTACAAGACTGCAACCACGTTGATTTCTATGGTAAGATAATAATCTTCCAGCTTGTAATTTGATGTCAATTTCAGAGAATCTTCATATTGCACGGTATGGCCGCCTTGGCCAAATTCACAATGCCTGCCAAGTATTCGATGGTTTACGGGAAAAAAACACCATGTCTTGGAACTCCATGGTTGCATGTTATTTCCAAAACAACCAACCCAATGAAGCCCGAAATCTGTTCGAACAAATTCCTAAAAGAAGCACTGTGTCTTGGAACGGTTTGATTTCTGGCTATGTGAAGAACATGATGGTAAAGGAAGCCCGAGAAGTGTTCGACAAAATGCCTTACAGAAACGTTATTTCCTGGACTGCTATGATTAGAGAATATATACAAGAAGGTCTGGTTTCTGAAGCAGAAACACTTTTCATGACGATGCCCGAAAAGAACGCCGTGTCTTACACAGTGATGTTCGGTGGCCTCATTCAAGATAATCAAATCAACAAAGCTCGTGGGGCAGAATATTGTTCAGAGCTTTTTTGTGAGGCGGAATAATACCAGCTTCTTGTAAGTTGTTCATTCTTTTCTCTTTGAAATGGCATTTTGGTTCTATTGTTTTCAACTTTCCCTTTACAAAGTTGACTGAATCGACAACGCTCGTGGGGCAGAATATTGTTCAGTCAACTTGGACTTAGTTTTATTTTATGCTTTTTTTCAATTAAATGTTTCCGTTTGATCAGATTGTCATGTATAGTCAACAGTAATGCTTAAAATGTGTTTGTTATTTTGACATAGATTCATAACAACAATAAAGTATCTAAAACTGAAAGTTAAAGTTTGCGATTAATAGGCAAAAGAAGCAACTCAAATAGCTTTGAAGGATGAAATACACTTGATGTTGAGTTAGTTCATTACTTATTATTATTTATAGATGGAAGATGCAAAAAAAATTCATGTCTATAGTTTCTATGGAGTTTTACTCCACAACTTTCAACCACAGGAGATTAAATTTCCAACTGCTGGGCTAGAATCTATGCCAGGTTTTTTCTTACTCAATGACGGGAAGTATGCAAATGGTTTGTGAATTTTTTGATCTCCTTGTAGTTCCAGAAAAGGCTACTAAAACCAGAATAGTATGTAAATAAACAACCTATGTAATTCTAATATCTATTTTCACCATGTTATATATATATATATATATATATATATATATATATATATATATATATATATATATATATATATATATATATATGATAGTTTTCGTCAATTATTTCACTTTCCACTTTCACTCCCCAAAAAAACTACAATGAAGTCCGAAGAACTTGAATACTCCAACCCATGCGGAGCATGGGGAAACTTTTTCTAGTTTACATGAAGATTCAAGATTAAGAATCATTCATCGTGATCTGAAGGTTAGTAAAATTTTGTTGGATTTTGATGTGAACCCTAAGATTTCTGATTTTGGTCTATTGAAGATTGTTGGAGTGGATCAAACGGAAGTAAATACCAATCGAATTGTTGGAACATAGTAAGTTTTTAACTCCCTTGTTTCTACTATGATTAAGAATCATACATTAATAGTTTTTTTTCCTTCGTAAACTACTCTATTATGTCTTTTATTTATTCAATTTTGTTTCAATGTTGTTGGTATAGGTATCAAATATAAAATCACCTCAAGACAACTTCAAAACTTAAAGAAGCACAAGGAAACTATTATATCAAGCAATAGCCTTCTCATGAAGACAAGGACCAATACCAACAAGATGAATGCCTAGTTATGTATAGTTTTTGGTTTATGATGTTTTTGATTTATTTATTATATTTTAATACTTGCAAATAGTATAATTTTCATTTATTTTTTATTTTAATTACGAATTTAATGTATGGATTTGGATTTTAATTATTGATAATATCTGATTCTGAATTTTGATATTGTTTCATACTGTCGGTTTTGGTTACTTTCATTTATATATATTATTTTGATGTATCTACAATATAGAAAAAGTAACAATAAAAATTAAATTATTGTGGCTTTAATATAATTTTGGCCATGTTTTATAGGTTTTCAATGTCTCTAAAATTATACAATGGTTACTTTACATCATTTTTTAACGTGTGGTTAAATGGTTAACAATAGTCATAATATACAAGAATTATGAATCTACAGTTGTTTTAAGATGATGTTTTTTTCTAAAATTTATGTGACTAAGTTAAACAATAACAACATGAAAAACAATTTATGTGGCAAATAAATACCATATTTGATTGTTGTTGAGACTAAATACTAGCAAATCGTCACTTACATCATTAATTATATGTGTACATTTACCGAACATGGACATGTTCACCGTAATTATATGTGTCTAAAATATACCCAAGAGTCTTAATACGATACCGAATAGTCCTTAATTTTAACAAAATGTGTGTCTTTATAATACTTCTGATTGTATTTCATTTAATTGTGTGTCTCTATATGATAGGTTATAGTCACAAAAATTGATTGTTTTTTGTGACTAATAATTAGCAATTCGCCACTTATGGAAGTAATTATATGTGGCCATTTAGTAAGCATGGTCACATTTACCGTAATTACATGTTTACAAAAGATACACAATAGTCTTTATAAAATTTAAACTGTGTGACAATATAAAAGAAAACAACTACACTAAAACATCATGAATGTCGCAAGGTGATATACATTCACTACATTTACTAAATAAATGTGACTACTGACTGTTTAACGCTACAATATTGGATATTTAAGGAACAAAATTTCGTACACATTTGCCACACTTTTATAATACGGCCACATGTTTTCATATCATACGGACACTACATTTTAAAGTGACCATAAGACCCATACAATGGCGTCACCTTCCGTCACACTTTTAGTGAAAAAAATAAAATGTCACTATATGCATATGGTCACATTTTTTTGGTGTGATTGTAAGTCATTTTTCTTGTAGTGAGAAAATTATTCACTAAAAAATTTGTTTATCGCTGCCGTTTGCGCGGACATATATATATATATATATATATATATATATATATATATATATATATATAATAAAGCAAACATTTTTCCTTAAACTTCATGCATTTGAAGCTCCCAACTATTTATATTTCCATATAATATATTTTCTAACTTAAATATGTTGTTAATTATAAATATTATCATAAATAAAAGACATCTTCAATTATCAGTAACTTCAATATATTGTTAAATGCATAACCTAAATTAATATATTAAATAAACCTAAAAATATAGTATAAAATTTAAACTTAAAGTAAAATCTCAAATAAAGTTTTAAGAAAAACTCAATGTATATTTTTTACAAAAGTTAAAAAAAATATTAAATATAATAAATGTAGAATAACATAAATCTAAATGTAAAATTACTAAAAGATTTCCAAAAACTATTTTT
Organism: Lactuca serriola; assembly: GCF_051521515.1. Taxonomy (NCBI): domain Eukaryota; kingdom Viridiplantae; phylum Streptophyta; class Magnoliopsida; order Asterales; family Asteraceae; genus Lactuca; species Lactuca serriola. The sequence continues at coordinate 95,745,146 of NC_136411.1, read as the reverse complement.
TATAATAACTAAAATTCAGTTAAGTGGTTTTAAAATTAATTAATAATAAGACAAAACTGCACAAATGGTCCCTATGGTTAGCTGAAAATAGTCACTTTGGTCCAAAAGAGTTTGGACTAGCACCAGATGTCCAAACTTTTCATTTTGTTGCTAGTTGCGTGCAATTTGCTTTGAACTTTTTTATAAAGAGAATTTTGCCCTTGCTTTTTTCTTTTTTAAGTTTTTTACTTATTTAAATATTTTTCTGATTAAAAGAAAAAAAAATTTAAAATTTTAAAAAGCCAAAACTCTCTCTCTTTCTTTCTCTCTCTCTCCACACCCACCACTGCTTCGTTTCTTTTCAAAAAAAAAGGAAAAAATACAATCCATGAACACCACTTCAGAAATCCATGAACACCACGTTAGAAATGATAAATCCATGAACACCTACTTCCGAAATCAAAACACACCTTTATAGTTACAGTTTTCATAAAAATAAAATATCACCACCACCATTGAAGATTTTAACTAGATTTAGGGGAAAGAAATCGATATATTGCCTTCAAAGATGAAAACACACATACACGAACATATCTCGTTTCGTCTCCAGATCTCGAAGCATATATGATGTGGTAGAGAGATGGATTTCGATTGACCTCCGTCGGTTTGTCTTCTCTGAACCGCGACGTAGACATGGAAGACAAAATGATGATAAAATCAAATTCTTCTGCATAGTTTCATCTAAATCGATCTCGAAGACGAACCACCATTAATCTAACCCTTGTCAAAGTCGTCTGTTAAAGCAATCCCTACCTCCAAACACCCATCCTGTCACCTCAGGTCTCTCCCCTTGATTTCCAATCGCAAAACGTCGCATTTGAAAACCTAGCCGCGAAGAAACCCTAACTTCAAATTTCGATCTCCTTTCTCTTGTCTTCAGTTGTCAAGGTTCAAAGGGAGGGTAGAAACGATCAAAGTGTGTGTTTGGGGTGGTGCTACATAAACGAAGGGAGCCGGAGGGGGGGCCAAGCCGACGACAGCCGCCAATTTCTTCTTCTTTGGATAGTGGTAAGCAAGAAATGTGTATGAGAGAGAGAGAGAGAGGGAGAGAGAGAATGGCGACGATGAGGCCTGATCAGGGATGCATACGACTTGCCTAATTTTTTTGTTGGAGATGGAGATGCTCTTTGAGGGTATCTCTTGGCAACAACAGTGAAACACAAATATGGAAGAGGGACGGGGAAGACAGTGGGTGGAAAGAGAGAGAGAGAGAGAGAGAGAGAGAGAGAGACAGACAGACAGACAGAGAGAGAGAGAGAGAGATTATATATTTTACTTTTTTTCTTTATAAAAAAATTATTAAAGTAAAATAGCAAAGATAATTTTCTTTCTTTTAAACAGAAAAATATTTAAATAAATAAAAAAACTAAAAAAGAAAAAAGTAAGGGCAAAATCGTCATAATGAAAAAATTAAAAACAAATTGGACCAAACTTGCAACAAAATGAAAACTTTGGACCTGTGGAATTAGTGCAAACTTTTTTGAACCAAAGTGACAATTTTGAGCAAACCACAAGGACCATTTATGCAGTTTAGTCTAATAATAATAATAATAGTTACATATAACATAAAGATATAAATTAAATTATGTTATATCAAAAACAATGGTTAAGAATTTAAATAATCATCATGATAAAATTAAAACGTCCTCATTTTTTTAATATTAATAAATCACAACATTAGTTAATTAATAAAGATGAGAAATATAACTAATTTCATACACACTAAAGCGTGAGTTCATATCATTACTACACTTATAAAGAAAATATTTTTCCTTTCACCATATCGATTTGAAACTCACAAATTTTCATATTTCCATATAATACATTTCAAACTTAAATATGTTATTAATTATAAATATTATCCTAAATTGAAGACTTCTTGAATTATCAATAACTTCAATATAATGTTAAATGCATAACGTAAACTAATATATCAAACAAATTTAAAAAAATAGTCCTAAAATTTAAAACCTATAGTAAAATATTAAATATAGTAAGAAAAACATCAATGTATATTTTTTTACAAGTGGTAAAAGGAAAATATTAAATATAATAAACGTAAAGTAACATAAATCTAAAAGTAAAATTAACTAAAAGATATCCAAAAACTATTTTTTATAATAGCTGAAATTCAGTTAAGTTGTTTCTAAATTAATTTATAATAATAACCATTAAATAACATAAAGTTATAAACTAAATTATGTTACATCACAAACAATGATTGATAATTTAAATAATTATCATGATGAAATTAAAAAATCAAATTTTTTCCTTGAACCTTATACATTTGAAACTCCCAACTTTTCATATTTTCATATAATATATTTTGTAACTTAAATATGTTATTAATTATAAATATTATCATAAATAAAAGACTTCTTGAATTATCAGTAACTTCAATATAGTATTAAATACATAACCTAAATTAATATATTAAACAAACCTAAAAATATAGTGTAAAATTTAAACCTAAAGTAAAATCTCAAAAAATGTTTTAAGAAAAACTCAATGTATATATTTTTTTTCAAGAGTTAAAAAGTAAATATTAAATACAATAAATATAAAATAACATAAATCTAAAATTAAAATTAACTAAAAGATCTCCAAAAACAATTTTTTATAATAACTAAAATTGAGTTAAGTGGTTTTTAAGTTAATTTATAATAATAATAATAATAGTTAAAATAACATAAAGTTATAAATTCAATTATGTTATATCAGAAATAATAGTTGACGATTTAAATAATAATCATGATAAAATTAAAACATCATTATTTTTTAAAGTTAATAAATCATAACATTAGTTAATTAATACATATGAGAAATATAACTAATTTTATACACACTAAAACGTGAGTAGATACCATTAAATGATTCTATTTTAATAGATGTTATATTATCTGTTGTTCAAATTAATTATAATGTTACATTAATTAAATGTCAAAATATAATAACAATTATTTTTAAGTTAATATAAATGACATAAATATTTTCAATGACATATAATTACTAAAAAGTTAGCTATATAATTTTATTCCGCGCAACGCACGGACATACGCCTAATATATATATATATATATATATATATATATATATATATATATATATATATATATATATATAAGAGAGAGAGAGAGAGAGAGAGAGAGAGAGAGAAATGTTCTTTTGAAAACAAAAATTGGGTAAAAACTTGTTATCATTTAAAAATGAGAAGATGATGGGTAGAAAAAAGAAATAGAAATATATTTAATTTCTTTTTTCTTTTTATGACATGAAAAGGCTATAACTTGTTGATAATATGTGGGTCTTTTGAAAATTTCCTACCTCTTAGCAATCGCACATTTCGTCATTAGTAAAAGGTTATAAGTTCGTCGATAATATCCAGACAAATAATAAATTTGAATGTGCATCAGTATCCATCGGGACACAAAAATTAATTAAGACCGCTATCCAAAACCATAATTTCGTCATTAGTAAAAGGTTCTTTAACGAGGTTATGGTCAATCTCGACAATGATACGAAAAGTTCTTACACTAACTAAACATTATAATTCGACAACCTTCACCCTAATGATTTGTAGTCGAAGACACAAAGTAAACTTTTCAATCTTCAAACTCTCATTCTCTATATATCTAAGAATGAAGAATTGAAAGTACGATATCACTAAAACCTCGTTGTTAATCTATTGTTCACATAAAGTATTTATGAACAACGTAATGGGTGGTCGACGTTTCGTGGAAACTACCGGAGATGGATGGTCGAAGTTTTGCAGGCGGGGTATGCATAGACAGAGGCTCGATACCTCTACGTTTTACATTGCAGGATTTCCAGATGGGACCTGTAAACTGGATCTGCATGGGGTTTTTGATGCATTCGGGCAAGTATCGGACATCTATATTGGTGGGAAGAAGAACCGTCGCAACCAAAACTTCGCTTTTATTCGATATGTGGGTGTGAATGACACACACGGTATGGAAGTGAAGATGAATGGTGTTAGATTTCGTGGAGTATCCCTAATCGCCAACCTTGCAAAATATCAAACGAAGTATCCCAACAGTAGACGGACTATCAGTGGAAAACCAAAGGTTTCGGATGCTAACCCGGGGATTAAAATTGGAAGAAGGGATTCAAGAACCTTTGCGCAGGTGGCTGCAGGAATAAACGCAGATCGGCACGGTAATTCCTCTCCCATTCTACTTAATGCCAAAACTGCCATGAGTGAATGGACCAAGAAGACCCTACTGATTGGAGAAGCCCATAGTCTTGATCACATAGCAAACTTGCCAGACCATACTTTCACGCATGAAAACACAAGGTACCTAGGAGGTCTTAAGCTTGGTATTAAATTTGGATCGTCAAAGGAGGCTAGAGAATTCTTAGAAGACAGATCAAGGTGGCATGAATGGTTCAAGTGGTTGAATATAGATATGAACAAGGAGGTACAATACGAAAGACTAGCCTGGCTAAAGATTACAGGTGTTCCTCTCAGATATTGGGATACGGATAACTTCTCCGTGGTTGCTAGTAGATTTGGGAAGGTTATTATTCCATTTGAAAGCATCTTTGACAGAAGAGACCTATCAATGGGAAAAGTGGGTGTTATAACATCACTGAAGAATTGGATCAATGAAGAGGTCAAAATCTGTGTCGAGGGTGTGACGTATGATGTTGGTGTCATCGAGTATACTGAGGATTGGTCCCCCTTCAAGCCTCGCCAATTTGATAGAGTAGAAGATGAGACGGAAGTGGAGGATAGTGAAAATGATAGCGAAGACGATGGTGTCTCTGAAACGTGGATACCGGAGAATGATAACGATCTTGAGGAAGGAGAATTCCGCTCCGAAGGTGACCCAGAAACACAGTTGGATAAGTCGAACAGGCAGGCTGAGGGTAGCAATCCCCCGGTGATCGTTGGGAACTCAAACGTCGCACCGGTTGAGTCTATTGGTGCAATACCCCAGAAAGTTGTCAACATGGAGACTATTAAGGAGTCGGTTGTAATTCCACACGTGATGAATGAGATATTGCCTTCTGGGATTGGCGAAGATAGAATAAGGATGGACCCGGGTGATGTGGGTATGGACTCGGCCCCAAAAGATAATGGGCTAAATGACAATTTTGACCCATCCATGTGCTCTTCATCAGACCAAAATAAATCCAAAGCCTCCGTATCTATTTCGCCTCCCCATTCTGAGTGTTGCTGCAGTGAGCCTAAAAGTAAAAGGAGAAAGCGGAGGAGAGGTAGTCGTTCCCCCATGAGTGGTGATGTTTCTTCGAGAGTCAATTACCCAAATCAAAAATCACAAGTCCCTAATTCCCCTAATGGTGATGCATCGCTGGATCTCAACAAAGATCCAATGGTGCCAGGATCGTCTGCAGAGTCTAGTGAATCCACATCCAATGAAATTCTTCAAACGGTGGCGATTGGAACCGAAATTGGCTTCCAGATGGGAGCTGACAATCCCATCTTAACGGAAGTAATAGGGGGTACGGGAGTTCAACCTAATAATCAATGAATTTCCTATCGTTGAATGTGAGAGGTGTGGGTGAGGTGGGGAAAACTAGCTGGGTAAGAAGGCTGAAAGTAAAACACAAAGCGACTTTCGTTGGGTTACAGGAGACGTAGCTGTCGTCCTCTTCAAGTATAGATGTTGACGGTTGCTGGGATTCGATCGAATTTGATTATGCTAGTGTTGATGCGAATGGACGTTCTGGGGGCTCATCTCCATTTGTGACACTTCTGTGTTTCAGAGTTTTCATGTTATTAAGAATCGACACTACTTGGTAGTCTGTGGCAAGTACAAGAATCCTTCTGCGAGTGTTATTATGAATATTGTTAACGTATATGGTCCTCAGTCAATATCAGAGAAAAAGAAGGTCTGGCTTGATCTGCTTAACATAATAAATGGGAGACCTGGAACGTGGGTGGTATTTGGTGACTTTAACGCAGTTAGAGACCCAGGTGCAAGAAGTAATTCGCAATTTTGTCCCTATAGTGCTTCTGACTTCAACAGATTTATACATGAGGCTAATTTAAAAGATTACAACATGGGTGGGGAAAGATTCACATACATGAGTAGGGTCGATGCCAAATTAAGTAAATTAGACAGATTCTTGACTTGCCCAAATTATCTGCAATTGTTCCCTTTTAGCTACGTCACAGCCCACCCTCGTGATCTCTCGGACCACAGTCCTATTACCCTCTTGTCTGGTGAATCTGATTTTGGGCCTATCCCTTTTAAGTTCTTTAATTCGTGGCTACTCAAAAAGGGATTCGATAAGGTGGTGAGTGATGCTTGGAATTGTTTTAGAGGGTTTGGTACCCCTGATGCTTACTTGGCAGCCAAACTCCGATTTTTGAAAGACAAAATTAAGTTGTGGAGGAAAGATAGCGACCAAAAAGAAAGGGAGGAAGTAACTGTCATTTGGGATGCGGTTAAAGACCTAGAAAAGGTCGCAGAGTCTAGACCGCTCTCAGTAGATGAACTGAAATGTTGGTCTGATGGGATAAAGAAGATAACGGAGTGTGATCGCCTAAAGGCATTAGATCTTAAACAGAAAGCGTGTATCAAATGGACCATGGATGGAGACGAGAACAGCAAGTTCTTCCATGGGTACATCAACAGCAAGAATCGAAGGAGTCTTCTTCATGGCCTTATGATTAATGGTCGGTGGACGACGGGAGTTAATGAGATCAAGGAGGAAGTATACAGGTTTTTTCATGACAAATTCACAGATGCCCATTTGGTTCGTCCCAAGTTTTGTAATCCAAACTTCAAATCAATTTCTATGATGGATGCCATTAGAATTGAGTCCCCGTTTACCCCTGAAGAAGTAAAAGCTGCGGTTTGGGACTGTGGATGTGAAAAGGCCCCGGGACCTGATGGTTTCACCTTCAAATTCATGAAAAAGTACTGGGATATCATTAACGATGACGTGATGAAGTTTGTTATGAATTTTGAGGAAACTGGCTCACTTGCAAGGGGATGCAATTCCTCATTCATTACTCTTGCACCTAAGATCAAGGACCCTCTTTCTCTAAATGATTACCGCCCTATAAGTCTGATCGGATGCTTATGCAAGATAATAAGTAAACTACTATCAAACAGATTGAAGATGGTTATTAGTGACCTGATAAGTGATGTGCAGTCTGCTTATGTCGATGGAAGATGTATACTTGAAGGTCCTCTTATGGTTAATGAGATGTGTTCATGGGCTGCGAGAGCACGTAAAAAGATTCTTCTTTTTAAAGTGGATTTCGATAAAGCCTTCGACTCGGTGAACTGGCAATACCTTGACTCAACAATGGAACAAATGGGTTTTGGAAACAAATGGAGGTCGTGGATTCGTGGTTGCCTGAATTCGTCCTTGGCATCGGTGGTCATCAACGGTTCGCCAACAAAAGAATTCCCGATTTCTAGGGGAGTTCGCCAAGGTGATCCTCTCTCTCCTTATCTGTTCATTATTGCTATGGAAGGTTTGAATGTGGCCCTTAAAACGGCTTGTGATAAAGGGATCTTCAAGGGTGTTCAAATCTCGGGTAATGGTCCAACCCTGTCTCACCTATTCTATGCGGATGACGCTCTGTTTATTGGGGAATGGTCTAGATCAAACCTAAAGAACTTGGCACGCATTCTTAGATGTTTCCACATCTCTTCGGGTCTCAAAGTTAACTTTCATAAATCGAAAGTATTTGGAATTGGGGTTGACTCAACTGAATCTTCGAATTGGGCTAATCTCCTTGGGTGCGTGGCAGGGGACCTTCCATTTGAATACCTCGGAGTGCCGGTTGGTGCCAATATGAATTTAAAAAAGAACTGGAAGCCAATAATTAAGAAATTTCATTCCAAGCTATCCTTATGGAAGGCTAAATCGTTATCGTTTGGGGGAAGACTCACACTAATCAAATCGATACTAGGTAATCTACCTACCTATTTTTTATCCTTATTTCGAGCTCCGGTGGGTGTAATTGAAGAACTGGAAAAGATACGTCGTACCTTCCTGTGGGGCGGTTGTGAAGATAAAAAGAAAATTCACTGGGTCTCCTGGGACAAGGTCCTTGTTGCTAAAGAAGATGGGGGTCTGGGTGTGGGATCCATACAAGCTTTAAACATTGGTTTACTTGTGAAATGGTGGTGGAGGTTGAAGAATGAAGCACATTCTCTGTGGGCTAGAGTAATAACTGGTATACATAAATTGGCGAATAAACCGATGGAGTATTTATCTTCACAAAAGTATGTTGGTGTATGGAATAATATTGCCAGCACCAAAAAATCTCTTGGTAAGCTGGGAATCGAGATTCATGATCTGTTCAATATTAAAATCAAGTCAGGGAACAATACTCTTTTTTGGTATGATCATTGGATAGGTTGTAGCAGCCTAAAATCAAAATATCCCAATCTATTTGAATTGGAATCACAGAAAAGGTGCATGGTGGTAGATAGGGTTGGTGGTATGAATCATAAATGGAAGTGGAAAGTCAGACCTGCTGCTCGGGGGCTCGACTCTGAAGTTAATGATCTAATTAGTGATGTCTCTAATGTTCAATTAAACTCAGGAATGGACCGATGGAGGTGTAAACTATCATCGGATGGTAGATTCTCGGTGGCCATAATCCGACAGCTAGTTGACAAGCTGAACACGATTTACCCAGTTGCCCCTGTGATTACATGGTGCAAATTAGTACCGATCAAGGTGACATGTCTTGTTTGGCGAGCTGCACAACAACGCATTCCAACTGCTACCGCCTTGGAACGGAGGGGTATTTCAGTCAGCTCAACATTATGTAGTTCATTTATTGGAAGTTCTGAATGTGCTGATCATGTGTTGATCAATTGTCCGTTTGCTCATATGATCAGGACCTACATCTGGAGTTGGTGTGGGCTCGCTAGTGTGCAAGATTCTATAACAACCATCAGTGACCTGATACACTTTGCTAGCAATTGGGGTGGGAACAAAAAGAAACGGAAAAGATTCATCGTGATTTGCTATGGCATGCTATGGAACTTATGGCGATTTAGAAACAAAAGATTATTTCACATGGAGGGTATTTCTGTCCATAGGGGTCTGGAATGTATTAAGGCTATGACCTTCTATTGGGTTAAACATAGATGCAATAAGGGTATATGTAGTTGGGAGGATTGGTTGACATCTCCATTTTATGATTTGTAATTTTGCATTCACTTGTATGTCTTTCTCATTTTGGTCCCTCTTCTAGTTCCTTGCTAGGGGGGTTCCTTTCTCTAATAATATTTGCCGTTTCCAAAAAAAAAACTAAACATTATAATACAGTATAATTATATATTCAATTACCTCATTATTTTATCCTTTATCATTTCAATACATCTAACCAAAGCGTACATACCCAAAGGCATAAAATTTGAAATATGTTTTAGTCTCAGCAACCCATAAACGCATATATGCATTTTTTTTTTTTGGAACAAAAAATGTACTAGAAAACAGCTACAAAATCATACAAACATACCGGAGATGTTGTTACATCAATCACTCTAATTGAAATTTTTAGTTTTATTTATAATAATAATAATAATAATAATAATAACAAAAACAATAATAATAATAATAATAATAATAATAATAATAATAATAATAATAAAGAATTACATTGCCCCTCGATGGCGAGGTCTTCGATTCTATAATAGGACATTTAGTAGCACTATCTTTTTTTTTTTTTTTTGCAAACGTCTAGATAAATAGTTTGTATATATCTTGTATTTCAACCTAGCTAGACATCAATATTGATCAAATTTGTGGCTTCTTCATGATATAAATTATTGTTACGAGTAAGCTTTTCAACCACGAAATAGCTAGGGCTGCCTATAAATTTTAATTCTTAGACCATAAACGTGGACATCTTGGCATCATAAGAGTGCACTTTAAATAAATAATAATATATTTGTGGTCTATATATGAAATTAGTTATTGTAACTTATATATTAAGGGATATTAACCCCATTAACCATATACAGAAAACAAGTGTTACGCATTGTCCAATGATCGGCTGATGATTTATTTTTATTTCTATTTTAAATTTTGCGCATATATAGCTAAATGTTTTTTTTTTTTTTTTTTTTTTTTTTTTTTTTTTTTTTTTTTTTTTTAATTTACAATAAAAAAAATATTTTCCAAATACCTTTATTCTTTATTTGTTTCCATTAAACCTTATACCCAAATCTTCATTTTCTATGAAGATGATCGGCTTTTCCTCGTATATCATTTCTATTAGAATAATTTAAATATTATCAAACACCAATAATTATTTTTGAAAGTTATAAAAGAAAATTTTAAAATATAAACAGGATAATTGATCAACTTAAAAACATGAATAATAAGTTCAACAATTATGAAAAAGTTCGAAAATTTTGAAATATATAGATTTTCGAACATATCCAAAACCAGACTATTTTTTATAATCAACAACTTTGAAAGTTTTTTTTTTGTAATAAAACAAAATTCTAAAATTAAAAATTTTAAAATTCATTTTTATTTTTCAATTATGGAAATTTTGTTGTAATATAAGGTCATCGGAGTGTCTCATACTTGAAATGGACAGTTTATATTCTACATTGAGAAATTAAATATTTTTCTATATTTTCTTCCTATATATCATCATACCCAATTAAATGGTGACATATGTAACATTTACTGTTCATTTAATGAAATTTAAAGATATTTTAGGATACTAATATGACACATGTCATTATTTAAATGGGTAGGAGGATTTATAGGAATAAAAGATAGGAAGATATTTAATTTCTCTTCTACATTATATCAATGTTTGTTAGGAGTAATTTTCTCTAACTATCAATTGTGTGCATGTAAGGTTTATTGTGGACCAATCATTTTAGTTATTTAAAAAAAGTAATTAATACATATTAAACGTTAAAGATATAGTTAATACTCAATATGTCTTCAATATTAAATATGTATTAATTAATTTCTTAAAATAACTAAAATGATTGGTTCACAATCAATCCTACATGCACACAATAAATAGTTAAACCGAACGGTATCGTAGAGGGTTCACCGGAGGTGTCCAACGTGGCACCCTTTCACTGCCGGTGAAACACCGCCGATGGACCTTTATCGATGAGAAAAATGTGACTTTTGTGGTGATTTGAAGAATTGAACGTTGCCAACGGTCGGCAACGGCTACTTTTGACATATTATTTTTTCTTTTTTAATCTACTATACATACAACTCACATATTCAAAAAAAATATCACACTATACACTCTCAATAACAATTGTTTCTTTGAAAATGTCTTCTTCCAACAACCCAAACTCTTCCAAACTAAATGCTCCAAACCAAAATGTTAACAACGCCTACGCACTTTTTGGCTACGATCCATCATCACCACCACCTTACCGGCCACAAATGGATGGTGTTCCTAGCTTTTATTCACAATTCCAAATGCCTCATCAATTCCATTTCCAATCTCAACCTCAAACCCAACCATCCCAACCCCAATTTTCATCCCAACCGCCATTCAAACCTTCAACCAAACAGGAAGAACACAAAGAACAACAACAACAACCTCAACAACAAAAGAAAGGGAACTTTGATCCAAGAAGATGGACACAAAAAGAAGTTGAGTTAGTAAGGGCATGGGTCGACATATTTGAAGATGGTGGCACGGGAAAAGGTCAACATCGTGATTAGTTTTGGTTACGTATCACGGAGCGCTTTTGTAGGGGAATGGGTTGAAGTCCAAATTATCGGACCTCCGACCAATGTAACTTCAAATGGAATCTTATGAACAAAGTCGACGCACATTGGAATGGGATTTACACAAACTTTGCGAAGCAGTGGGCTAGTAGAGAAAGTGAAGTGAGTTTGTTGAAAAATATACACGCTACATTCCAAGATGATATGCAAGTCTTTTAAGTTTATTTATGTGTGGGAAGTTGTCAAAAGAAGCACTAGTTGGAGGAAGATTAAAGCTTGGAAGGAGAAACTTGTGAAGAGAAGTTGGAGGAAATTGAGGATAGCATCAAGAGGGCTTGTGGATCTGAAGTCTACATCAGTTTAGACTCATCTTTGGGGTAAGAACCCACTGCCTTAAGCCTTTTTCCTTATTTTCATCCATGGTGGTTGTTTTGGGGATTCTTTAGCTTGGTTTGGATCCATTTCGGGTTTAGAAGATAGATCTGAAGTTGCAACTTCAGATCTAGGTTGTATTGGAGTCATAAGGGCAGAAAGCATCAGTCTTGGGGCTTGTTTGAGAGTGCCTTTGTCCCAAAACCTTCTTGTAGCTTATTTGGAGCTTGTTGAGCCTTCCATACACATAAAGTTGGAAACTTTACATGTGAATCTGGCCCTAGGAGTCCAGATCTATGTATTGGAAGCAATGGAATGGCCTGTGATCGTCTGAATGAAGATGTCACGTTTGGACTCGGCGAGTTGGAAGAACAACTCGGCGAGTCTGTTGAAGATTGCCTTGGACTCGGCGAGTCTGGTCGTGGAACCCTAACCTTTTCTGGTTAAGCCTCGAATCGGTGAGTCGAAGGACGACTCGGTGAGTTAAGCAGGATGGGACTCTGAGATCGTTGGACTCGACGAGTCTTGGGGCGACTCGGCGAGTTGAGTCGTATTATGGGAGTTTCTGAGTAAAGGAACTCGACGATTCGACGGGTTGACTTGGCGAGTAGGGTCAACCAGGAAGGTTGACTTTGACTGAGGACTTTGACTCTGACCAAGGGTTGACCAGTTGACTTCCAGGGGTATTTTGGTAATTATTGGTATTTATTGGATTTGGTTATTTGGTAATGTTCAGTGGTGGAATTCGTGTCGGTGGTCGGAGCAGCGTGATATTATTCTTGAGTCGGCAGTTGCAGGTGAGTTATCCTCACTATATCAACAAGGTCTAAGGCACCAAGGCCGACCCTTTATCAGATTGAAATTCGGGTATCTGTTTGATATGTTATTGCTTGCTATGTCTGTATCCTGGTTATTAGGATGATGTATGTTAGAGACCTGGTTAAGGTCGGTATCCTGGTATATAGGATGATGCTATGTTAGTGACTGGTTATGTCGGTATATTGATTAGGATGTTGCTATGATATGTGATCTGCTAGATCGGTTTGATTAGATGTGAATTGTTATATGATTATATGTTTATGTGTACATGGTTGTTTGGACTGGGGTTGGGTTGAGGCGGGTCCTGCTTTGTGCTGTAGGCCAACATACCCAGGGCTGACCGGTCAGACCGAAGGCCCGACGAGTGGTCCGGATAGGCTGAAGGCCCCAAGCGGGCGGACCAGACGTGCCGAGGCTCGGAGAGTGGAGCAGATAGACTGAAGGCCCGGTGAGGGCGGACCAGTCATATTGTAGACTCGGAGAGTGGACCAGGTGGACTGAAGGATCGGTGCGGGCGGACCGGTCACACTGTAGACTCGGAGGGAGAGTGGACCAGGTGGACTGAAGGCCCGGTGCAGGCGGACCAGTCACACTGTAGACTCGGAGAAAGAGTGGACCGGGTGGACTGAAGGCCTGGTGCAAGCGGACCAGTCACACTGCAGACTCGATATGCATGGTTGTTCTGTTTATGATATGATATGATATGTGTATGGTATTGTGGTTGGTATTTTGGGGGTATCTCACTAAGCTTTCGGGCTTATAGTTTCAGTGTATTGTTTCAGGTACTTCAGGAGATCGTGGCAAGGCGAAGGCATGATCGTACCGCTCCCCAGTTTTATGTTGATGTTCTGGGATACTCTGATAATAAATGAATTGAAAACCATTTTGTAATAACTTAATGAATATGGGTTGTTTTTGAAAAGTTTAAATTGGCTGTAAATTTTGGATGTTACAAGTTGGTATCAGAGCCTTGGTTTGAGTGAATTGGAGGAACATTCGTGTGAATCCAGTCTCAAATCAAGGAGGGATTTTCAAAAACGTTTTTCGAAATAAGTAAAGGAGGATGCAGAGGGTACGATCAGCCGGAGCCAGTAAGTAGACCCCAAAATACCATACAAGTTATTTGATTATGTGATATGTTAGAACAGCATGCTAGTACTAGGCTAGTGATCTTTAGGAATTGCATGATAGAATTGCCTGATTATATGCTAGCCTAGGTTTTCCTTTGTATGAAATTGACATCATTACTGTAGTTATTTAGTGTATGCATCAGGGTTATACATAATTAAGATCTTATAGCCTGAGAATGTTTGATTTGGCCTTATGTTCTATTCTTGTATGATTGGGAGCTTAGGGTAGGATTGGATATTCGAAAGTCTATATGATCCAGCGTTATGTATGACTAGCATACACTAGTGCTGCAGGGTTGGTAGAAGTTTCATGGATGGGAGGGTTACGTGAGATCGGTGGGTCGGTTATGGGATAGTGGTGCTCCTCTAGGAGTCGAGTGTTCATTATGAATATGCTATTTTTAGGGTGTTGCGGTGATACTTGATATAAATATGGGTAGGTGTGGAAGGTAGCATAGGCCCGTACTACTGAAAGCACATGACCCATACGCATATCAAGGAAGTCACAACCCCTAGGGTCGGGTTGGGAGTTGGTTCCCGGGTTATTGGGGAAGCATATGATTTTCTTGCGGTGTATTTTAGTATGGTGGTTACGAGGCATGCCGGGGGTGGATCTGGTTCAGGATCGGGATCAGAAGAGGGCAGTCAGGGTGGATCAGCGCCACCCGAGGTCATTGGTCAGATGAGTACGAATGAGTTGGATGCCAGGATTCGTGAGATCCTGCATGATGAGATTGCTGCTATGTTCAGGGCGGAGATGTTTGGGTCGATCAAGACCGCCATGGTTGAGTATTTTGATGAGCGCTATGTAGCTCTTGCAGAGACGGCTGCCGTGGCAGTTGCAGCGGCTGTAGCAGCGGCATGTGGAGGATCCGGACAAAGTTTTCAGTATCGGGACTTCGATAATACGAAGCCCCTACTTTTGATGGAGTTTAGGATCTGATCATTGCTATGAGATGGTTGTCGGACGTGGAGGGTTGTTTCTTCATGTGTTCATGCCCTGCAGATCAGAGGGTGAGGTGTGCTCTAAACCTTTTGAGGCTCAGGGCGAAGGATTGGTGTAGGTTGACTACAGGATCTTATTCTGATGCGCAGCAGGCTGCGGTTTCATGGGATCAGTTTCGGGAGATGTTCAATACTCGTTATGTTCCACAAGTTGAGAGAGAGAGGTTGGCTCAGGAGTTCCTGGAGCTGAAGCAAGATTCAGAGTCAGTGACGGAGATCACCAGGATGTTCATGGAGAGGGCGATGTTTTTCCCTGAGTTTGCTTCAGAGCAGGCTCAAGTGTCCCGATATCTGAGTATGCTCAAGAGGGATATCAGGCAGTTCGTGTCTATGCAGAGGTACGAGACCTTGCTGGAGTTGTAGGAGGCCGCTCGGTGGCGTGAGTTGGAGATTGAGTTATAGTTGAGAGAGCAGAGGTAGGCCCCGGTGCAGTCGCAGCCGGCGCCGAAACGGTCTAAGACTGTTGATTCCAGGTTGGACAGTCCGAGCGGCTGCACTTGTGAGAAGTGCGGGAAGGGTCATACCGAAATTTGTAGGTCCGTTGGTGCGTGCCGCACGTGCGGGAGAGAGGGGAATTATGTGAGGGATTGCCATCAGTCAGCCCTAGTTCAGGATATGAGGATTTGTTATCAGTGCCATCAGGTTGGTCACATGAGGGCCAACTGTCCACAGCTTGTTTCCAAGCCAGTGCAGGTTCCAGCACCAGCCACTTTGAGGACTACTGGCGGGGGCCAGGGTGGAGCGGAGCCTCCGAGGGCTCAGGGGCGCACTTTTCAGCTCACAGCAGAGGAGGTCAGGGCAGAGCCGGATGCGGTTGCGGGTATGTTTTCGTTTCGTTGTTGTCTGGTTATCTTGTTATTGTGTGGTGTTGTATTTTATTCGACGTTCCGCGTGTTTCATGGTTTGGTTGAAAGTAACAGTAGTCAGTGGTTAGCATCCAAGGGATTGATGGTCAGAATTTGGTTGTATGGTCTTGTTGCCGGAAATAGCAATTGCGATTTGAGAAGTGTTCAGCGGAGAGTCGAACCCCCATAGATTTCGAGTTGTACGATGTCGGATGAGTGATTTTGTGAAGGTCGCTCGTTGCAAAGGAAATTAGTTCATGGGTAAGAGGAGTATGTTGAGTAGGGATGATTGATAGTCTGTAACTTATGCATATGTTCTATGCATAGCTCTATTAGTTCAATGTACAGCGCATTGTTTGACTGTAAATTAGTAACCTGCATTTGGTAATTAACTTAAGTATATGATATATAATATAATTACTTAATTTGTATTTGATATAACTAATTAACAAATTTCTTTTCAGGTCTTTATACATATGCATTGGATTGATGCATATGTTTTTTACATAATTTCTTAAAATCAATTACAAAGTACACAATGACTAAGTGCAAGAAAAAAATATGAATATGCAACAAAAATACAATTTTTTTAAATATTAATTTCGAAATATAGGGAATATTTCACTGATTTAAAAAAATAAAAAAATAATATTTTTTTTTTCAAATCAATGAAAATGTTCCTTATATTTAGAAATGAACATTTAGAAAAGAAAAAAAAAGTTACCAAACAAATGAATTTGTAGTATATATTCAATTTTTTTTTATGTATATACACAAAAAAAAGCATATGCATGTATACAAACACGTTTTAAAAATTATTTTTAATGCCTCTATATACACAGGAGAATATATATATATATATATATATATATATATATATATATATATATATATATATATATATATATATGAAAAAGTAAATGCATATGCATATATGCATATGCAAAAGAATAAGTATACGCATAAGGAAATTCAATACATAAGATTATTATGTATATGCATAAGCATATTGCTTATGAATAAATATATGCATATGTATATAGATAAGTATATGTGTATGCATAATAATAAGTATATATGAATTATTTATGCATAAGAATAAGTATATTCATAATAATAAGTATATGGATTTGCATATGTATAAAAATAAGTATACACATAAGGAAAGTAACTACATGATTATTATGTATATGTATATACATAAGAACTAGTTTGTGATATGTATATTCATAAGTATATGAATATTCATATGCATATGCATATCCATAAGAATAAGTATATGCATATGAATAAATATATGTATATGCATATAAATAAGCATATGTATATGCATATCCATAAGAATAAGTATATGCATATGAATAAATATATGTATATGCATATGAATAAGCATATGTATATGCATGAGAATACATACATGCATAAGAATAAGTATATGCATATTCATAAGTATATACATATGTATATGAATAAGTATATGCACAAGCATATGCATATGCATATGAATAAATATATGAATATGTGTAACATCCAAAAATATAGATGTTTAAAAGGTGAGAAAGAAAAAGAAATAAGTTGGAAATTGACAAATAGCAATAAAGGTCAAAATGGTCAAAGAGAGTAAATTGGTTATTTTATACAACCAACAAGGGATATGACCCTTTATCCCCTTTCCTCTTCATCATTTCCATGGAAGGCCTCAATGTAGCGCTCGAAGCTGCAAAGGTAAACAGTACCTTCAAAGGCATCCAAATCCCAAATCACGGCCCTACCTATCACACCTGTTTTACGCGGATGATGCCTTATTCGTGGGTGAGTGGTCCAGATCCAACCTAAAAAACTTAGCCAACATTCTAAAATGTTTTAACGTATCCTCGGGCCTCAAAGTCAATTTCCATAAATCAAAGGTTTTTGGAATTGGAACCTCAATTAGAGAAACTGAGAACTGGGCTAGCATTCTTGGGTGTGAAGCGGGTTCATTCCCCTTTAACTATCTCGGAATTCCGATTGGAGCAAATATGAATTTGTGCAAAAAATGGAAACCTATCATCGATAAATTCCAATCCAAGCTATCTACATGGAAATCAAAGACACTCTCATTCGGGGGTAGATTGACACTAATCACCTCGGTCCTGGGGAATCTTCCCACTTACTTCTTCTCTATGTTCAAAGCCCGAAGGCTGTCACGGATAAACTTGATCAAATTAGACGAAGATTCTTATGGGGCGAAGATGACAGCAAAAGGAAAATCCATTGGGTGTCTTGGGACAAAGTTGTTGCTCCCAAATCTGAAGGCGGACTAGGAGTGGGAACAATTTGTACCTTGAATACTAGCTTGCTAGTAAAATGGTGGTGGCGACTTAAAACTGAGAAAAACTCCTTTTGGGTTAAAGTTGTAAAAGGTTTTCATAATCTCCACAACAAACCTCATGATTATCTTTCAAATCTGAAAATAAGTGGCGTATGGAACAACATTGCAGCATGCAAGAATGATCTCAAAAAAGTTGGGTTGGACACTATGGATGTTTTTCAATTAAACATCAAATCCGGTGATAATTCACTTTTTTGGTATGACAAATGGTTAGGTCCGGTTACACTTGAAGAAAAATACCCATCTCTGTTTGAGTTGGAATCTAGGAAGAAATGTTTGGTGTCTGACAGATTTATAGACAATCAATTTGAAGATCATTGGAAATCCAACGTGATTGATAACACCGAAATTAGGTGCATCAATAATCTCAAAAACGAGTTATCAAGGGTACATTTGGAACCGGGAGAATATCAATGGGCTTGTGCACTAGATAATTTCAGCCAGTTCACTGTAAGCTTGCTAAGGAAAAAATTGGAACATTTACAATACCCTGATCGTGTTTTACCAACTTTTAAATGGAGTAAGGTAACTCCGATCAAAGTCAACTGTTTATATGGAGAGCGATGCAAAGGAAGATTCCATCCACAGTGGCATTGAAATGCAAAGGGGTTGATATAGAAAATGATAACTGTGGCGCTTGTGTTAACAAATTGGAATGATCTGATCATATCCTGGTACAATGTCCATTCGCATGTGAAGTCAGGAAGATTATTTTCAATTGGTGTGGTTTACAACAGGTTGAGTTCTCATCACTTGGAGAATTTATCATTTTTGCAGAAAATTGGGGAAGCAACTCAAGGAAGGCGATAAGATTCCTCAACATATGTCATGGCCTAATCTGCATCCTGTGGAAACTTAGGAATGAGCGGGTGTTCAACGGAGTATTTCTTACTCCTATTTATGGTGCAAGAGCAATTAAGTCGATGGTGTACTTCTGGACAAAGTACAGGGGCAATGAAGGAATAGGTGATTGGGATAACTAGACCGCGTCTCCATTTATACTTTAAGTTCATAATAATGTATATCATTCCATGTATGTTTCTGCTTCGACCTTGTACTTCCGTTCCCCTGCTAGTTAGTTGCTAGTAGTGGTTCGTTTTTATTAATACAATTCGCGTTTCAAAAAAAAAGTAAATATGTTACCATTTTACGAGTTATCTGAGGTTTATATGCTTATGGTCTAATGGATTAAGTTCAATGGAAAAAGTGGAAAAGAATATGAAATTTTTAATTCCATGTAAAAATGATAAAATACCAACTTTGAGACGATAAAAGTCAACCCTAGAGGAAAGGAAAGGAAAAAAGGTACAAAGGTAACTTTTAGTAGACTTGAAAATCAAGCCATAAAAAGAATCAACTTACAAAGAATTCATATGAAAAATCTACAAAATAAGTCAATATTCATATCTAAATATAAAGAAAATTATAAATCGAAGTTGTAGTCTTAAAACGAAGAGTATAGAGGAAAAAGAATCAGACAAAATAGATATGTAGTGAATGAGATATGGTCGTTTGAAGTAGGTTGTTCAAACACTTGAAATGCTATAATATTCTGATTTTCTATGTTCACGACTGAATAACTCCGGTTCTAGACATATTCAGACAAAATAAATAATATGGAACTTATATTACTTCTAACAAGCTTTCCAATGATATAAAACTTGCCCAAATCAGAGTTCGTATGGCCGAGTTACGAGGCTGGAAAGATAGGGAAAAATAATAAATTTTGCTAGGAAATTATCCTAAGTCAAGTAAGGGTATATTGATCTTTTTCACACATTGCCCAGGTTTTATAAGATATTAATAAGAAGAAAATTTGTAGAAAGCATAATAGTTACTTGAAAATTGAAAATATTTTAAATCATTACAAACCCACCAGGTCAAGGAATCACATTAAAAAAAGTAACCTTATGTATACTAATACAATTCTTCCCAGATCAAACAAGATTCTATGTATATGTAAAAGGTGTTGAAGAAGCTAACATTAAAGAATTTCGTTGTTGTTGTACTGTGTTGTTGTTATTGAACTTCTGTTTTTCAAATAAACATAAGCATCAAATTGATGCATATGTTTTTTTTCACATGGTTCTTTAATGTCAATCACTGTCATATAAAGGGGGAGTTCCACTAACTCAGTATCAACAAGTACAAAATCAGATAGAAGAATCAAATGAATAAATTTAAACCCCATTTCAGATAAAACAATTGACAAGACCAAAAAACTAAATGGGATTGAAGAATGAACAAGCATCATATAAAAAAAAATCTTATGCATTGTTTTTTTCTAATTTTTCGAATTAATTACTTAAATTTTGAAATTCTAACCTCTGCTGTTCGATCAATGGAGAATCTAATCTCTCAATCTCCATCTTTGATTATGATTTGTTTCCTATTTGTTCGAAGTAACGAAGTCATTTATGAAATTTTGAAGCTCTTTTGTTCGACCGATGACAAATCCAAGCATTGAATCTTTATCTTTGATTATAATTTTGAAAGAAACTTCTCCTCCAATTGGCACAAATCAAAGGCGAACACTTCTCACTACTCTTATATCGACACTATGATAATCTTCAAATTTGTGATAAATTGAATTTTATCGAGTCCGTTGGTTCATTCTTATACTTTGAGTCCGTTGTTGAACTTGATATATATATATATATATATATATATATATATATATAAAGGACTATTGATATGTAATAACCCGTCTTATATATATATATATATATATATATATATATATATATATATATATATATATATATATATATATATATATATATATATATATATATATAGAGGTTTAGGTTCTATGGAAAACAAAAAAACCCATAAAAAACCCTAAAAATCATAAAAATACATAAAAAA
Organism: Lactuca serriola; assembly: GCF_051521515.1. NCBI lineage: Eukaryota > Viridiplantae > Streptophyta > Magnoliopsida > Asterales > Asteraceae > Lactuca > Lactuca serriola. The sequence continues at coordinate 95,724,009 of NC_136411.1, read as the reverse complement.
AATACTTAGAGATCAAAAAATTTTTATTTTAATTTTTTTTATAAAAAATCGTAGGTTTTTGTTAAAATTCGCTGAAAAAAAATAAAAAATCATTTTTTTTTGTAAATTTTTTTTTTCAAATTTTTTTCACCTATTTTGTATAAAAAGCTGCGATTTTTTTCAAAAAAATTTTCAAAAAAAAGTTTTGTGATCTCTAAGTATTTTTTTATGCATTATTATGATTTTTTAAGGTTTTTTTGTGTTCCAAATAACCCTTCCGTATATATATATATATATATATATATATATATATATTATTTTAGTAGTTTTTAGAATAAAAAGATTCGAGAAACTCTTTAGAAATATCATAGAATACCCATAAATAGTCATCTTCTAGAAATACTTAGAAGATGTATCTTAATTCTTCGTAGTTTGTTGTCTTTATATATATATATATATATATATATATATATATATATATATATATATATATATATATATATATATATATATATATGCTTAGGTTATTCTATTCAAAGTAATTATTGTGTTATTGTATGCATAAATGTGGGCTAATCAATTTACTTATTTTAAGAAAGTGATTAATATATTATTGAATTAAAAATAATTAAAAAATATCATCTAATTTAATTACAATGGTATTTTAGTCAATTAATATAGATTTAATAAAGGAAAATTGCATATTTAAGGGATCATAGATTCTATTAATTTTAAAAATCCGATTTTACGAATTATAATTTTTTTTAATTCGGACATTCTGACAGAATGTGTTTATAAGTATATTCAAAAATAAAAATATTATTGAACAATAAATAATAAAAACATTCTTGAACCTATTTCTTGATCATGACTTTAAAAACTTCTTGTAGAATAACAAATTCTTGAACAATCAATTGAAGAATAAAAACAAAAAATACATTATTTCTTATAGAATACGGGTAAAAATTGTTAAGAATTACATTTATTGTTAAAGAATAAAACTAAAAAAACTTTCAAAATGGAAAAGAAAACATCAAAATCTAACAACGACACTAATACATTCTAAAGGAATAATGTTGCTTAAAATCAATTTCAATTTTGTGGTCCATTCTTCAAGTATCAACTTCTGTGAAAACAAAACCAAATTTTAGTTTAAATTCCAACAGAATTAGAATTCATGATTCCATTCCAACAGAACTGGAATTTGTGATTCCATACATTTCGTGAACAAATGCCATTGATCTTCTTCAATGGTCCATAATCGATTGATTTCAACCATTCTTACGAGAATGACATTTTGTGAGACTAATACCAGACGAGAATCACGGTCTACAAGAATACCATTCTGTTAGAACACATTTATGCTCCTTATCTAATCCATTATGTAAGAATACAATTCATATGTCTCACATGTTGACACTTTGTATTTCAATCCGATGTGAAGAGCATGTTACATTCGTTTTTTGTTGGAAGCAATACATCCGTTTTCTGAAAGAATGTTGCTTCTTTTGTAAAGTGAACCCTAAAATTCAGAAATATAGTAAACAAATGTCATAATCAAAATCCACTTATAATTGAATTGTGTAAGAAAACACAAACCGATAGGATTTGTGGCTAGAACAACTATTCCATTAGGTCTAAGTACAGGAATATTTGTTGGCATGTAATAGCGTATAGTTAAAAGACATGAAAGGTGTATATATATATGTAGCAAAAGGTTTTGATCATAATTATAGCCGTAAATTCATACAATAAAGCAAATGGAAATATTATTTTATTTAGTATTCTAAAAACAACTTGAATCACATAAAAGTCATAAATAACATAGTACCACAGAAAATGGGATTAGAATTCTAACTATTCTATAAATATTGATGAGTTAATATAAACACTCCTAATTACCAATGACATAAAATCAACAAAAAAACACTTCATGCCTGATGAACTAATCATCCTAGCTTTTGGTTTTAAACTTTAGCTTAGGATTAAGGAACACAAATGCGAGCTATGTCTCATAAAATTCTCAGTCATGTAAGTTCTTTAAGATTAATCACCTTTCTAGCATATCCAACTTTTTCATCCAATCAATAATTCATTGTTCACTAATAATTACCAAAATTCATAAATAGCTTAGAATTTATATCGAATCTAAAGCCACTAAATTTTGAACTAAATTAACAAAGAACAATCTCAATTTTTAGTGCCACCAATCTTAAATATTAAAAGGAAAAAAGAACAGTTAATACCTTTACCATAGTGAAGTCGGTTTGTTCAGAAGAGGTTTAGACCAAGTAGAAATTGATCTTAGATAAAAAGCTCCAACAAGACGCATTTAAACTACAGAATCGAATCCACCTATAACAAAAACGAATTCATTTTAACTAAAAATTAATTGAAATTAAGGTCAAAGGGTACAAAACAGTAAGCATTTGAATGTCACAGTAGGGTGAATGATCTTCTGGTGTGTCTTGAACTCGAACAGATGTCAATCGGCAAGATATTTCAAACAAAAAGAAGGGTATTATAGTTTTGTAACTTGAAAGAGCATCAATTTTAAAACCCTAAAATGTATAAACGAATGTGAAGGAAATACAGGGTTGGTGTTTGTTTGATTGTGATTTGTATTACCGTAAGTGCATCCGCCAAATTGAAGATAGATGATTGTTAAAACCTAACGTTCTTTAGCTGAAAATCATCCATGTTCACCTTCCCCACATATGAGTCAGATCGCACATGCCACGTGGGAAAAAGAGAAGGAGAGGTATAATGATGATGCTTTGAATTTCTTGATTGTAGAAACCGATGAACGGTGGTGGCTGATGGTGTTTGGTGGCGATGGTGGCTTGGTGGTGGCTGATGATGTTGGTCGGTGAAGGGGCAAGCTTCAACCCTGTTGTCTTCTTCAACCCTCAGCAGTTAAGGTTAATAAAAAAACACGAGTATGTTCTTTTACCAGTTGAAGATGAACGGTGGTGGCTGATGGTGTTTGGTGGCTATGGTGACTGATGATGTTGTCGGCAAAGGGGCAAGCTTTAACCCTGTTGTCTTCTTCAATCCTCGACAGCCAGGGTTAATAAATAAGAATGATATGTGAATTAAAATTAATTTTTCATTTAAAGGGGTTATTAAATTATTTAACAATTACCATATATAGATATAGCTAACATTACCAAATTATCCTTCTAGAATGATTCGCCCACAATCATTTGTGCGTTCACACAATACTTAGTTAGAATACCTGAACCTCTCTCTCTCCCTCTCTCTCTCTCTCTCTCTCTCTATATATATATATATATATATATATATATATATATATATATATATATATATATATAGTTAGAATACCTGAACCTCTCTCTCTCTCTCTCTCTCTATATATATATATATATATATATATATATAATTACAAAAATGGTCCATGTGGTATTCAAAATTATGTGGTTTTGGTCCAAAAAAATTTTGTTGTGTAAAAGTGTTTCAATTTTAGATATCTTGTGCGTTTTTGATTAAAAAAATGATAAATTTAACACTTTAACTCGTAGCTTTTTTAAAATAACACTTTTACCCCTAGAGACTATTTTTGCAGTCAAACTATAAGGACCAATTCTATATCTCTTCCTTTTAATTTTATTCAATTATTATACATTAATTATTTTAATTGATTTTTTTTCAATTTTTGTTTATTGGATTACTTTTTTTACAGTATTATTTTATATTAATAAATATTATTTTTAATATATATTATTTATACATTAATAATTATTATTTTATTGGAATATTAATTATATTTAGTTAATTGTTTTTTTAATTTCTTTTTAATAGTTTATTTTTTTAGTGGATTATCATATAATATCATATATTAAAAAATAATAAATTAAATATTTTTTATTTATATTTTAAAAAATATTACTTTACTTGATTACTAATTTTTTTTTGTTAGATTAACTCCTTCTTATGAATTGTAATTTATTAATAATTCTTGTTTTTATTATATATATATATATATATATATATATAATTTTGTTGTATTATAATTTTTTATTTGTTATTAATTTATTTTATTTGTTTTCTTTATTAGTTTAAAACAAAAAACTCAAAAAACAATCTCACCCACCCGCATCTCCTAATTTATATTAAATATTTGAACAATAACATATTTTGGACAACATCACCACCATTATCCAATCTGGTAGTTGTGGGATGGATGAGATTCTTTTAAAATAAATTAGGATGGTGGTGTTGTTATATAAAAATAAAAAAAGAATTAATCAAAACAATATGGTGAGGGTCGTGTGACGAATAACTTTAGAGTATGTGTGATGAGGGAGACGTAAAATGTCGAACATGAGTTGGACTACTATGACATATTGCTAGTTGATTAATGTCAAACCTAAATCCCGACTTCAAACTAATGACTATTTTTGTTTGGTCACAAGCAGAACAAATGTTTAAACAGCATACCCTTTAGTGACAAAGGAGAAGAAAGATAAGTGCACAGTTAATAAGACAAAACCAAGAGAGGTATTTGAAGTCATCGAAGCTGAAATGACATAAGATGAAATCTTTTAGGTTGAAGAGCAGTTTGAGTCACCTTTGACTATAACTCGTGTGAAACGACTATGTCTAGCCTTAACTACAAATACGTACGACCAAGACGAGGATGAGGGATATGGGGAAGAAGACGAAGATGATGAAAATGAGTTGTTTTATTTAGATTTTTTAATTTCATTTTTATTGGACTAATTCTATTTTTTGGACAACACTACCACCAATCTAATTTATTTTAAAATAATATAACTCATCCCACCACTTCCGGACTAGGTGACAGTGGTGTTGTTCTCCAAAATATGTTATCTTCTAAATATTTAAAATAAATTAGGAGATGTAGAGTGGGTGAGATTTTTCCTGGGGTTTTTTTTATTTAAAATAATAAAGAAAACAATCAACAGAAATTAAAAATAATTAAAAAAATAGTAATCCAAAAAAACAATAAATATATATATATATATATATATATATATATATATATATATATATATATATATATATATATTGAAAACAGTAACTATTAATAAAATACAATCTATTAAAAAGAATTAATCTAACAAAAAAGAAATTAAAACAGAATAAAAAGAAATTAAAGAGAATAATAATCTAATAAAGTAAAATTTTTTAATATTTAAATATTATATATTTAAATTAATATTAATAAATAATATATAATAATACAATAAAAAAGGTAGTCTAATAAAAATAAATTAAAAAAACAATTATATAAAAGAAGTAATGTATAGTAATTGAATAATTTAAAAAGAAGCAATACAAAAATGGTCTTTGTAGTTTGGTTGCAGAAATGGTCTATGGGGGTAAAATTATCATTTTAAAAAGGTTAACACCCAAATTGTTGAAGTAATACTTTTGGACCAAAGACGTACAAGGTGTCCAAAATTGGACTAGTTTTGCACCACAAAATATTTTTGGACAAAAACCACATGGTGACATTAACAAATGGGTGTGATGGCATCAAATAATGAAGAAATGCAAGACAATGTGAAGGGAACGATCAATCAACTTGGTGGAGATTTATGTAAAGAGATATGTAGCTTACAAGAATTGCTCCTAGGCGAGGTGAATAAATTGCAAGAGCAATTGCAAGGTAGTTTCTCTATTTTAACTCAATGAGTAGAGGATGCGCATGCGGATTAGTCCCTTAGCGAACATGTAGTAGTTAGTGTAGTAGGTGGCTCCAACGTCTAAGTCCAAAAAGTTGAATTCACAAAACCATAAGCATTCATAGGGAAAGGACAAACAAGGGAGGTTGATGAATTTTTATGGGAAATGGAACAATACTTTGAAGAAGTAAACATAGTGGATGAAGTTATGAAGAACGACACCACAACATTTTGGAGGCGACGTAGGCACGCAGACATCGAATGAGGTACGTACGTTATGAACAATTGAGGTGATTTTACTTATGAACTCAAAAGGCCATTTTATCTGAAGAATACATTGATGGAAGCCAACATTCACCTCCAAAAACATCATCAAATGAGGACTATTGATGATTATGTGAAGGAGTTCACAACCCTCACCCTTGAGATACCCGGTCTCTCCAATGACGATGCTTTTTTCTACTTTTTTGATGGACTAAAAGGCTGAGCCAAGATAAAGTTAAAGAGATAAGGAGTGAAAGACCTCGCGACCGATCATAAACGCCAAACACTTGGGTTATTTCTTTCTAAAGGAACCTTTAAAATCACGGGACCCCTGATAGGAAAACTTTGAGAGGGGTGGGGGAGAGATTGATACAATCCAGGAATGAATCCACAAGAGCTGACACCCTAAAGACTGATAATGTTCGAAGGACCTCATTAAATAATGGAAGAGATGATCACCCAACCAAAAAGTTCGGTGGTTGTTTTCTTTGCGGTGGACCACATTTCCTTCGAATTGTCCTATAGCATGCCAATTCGAAGCAATGATCCAAAATGAGGAAGGAGATGAGTATGCTTGTGTTGGGTCATTAAGAATCCTTAATGTAATCAAACCATGTAAGAGGCCATGAAGACAAAGAAGAAGGGACTCCAGTTTGTGGAAGCAATTATTCAAGGCACTCCTACGCGGACCCTTGTTGATAGTGAGGCGACTTATAACTTTATTCATGTGGATGAAGCACATAGATTAGGCATCTAATCTGTGAAAGGGGGTAGCTCCATTAAAGTTGTGAGTTCGACCGCCAAACCAACTATAGGAGTAATACACGATCTGGAATCGAAGATTGGAGAATAAGAAGGATTCATTAACCTATCTATACTATCGATGGATGACTTCCAACTTGTACATAGTGTTGGAGTTCTTTAATACGGTATGTGCTTTCCCAATGCCTTTCACTAATTCATTGTGCATACTAGATGGCGGTCACACTTGTATGGTTTCTACGGAATGAGGTACCAGTAGTACCACCAAGACTCTCTCTCTCTCTCTCTCTCTCTCTCTCTTTCTCTCTCTCTCTCTCTCTCTCTCTCTCTCTCTCTCTCTCTCTCTCTCTCTCTCTCTATGCAATTTAAGAAGGATTTCAACAAACATGAGTCGTGTTACTTAGTGGTGATAAGAAAGAGTCGGAGGGAGTATAATCGGTGAATAAAGTACCAATGGAGATTGAGCAAGTCCTTAGGGAGTACCAAGACGTGACGCCTAAAGAATTGCCAAAGAATCTTCCACTAAGGAGAGAAGTAGATCATGATATTCAGTTGGAATCGGGTGCCAAGAAACTATCTTCGACCGCTTATTGAATGATGCCTCCCGATCTTGAAGAGTTATAAAAATTAGTCAAAGAACTCCAAGAAGCCATTTATATTCTCCCCTCGAAAGCCCCTTATGGAGCCCAAGTACTATTTCAAAGAAAGAAGGACAGATCACCACAAGTGTGCATCACCAATCGACCATTAAACAAGGTAACAATGAAGATTAAATACGTGATCCCACTTATAGTTGATTTATTTGATCAGCTAGGAAAATCATGCTATTTCTCTAAACTTGATTTACGATCGGAATACGATCAACTCTGTATTGTTAAGTGGGTTGAACCAAAGACAACTTGTATCAACAGGTGGTAGGGGCGATGACGACAACAGTGGTATGGATGATGGAGATAGTGGCGGTGATGGTGGTGATGGCATTAGGTTAGTGGTGGTGGTGGTGGGAATGATATGTGGTGGTAGTGGTGGTGTTGACGACGGTGGTAATTGTGGAAATGGTGGTGATAACGACGGTCATAGTGATGGTAGGGTGGTAGAGGTGGTGGTGGTGGCAGTGTGGTGGTAGTGGTGATTGCGGTGATGCGGTAGTGGTGGTGGTGATGTAAGGTTGGTGATTGTGGTAGTGGTGGTGGTTGGTGGGTGTGTGTGTTTGTGGGGTTAGGGTTGGGGTGGTGTGGGGCTTAGGAGTGGGTGGGTAAGGGTGTGGTGGGTTGGGGGTGTTTGGTTTGGAGTAGGTAGAGGTGGATAAGGTGGGCGAGGATTTATGTTTATATTTTAGAAATTTATGGAATTAGAAAAATATGGAAAATAATAATTATAGGTTTCTAAAATTTTCAGAGTTCTTTTTAATTTTGAAAAACGAAAAATAGAATTTTTTTGGAACTAAACGTGTTTTCAAAATACTCATTTTTCTTGAAATTTTTTTTCGGAAAACGGTTTTGAGAATCAGATATCACTTGCCAAGAGTCAGAAAAGCTCTAATACCAGTTTCAATATCTAATACCGGTTTGTTGAAAATACAACAAACACAAGTTAAGAACTTTAGACAAATATCATACAAACTTTGGTGAAACTTGCGGAAATAAAACTTCTAAAATACAACAAATGAAAAACTATAAAATCGGAACATGATATTTAAAATGGTTAGGTCAAGTGATCTACATCCACGGTTGAGCGATATATATATATATATATATATATATATATATATATATATATATATATATATATGTGTGTGTGTGTGTGTGTGTGAAACTTAAAGAGAGAACCATTATGAATGGTTCTCCAAAGAACCAAATATTTTTTCAAGTTTTAGAGCTTATTCTTTATCGAAAAAAATACTAAAAATATCCAGATTTATAACTTCACATTGTGAATGGTAATATATTTTTGGGATTCACCGTGTGAATTCAGATTCACATTGTGATTTTACACAAATTCACATTGTGAATTTGATGGGAAAAAAGTAAAATTTTTCATCAAATTTGATATCATAGGAAAAAAGATCAAAATTATGAATTTATGTATTTTTAATTTTTTTATTGGTAAAAAAAAATAAGCTCTAAAAGTTGAAAAAAAGGTTGGTTCCTTGATTCCATGGTTAATAATGGTTCACTATTGAACCTTTCCCTATATATATATATATATATATATATATATATATATATATATATATATATATATATATACATACAGAGAGAGAGAGAGAGAGAGAGAGAAAAAAGTGAATATGTGGCTGTTATATACCTAAGATTAGGTATAAAACCTTTTAAATGATGTAGTTTTAAACAAAACAAATACAATGTCATTTTCTCTTAATTTTGTTTTAATGGAATACCAATGAATTGAGTTAAATTATGGAATCAACAAAATCAATTATATATATTTTGATTGTAAAACATCATTGAAGTTAATAGGGAAAGTAAAAAATCAATACTTTTTAACGAATATAACTCAAATGATGTGTCCTTCAATTGAAAAACTATATGGAATGATTTGTGAAAAACATGATTGAGTTATTGCATGTTCTTATTTGATCTGTTATTCTTTTAGTTTTCATTTAAACTTTAGTAGGGCTGATTAAATGTTCATGAGTTTTAATGCTTTAAGTTCTTAGACGCAATGAAGAAAAAGAACGTAATTTCGATCGGTTTATTAAGTTGCATGATTAAGGTAGAATAGTAAATGAGATATCATGATTAGTTCGGATATATATGGATCAAAAGTACATAGTTTGGAGGGTTCTATATATAAGCTTAGGTACATAACAACTACATATTTCCTAAGCCCATATATATATATATATATATATATATATATATATATATATATATATATATATAGAGAGAGAGAGATAGTGGATTTTATTAAAATTTCATGAACAATTGGAATCACTCACAAAGGTGGAACCTCAGTTGAGGTCTCAAAACAAAAAGAATCACTCCTTGCATACAAATTTCTCTATTAGATGTGCACTCAACCTCACAATGATTTGATCTCTTTAAATTTATGCACACAAAAATATTGATGGAGATGTGTGCCGATTTATAGGAAAGTATGAGAAATCCTAATTCTGATGGGTCATGCCCATCTATATTTATCCTATGAAGGGACATGAATTATCTTCTTTCTTCTTGACAGACCTTTCTGCCACCAAACAGAGCTTTCTCTCACATTAGAGCTTTCAACTACCAAACAAAGTTTTCTCTTACCAACAGAGCTTTGAGCCACCAAACAAAGATTTCTCATACCAGCAGACCTTCTCTTACTACTAGAGCTTTTAGCCAACCAGCATAGCTTTCTCTTATCAGCAGAGGTTTCGTTAACCAGCAGAGCTTTCTTTTACCAACAGAGCTTTTAGCTGCCTAAAAGAACTTTCTCTCACCAATAGAGTTTTTTACTACCAAACCGATCTTTCTCTCATCAGCAGGAAATTATGACGCCCACAAATCTTTCTCTTACCATCAGAGCTTTCAGCCGCCAAACATAGCTTTCACTCATCAACAGAACTTTCATTCACCAAAAAAGCTTTCTATCATCAAACATAGCTATCACTAACCAACAAAGATTTCTTCCACCGAAAAGAGCTTTCACTCGCTTCCAAATCCTGCTGTTGTTAAACAGAGCTTTCACTCACCAACAAAGCTTTTTTTGACTAATAAATCTTTCACTCTCTAGTAGAGATTTAACTCACCATCTTCTGCCACCAATATAGCTTTCTTTATTAACATATCACATCCCAACAATCTCTCACTCGAAAGCTTGAACAGCTTCTACCATTCAACTCTCAACATTCCTTAAGCATACATTATATATATATATATATATATATATATATATATATATATATATATATATATATATATATATTCCTTTCTCTTTACGTCAACCCCCATTCCTCAAAATCCTGGAAGGGAAGTTGAAGCCATGCCCAAGTTCAAATTTTTAGTGGTAAGCATGCTAGTAAAATCATCTGTTGAGTTCACCATACTAAGGATTTTCTTCATCTTAGAAGTCGTTGGTTCATTATCTTCAACTCTCCAATTGGATGCATCTTAAGCTCATTGATCTTCTACGCGTTGGAAGCATCAATCAACACTCTATCAACATTTAATAGATGGATGGTGTAGGAGGATCTAAACTTCTTCAGGTAATATCCATGATCAACCTCGTGTCTCCTAAACCCGCTCCTCTTCATGAAGTTGTCAAACTTTAACTACCACTGCTTTGAAGTTTACTTCCTTCCATACACAATTTTCTTCTTCTTTATCACCAAATTTTTCTTACTTGATGTAATAGCACTTTCTATAAGTGCTTTCTAGATGTCTCCTTCTAGGTGATCATCAAGGAGATCAGTTATATTCTCATCTAGCTGCTCTAGATGGAGATTATCAGAGGCTACTGCATTCAAGACCAAACTAATTGATGTCATCTTTACAACTGGAGAATCCCCCTATTCCTTCTGTTAGATTCCCTCTTTTGTTGCATGTCTTTCTTCCATTTATCTCATCCTTCAACTAAAACATTTGACCGTTCTATAGTATACTCAACTCGTCATCCATAGCCTTCTCCCACTATATAGAGTTCATCCTCAAGGCCTCTGGTTTTGACCCATTCTCACACATCAAAAAGTCCTTGGTTGATGGAGTATACGTCACTGTTGTACTTTTCTTAGTGGTACTCTGGATAATACGAGGTTTAATATTTGAAATACCTGTAACTCCACCCTTCTAACTATTATCATCAAAGCTCCTTCTCTTTCCAAATTTAACAAATCTCCTTCTACTTCCTAGACATTCTCGTATCCTTTGACCAATGATATATCTTGCATGATCCTCAGATCTTCCCATCAAAGAAACTAATTTGGGACTATAAACAGAAGACTGAACTGTAACCGACTTCCCAAACTCAGGCAAATTTTCAATCTTTGCAAAACTGACTTTCTCCTGTCTAACAATAGAACATGGCTTAGAATCATCTATCACAATCTTTGAATATGGAATTCTCCAATTGGATACAAGCTTCCTTATTCCCTCCTCACTCATATGAACACATCTACTATGACATAGAGTGGATGTCCCAACCCCTTCAACAGTGTGCGCTTCATCTTCAGAAACCTCATCCATATATGGTGCACCCTATTTCTGACCCTTTGAAATGATCAAATTTCTATTCTTCACCTTCTAATTGTGATCAACAAATGTAACATGATGACCTTCATTTTCAAGTTGTCCAACTGATATCAAAATCCTCTTTAGGTCTGGAATGAACTTGACATTCTTGAAAGTCCAATTTGTACCTAAAGTCGTCTTGAGAACCACATCTCTAACACCTATGATATCCAGACACTCGTCATCTACCATTCTAACCTTCCATTAGTAATGCCAGAAGTTCTGCATTACGTCTCTAGAATGACTAGCATGAAATGAAACACCAGAATCTAAGATCTAGGATTCAATTGAGTTTTCAACAACACAAATGAATGACTCACCTTCAAAATTTGTTGCCATATTCATCTCCTTTTAGCCTTTATCTGTCATGAGCTTTGGTCACTTACTTTTGACGTGACCACTCTCTTTGTAATTCCAGAAGGTAATGTCCATCCTTCTCAAATTCGATCTTCCACTACCCCCACCACATCCATTGGACTCCCTTCCTTTGTCTTCAATACTCATACAAATACTAGAAGCTTCTCCGGAACTCTGTTTGCACACATCTTCACCAAGGAATAAATCGTAAATGCCTTTAAATATCAACTTAGCACCTCCAGCTGAGTTGCTAACTGTTACCAATATTCTAGACCAACTATCAGGCAAAGATGATAATAGTAGCAATTCCATGACTTCATCTTCAAATTTAATCTCAGCCGAGATGAGTGTTGATAGGATTGAATTAAATTCATTAACATGATCCATCACTGACCCACCCTCCTTTATCATCAAATTTACCAATTCCCGAATCAAATGAAGCTTATTTTTCCTGAGGTTTTTTTTATACATGTTAGATAGCACCTTGACCAACCCATGAGTAGTCTTCATATTAACAATGTTGTGAGCTACATTCTTTGCCAAGGCTAATCTCACCACACCAAGTACCTTATTATATAATAGTTTTCAATCCTCCTGATTCATTTCTTCATGTTTACTTTCGAACAATGGTTCATGTATGTAACGCCTCGTTCTAATAGTAGTTATTATGGTTCCCCGAGATCAAAGATTAAGGGCGTTTCGGTCTTTTATGGGCAACGGGTTTTATTAGAGAAGGTTTCGGGTCGGGGTGCGTTGCTAGAAGCATAGGGCTTCTCGCCACCTTTTCGTGGATATAAAGTTCGTCGGAAACGGACTTAGAAAAAAGGAGCTATGGCACTTTGAAGGTATTGTCACTTTTGGCACTTGATGGAAAAAGTTGACAAAGTAAGGCCATGCATGAAAGGGACACGCGTGGGTACGCCCAACGTAAGGCTGGGTTATGCCCAGCGTAATAGAGTTAATGAAACGCGGGGTCCCTTGACGTACGCCCAGCGTACGTCTATCATCCAGAAACCCTAATATCTCGGGTGTGGAGGCTATTTAAACAACCTTAAGAGCTCATAACCCTCCCAAACCCTAGCTTCCACTGTTTAGAGTCGTTTTCCCCAAAGCATAGCCAACCTCTTGAGTGTGTGAGCTTTGGAAGTGAATTTGGAGTGTTTTGAGAAGAAGGAGTTGCATCTAGTGAGTTGAGGAAGAAGGCCAGCGTGTAGATCTAAAGTCTTCTGGTGATTCAAGAGCTCTTAAAGGTATAAAACTTCTTGCTTGACATTTATTTTGTGTAGATCTAAGTATGGTGAAGTTTTGGACTCCTTTCTTGTCCCAAAAGCCCCAAAGTGTTGCATGATGTGAGTTGGTTGAGATTAGTTGTCCTTTTAGACCTTAGGAGAGATCTTGACTGAGAAAAATGAGGTCCCAATGGCTTTGGTTGTCTCATGTGTGATATAAGTAGGTCTTAATGGATTAGTACCTTGGGTTAAGAGCTTTATGGACGTCCCAAGTAATAAAGTTTGAGACTTTATGAGTCCTAGGAATATTTGGTCTATGGATCTGAAGTTTGGGCTTAAGAGCTTAAGTCATTAAGAACTTATGAAGGATTTTAGTTCAGCGAGATTACGCCCCGCGTAAGTTTATGTACGCCCAGCGTAGTGGGCCTGTGTCCCGATTCCAGTCCGCGAGCATCGATGTACGCCCAACGTACTTCCTCTGTTGGGTTTTGGATTTTGGGCCTTAAGTGTTTGGGCTGTTATTGGGCTTGTGGGGTTTGGGCTGTGACTGAACATTATGGATGGAATATTTTAGACCCAATAATTATTATGCACCTTGGATCTAGGCCCATTTGGTAAGGTGGGCCCAATTTAGTAATATTGGGCTTTGCAAGAGAAATTGGCTTTGGGTCTTGGCCCAATAAGAGGATGATGGACTTAATGAGTGTTGTGGGCCCTGGGCCTAGAAGTTGTGATGGTTTCTTATGTGAGGACTTTCATTTGATAGTTGGGATTTCCGGCGAGTCAGCAGTCAGAGAGTTGCAGGATTCCGGCAGTTGCAAGGTGAGTTTTCCTCACTATACTCAAGGGTCTAAGGCACCAAGGCCGACCATTTAAATTGTTGCTAGAGCCGTTATGTTATGTGATGATATGCTTGCTAGTATTTTGGTAAACAGGATGGTGTTATGAGGATATGCTTGTTAGCTTAGTATCCTAGAGAAATGGATTGTTGTATGACGGCTAGTTATGTTGGATCAGCGCCCTGGTAGTTGGCTAGTGATTATTTATAGACCGGTAGTTGATCTTGCCTTATGTATGTTGGTAGGAGGTTACCTGCGGGTTATGTATGTTGAGCAGTAGTAGAGGGTATTCCATCCCGATAGGATGATAGGGCCCTAGAGTGTTGGTTCTGTAGAGCATTATATGGTTGCATGTTATGTGTGCATGTCTGCTAGTGTAGATTTGCGTTCCAACCCAATGGTTGTGGGCCAGGATAATTCCATCCAGGTAGGATGATTGGACTCGTAGTATGTTGGCATTCCAACCCGATGGTTGAGGGGCCTGGGGTATTCCATCCCGAGGGATAATTGGACCCATAGTAGTAGTAGTAGTAGTTACTGTATGTATAGGAAGTGGGGCATTCCAACCCCGATGGTTGTGGGCTAGGAGTATGCCATCCCGGTAGGATGATTGGACTCATAGTAGGTTGGCATTCCAACCCGATGGTTGAGGGGCCTGGGGTATTCCATCCCAAGGGATGATTGGACCCATAGTAGTTATTGTTGTACGTATAGGTGTTTGGGCATTCCAACCCGATAGTTGTGGGCTGAGAGTATACCATCCCGGTAGGATGATTGGGCTCGTGTTATGTAGGCATTCCAACCCGATGGTTGAGGGCTGGGGGTATTCTAACCGGAAGGTTGATTGGACCTAAAGTATGTTGTTATTTGATGTATGCGTATGTTTATGTGTGTATGGGTACTTTGGGGGAACTCACTAAGATTTCAGGCTTATAGTTGTGGTTTATTGTTTCAGGTGCTTCAAGAGATCGTGGCAAGGCGAAGACGTGATCATACCGCTCCTCATGATTATGCTTTATGTAATATGATTATGGGGAAAGTACTCTGATGTTTAAACTATTTTGAAAACAAGATGTATGATCTTAATGGTTTTTGAATGAATTAAAATGTTTTAATTTGGTTGAAATTTTTGGTTGTTACAAGTTGGTATCAGAGCCTTGGTTTGAGCGAACCGGAGGAACATTCGTGTGAATCTAGTCTCAAATCAAGGAGAGGTTTTCAAAAATGGTTTTCAAAATAAGTAAAGGAGGGCGCAAAGGGTACGATCAGCCGGAGCCAGTAAGTTACCCCAAAATAACATACAAGTTATTTGTGTTGAGATATGTTAGAACAGCATGCTAGTATTAGGTTAGAGATCATCAGGAATTGCATGATAGAATTGTCTGATTTATGATGCCTGCTAGCCTAGGGTTTCCTTGTTATGAGCTATTCAGTGTTCCTCTAGGGGTGAGGATTGAGTGCTTGCTGTGTATGTTTGTGCTTAGGGCGTTGTGGTGATACTTGAGACAAATATGGGTAGGTGTGGAAGGTAGTATCGACCCGTACTACTTAAAGCACAGGACCCATACGCGTGTCAAGGAAGTCACAACCCCTAGGTTGTTGATTTGAGGTTAGTCCTCAGTGGTTATGCGAGGAATCTGAGATTCTTATGGTTCTTTCCAGTATGGAGGATGCGAGACGTTTGGAGGCAGGATCCGGTTCGGATCGGGATCAGGAAAGGGTGGCCGGGATGGACCCGTATCACCCGAAGTCATTGGCCATATGAGTACGGCTGAGTTGGATGCTAGGATTCGTAATATCCTACATGAGGAGGTTGCTACTATGTTCCGAGCTGAGTTGCCGGAATTGTTTGGGTCGATCAAGACCGCGATGGTTGAGTACTTTGATGAGCACTATGCAGCTCTTGCAGAGACAACGGCCGTGGCAGCCGCAACGGCTGTGGCAGCGGCTGGGGGAGGAGCCAGTCGGAGTTTTCAGTATCAGGATTTCGACAATATGAAGCCCCCTACTTTTGATGGAGTTTAGGATCCGATCGTTGCTATGAGGTGGTTGTCAGACGTGGAGGGTTACTTTTTCACATGTTCATGCCCTGCGGATCAGAGGGTGAGGTGTGATCTGAACCTTCTAAGGCTCGGGGCGAAGGATTGGTGGAGGTTGACCACGGGATCTTATTTTGATGTGCAGCGGGCTGCGGTTTCGTGGGATCAGTTCCGAGAAATGTTCAGTACTCGTTATGTTCTGCAGGTTGAGAGAGAGAGAGGTTGGCTCAGGAATTCCTGGAACTAAAGCAGGGTTCAGAGTCGGTGACGGAGATCACCAGGATGTTCACTGAGAGGACGATGTTCTGCCTGGAGTTTGCCTCGGATCAGGCTCAGATGTCTCGATACCTGAGTATGCTCAAGAGGGACATCAGGCAATTTGAATCCACGCAGAGGTGTAGTTCCTTGTTGGAGTTGCAGGAAGCCGCTAGGCGGCGCGAGTTAGAGATTGAGCTCCAGTTGAGGGAGCAGACGCAGGCCCCGGTGCAGTCGTAGCCTGCACCAAAGCGGATGAGATCCGCTGATTATCGACAGGGATGTCAGAGGAGTCGCACTTGCGGAAAGTGTGTCAAGGAGCATGAGCGTAGTTTTCGTTCTTCTTCGGGGTGCCACAAGTGTGGCAAGGAGGGCCACATAGCCAGGGATTGCAGGCAGCAGGCTCCAGCTGCCGGAGTTTGACTTTGTTATCATTGTGATCAGGTGGTCCATATGAAGGCCTAGTGTCCTCTACTGGCTGCCAGGTCAGTGTAGGCCCCATCGCCAGCCACTTTGAAACTTACCGACGGAGGTCAGGGTCGAGCAGAGCCTCCGAAGGCTCCAGGGCGTGCTTATCAGCTTGTGACCAAGGAGATCAGATCTGAGCCAGAGGTGTCAGTCGGTATGTTTTTCTGCTTTATCTTGTTTATGCTGTGATTGAGCTGTTGTTTCTTGCATGGGATGTTTAGCGTTGTATGTATTAGAGGAGAGCGAGCATTGAGGGTTCTTAGAGGGTTATCATCCAGTGTCGAATTCCTGAGAAAGGAAGGTTATGGTTCGAGAATTTGAGAACTTTCTGCAGGAAATTAGTCTCCTCGAAGTTCGGTGTATCAGTGGGTTCGATTGAGCATGCGTGTTAGCTTCGCCGCAGCGGATGGTGGTTAGTGCCCTAAGTGGGGGAGAATCGGAAAATTCTTGGAAAAGCCGCTGGTTGTAGAAGGTTGTCTAGAGTGGCTTCAACGTCTGTTATTGGGATGATACGATGAGGCAGTTTAGTTATTGTAAGGGTTTGCATGTGTCAAGGAAATGAGGCAGGTTATGTGTGGGTCGCTGGGTATGCGACCAACCTCTGAGTATGTGTCCATGACAGGGGATAACGGTGGGCACCGCTAAAGGGGTAATGTATAGTGAGGCTCTATCGCAGTGGCAATGTTGGATGATGCATGGGCATGTTTTCAGTCTCCTTGGAAGACGAGAGGGATAGTGGCTCCAGACTTGAGGTTTGGACAGAGGAAAGTGGGATATCAGATTAACAGACTCAGGAGCAGTCTGGACCAGTGATGAGGATTGTGTAAGATATTGCAGTCGGAGGTCAAGGACCTAGAGATCGTGATAAGCAGGTATGGGTGAGGTAACACTCAGATGTGGCGAACCGAAGGGTTCGAAGGTGACGCAAGGACAGGGTCCTTGGTTCCAAGTATGGTTATAGGTTGAGTTATGTATTTGGAGGTATTCCAATCTGGGGTATTCCATCATGAGGATGACCAGACCCTATGATTGATTGGACCTGATGTGTTTGGTATTCCAACCCGAGGGTTGATTGGACCAAACATGTTTAGGGATGCGAGGGTATTCCATCATGGGGATGAGCGGACCCGTCATAGGCATACCTGGTATTCCAGCCTGAGGCTGATTGGGCCAGGCATGAGTGTTGGTTTGGTAAGAGTATCGATGTATGTTTGATCAGATATAAGTTAAGAGAGAGACCAAGTGTGCTCGACAGTAGAGTAGGACTCGTGGTCCTGTTTTCAGGTTGGGAATTCGGGTTCCCACGGTTGAGTAGTTCCTTTTCATAGTAATCGGAAAGGTTAAGGGGATGGTTAGTTTGGACGACCCGTCTGGGAGACGAATCCAATTTAACTTTCCGGGTTCAGGGCTTCCGGAGAGGTAAGTAGGGAGGTTGCATGAGAAGGAGTAGGTATCTCCTCGAGAGGGAGCTCCAGCGAGATTAGTCTCCCTTGGTGGTCGTCACGCTTTAGGGGCATGAATGTGTTTTCCAAGATTTCGGATAGCCAGAGTTGGCAGTTGGCGATTTCGACGGCCATATTTAAGTGGGGGAGAATTGTAACGCCCCGTTCTAAGAGTAGTTATTATGGTTCCCCGAGATCAAAGAGTAAGGCAGTTTCAGTCTTTTATGGGAAATGGGTTTTATTAGAGAAGGTTTCAGGTCGGGGTGCGTTGCTAGAAGCATAGGGCTTCTCTCCACCTTTTCGTGGATATAAAGTTCGTCGGAAATGGACTTAGAATAAAGGAGCTATGGCACTTTGAATGTATTGTCACTTTTGGCACTTGATGGAAAAAGTTGACAAAATAAGGCCATGCATGCAAGCGACACGCGTGGATACGCCCAACGTAATGGAGTTAATGAAATGCGGGGTCCCTCGACGTACGCTCAGCGTATGTCTATCATCTAGAAACCCTAATATCTCGGGTGTGGAGGTTATTTAAACAACCTTAAGAGCTCATAACCCTCCCAAACCCTACACTCCACTGTTTAGAGCCGTTTTCCCCAAAGCATAGCTAACCTCTTGAGTGTGTGAGCTTTGGAAGCGAATTTGGAGTGTTTTGAGAAGAAGGAGTTGCATCTAGTGAGTTGAGGAAGAAGGCCAGCGTGTAGATCTGAAGTCTTCTGGTGGTTCAAGAGCTCCTAAAGGTATAAAGCTTCTTGCTTGACATCTATTTTGTGTAGATCTAGGTATGGTGAAGTTTTGGACTCTTTTCTTGTCCCAAAAGCCCCAAAGTGTTGCATGATGCGAGTTGGTTGAGATTTGCTATCCTTTCAGACCTTAGGAGAGGTCTTGAGTGAGAAAAATGAGGTCCTAATGGCTTTCGTTGTCTTATGTGTGATATAAGTAGGTCTTAATGGATTAAGACCTTAGGTTAAGAGCTTTATGGATGTACCAAGTAATAAAGTTTGAGACTTTATGAGTCCTAGGCATATTTGGTCTATGGATCTGAAGTTTGGGCTTAAGAGCTTAAGCCATTAAGAGCTTATGAAGGATTTTAGTTTAGCGAGATTACGCCCCGCCTAAGTTTATGTAAGCCTAGCGTAGTGGGCCTGTGTCCCAATTCTAGTCCGTGAGTATCGATGTATGCCCAGTGTACTTCCTCTGTTGGGTTTTGGATTTTGGGCCTTAAGTGTTTGGGCTGTTATTGGGCTTGTGGGATTGGGCCGTGACTGAACATTATGGATGGAATATTTTATACCTAATAATTATTATGGACCTTGGATCTAGGCCCATTTGGTGAGGTGGGCCCAATTTAGTAAATTGGGCCAATATTAGGCTTTGCATGAGAAATTGACTTTGGTTCTTGGCCCAATAAGATGATGATGAACTTAATGAGTGTTGTGGGCCCTGGGCCTAGAAGTTGTGATGGCTTCTTATGTGATGACTTTCATTTGATAGTTGGGATTTCCGGCGAGTCAGTAGTCAGAGAGTTGTAGGATTCCGGCAGATGCAAGGTGAGTTTTCCTCACTGTACTCAAGGGTATAAGGCACCAAGGCCGATGTGACATCCCCAAAATCACGGCCAGAAAAGACCGATTTCATTTATGCTTTTTAAAATAATTTCAGAGTAAATCCTTTTGATTTAAAAGTGTTGCGGAATTTGTTTCCGAAACAAAACATGATAAAATAATATTTATCAAAGTATTTCATCGAGAGATGCATTTTCATTATATAATCAAAACTCGAGATGTCATGTTCCGATACAGACCATAAAGCATAAACGATAACATTACAAGTCATTCAACAAATATATACATGTACAGACTTGTAAACAAAACAACTCGATGATTCATCCATCTTACGCCCTTGCGCCACTACCTGTAATACAAATAAAACTGAGTGGGTCAGGCTTGGGAGCCTGGTGAGCATATACGGTTTTCAACCCACAATAAATAAATTATATTTAACTTCACCAACCAATCACTATCCCGATTGCCCATTCCCGTTATCCTCACTTTACGTCCCTAAAATAACATCTATCTCAAGGGACCTAATCTAGGATTTTCATCGGGACGGACATTACTGCTAAGGGGTTTCCTCAACAATAGATATCCTAAAGGCAACCATGAGGGGGATAGAGTACACCGGTGAACACATCGTTCACAACACCTACAGGTTACGAACCTGCTAGCGTTCCACAGGACTGTCTAGAAAGAGTCTGTGGTCGTTATCCATACTCCGCTGAATAACTAGATCAACAACAACAACAACATCGAGGCCTCTCATTTGTTTATTACACACCAACTATCTACCCATGTCCTACCCAACATATTAGTAGATAAAAAATATATATTTATATACATAGTTTAAAACCTGTATATCATTTTCATTCAATACATATTCCACATAACAGATGAGGCACACCCACATAACACGTATTTCATAGAAAATAAATCAGATCTATGAGATAGAAGAGAATGAATATACATTCACACATATAACAACAAAATTATACACATAACACGTATTTCGTATAAAATACTTCATAATTATGCGTTAGAAGAAAGTAACTACACACTCACGCATATACAACAATATACTTAATACACTCAAACCATACTTGTATTATTATCGTGTTTATGAAAGATAGTATACACTCACTTGATCAGAAGACGATCAGACAACACTATGGCTTGTAGAAGTAGTATCTCTCCGCAGATCTGGAAGATCTTCACAAAAATCGAACTTCTCGCGGACAGAGCTTCGGCTCAGGAATCACGCTCTTCGGGATTCTCGGGGCTTCGGATCTTGCTTCGGGACTCGGGAATGATACCGGGGGTTCGGGGTACTTCTGGCACGCAAATCGATGCAAAACGAGAGAGATAAGAGAGAAAAAGAGCAATTGAGTCGGCTGCCCTCGCATCCTATTTATAGGAGGCTGGAGCCTCGGAGTACGCTGGACGTACTGGTCCGAAATCGTCATTGCTTACGTATTCAAAATCACTTGAGTGCGAGGTGCGTCATGCTTCGCGGTACGCGGGGCGTACATCAGTACGCTGGGCGTAGTTCGGATGAGTCCGATGACTCCTCTTCGGATAATACCAAGATTTAGAATTAAATTTAAATATTAAATATTTAATAAACTTTGGAAATTCATATCTTCTTCATACGAACTCCGTTTTTGACGTTCTTTATATCCACGCATAGGTGAGACTACGCACTACAACTTTCGTTTAGACTTCGTCGGCTAATTTTGACTTTATTTTTATTATTTATTTTTAGTAGGCTGGGACAGAAAAACTTCGTTATAAATTCATAACTTCTTCGTTTGACGTCCGTTCTCGCCTAACTTTTCATCGCTTCGATACCAACAACGAGATCTTCGATTCTCGTTTAGATTGTTTCGGCTAAAAACCGCTCGATCTCAAATCGATTATTTCAGGCTGCATACTGCTAAGTCGAAACTTCAATAAATCATAACTTCCTCATACGAAGTCAGATTTGGGCGTTCTTTATATATTCGGAAACCTCGTTTCAACTACTACAACATTATCCAAAGATATCAAGTTTATTTTACACTTAAATTTTGACGCTTATTTTTATTCTTAAGTAATCGAACCACATAATTGAGCAATTAAGCACAAAACACATAATACTCAAATAATATACTTCTATTATTTCAAAACGGGTTACAAAGGTTAACCTAGACAATTACATCAAAGATAATGCCTAGCCTGGAAACGCGGGCGTTACAACTCTCTCCACCTTAGAATGATTCCGTCCCCGGAATCACGCATCAACAAACAAATGCCGATAGCGACCCATCATGTCACTCTCCGTCTCCCAGGTGAGATTCGGCCCATTCGTGTGTTTCCATCGGACAAGCACTAACTCGACCATCTTGCGTCGTAACTTCTTAGTCTTTCGGTCAACGATTGCCTCTGGTTTTTCAATCAACCTTTTGTTCTCATCGATTCTCAACTTCGAAAGTGGAATCATGTCGGGAACTTCCCCCATGAACTTCCTCAAATAACACAAATGAAAAGTGTTATGAATTCCATTCAGTTCTTCTGGTAGTTCGAGCTTGTAAGCTTGGTTCCCAATCCTCTGAAGAACTTTAAACGGTCCAATAAACCTTGGACTCAACTTTCCCATTTTACAAAATCTTATAAGTCCTTTCCACGGCGAGACTTTAAGCAAAACCGAATCTCCAATTTCAAAAGTCATCGGTCTTCGCTTTTTGTCAGCATAGCTCTTTTGACGATCCTGAGCTGCTAACATTCTTTCCCTAATTATTTTCAACTTTTCAGCAATTTGATGGACCATCTCCGGTCCCATAAACTGCTTTTCCCCAGCCTCAAGCCAACAAGACGACGTACGGCACTTCTGTCCATACAAAGCTTGGTAAGGTGCCATCTTAATACTCGAGTGGAAACTATTATTGTAGGAAAGTTCTACCAAAGGTAAATGTTCATCCCAGTTACCTAGGAATTCCAGGGTACATGCTCTCAGCATATCTTCAAGTGTTTGTATTGTTCTTTCACTCTGACCATCAGTCTGCGGATGGTAAGTTGTACTTAAACACAGCTTGGTACCCATTTCCTCTTGTAGACTTTTCCAAAACCTTGAGGTGAAATGGCTATCACGATCCGACACAATCGTTAACGGAACACCGTGAAGCCTCACAATTTCCTTCACGTAAGAATTTGCAAGCTTCTCCATAGACCATTTCTCCTTGGCTGCTATGAAATGCGC
Organism: Lactuca serriola; assembly: GCF_051521515.1. Taxonomy (NCBI): domain Eukaryota; kingdom Viridiplantae; phylum Streptophyta; class Magnoliopsida; order Asterales; family Asteraceae; genus Lactuca; species Lactuca serriola. The sequence continues at coordinate 95,700,678 of NC_136411.1, read as the reverse complement.
ACTCTTAGTGAATCGATCAACGACCACCCAAATCATGTCATGACCATTCTTTGTTCGGGGCAGTTTAGTGACAAAATCCATAGTTATGTCTTCCCACCTACCCATAGACACAGGCAATGGTTCTAAACTCCTGTACGGTTTCTGATGTTGTGTCTTTACTCTCGCACAAGTCACACACTCAGCTACATACTTTGCAACGTCAAGCTTCATCGTCGGCCACCAGTAGTAGGGTTTTAGGTCCCTATACATTTTAGTGCTACCGGGATGAATTGAGTACATGCTTTTGTGAGCTTCTTCCATCAGAAGATCTCTGACTCCTCCTGTCTTAGGTATCCAAATCCGATCTTGGAACACCTTCAGTCCATGACTGTTTACACCGAACACCAACGTTTTGCCCAAACGTTCCTCCTTTCGGTCATTCTTTTCAGAAGCTTCCTCTTGAGCTTTCTTTATACTTTCCACAATGGTCGAGACAACTTCAATTTGTCAACGCTCTTGGCCTTTTCCTTTCAAGATTGACTTTCCAACCGAGAGCATCAACAACAACATTAGCCTTACCGGGGTGGTAAAGTATCTCGCAGTCCTAGTCTTTAAGTAATTCTAGCCAACGTCGTTGCCTCATATTCAATTCCTTCTGACCAAATAGATATTGGAGACTCTTATGATCAGTGAAAAGTTTGCACTTTGTGCCATAGAGGTAATGCCTCCATATCTTCAGAGTGAAAACTACCGCTGCCAACTCCAAATCATGAGTCGGGTAGTTCTTTTCATGCTCTTTCAGCTGTCGAGATGCATATCCTATCACCTTTTCTCTTTGGGTTAGAACTCAACCCAATCCAACCCCAGACGCATCGCTATAAACAACGAAGTCTTCAACTCCATCGGGTAGAGAAAGTATCGGTGCCTCGCATAGTTTCTTCTTTAGCTTTTCGAATGCTTCTTTATGCTTATCATTCCAAGCATAAGTAGCTCCTTATTGGGTCAAAGCTGTCAACGGAGTAGCGATCAAAGAAAAGCCTTGGATAAACCTTCGGTAATATCCGGCTAATCCCAAAAAGCTTTGGATCTCCGTGGGACTTTTCGGTTGTTCCCATTTCATCATAGCTTCGATCTTTGCTGGATCAACCATTATCCCTTCTTGGTTGACCACGTGACCCAAGAATTGGACTTCACGAATCCAAAAATCACATTTGGAGAACTTTGCATACAGCTTCTTCTGCTTCAAAACTTCTAACACTTCTTGCAAGTGTCTGCCATGCTCCTCCTGGCTTTTCGAGTAAATCAAAATGTCGTCAATGAACACTATCACGGATTTATCAAGGAACGGATTACAAACCCTATTCATCAAATCCATGAATGCTGCCGGAGCATTGGTTAGTCCAAACGACATGACCAAGAACTCGTAGTGTCCATATCTAGTTCTGAATGCAGTCTTCTCGATATCTTGCTCTCTTACTTTTAGCTGATGATGATGAACTTAATGAGTGTTGTGGGCCCTGGGCCTAGAAGTTGTGATGGCTTCTTATGTGATGAATTTCATTTGATAGTTGGGATTTCCGGCGAGTCAGTAGTCAGAGAGTTGCAGGATTCCGGCAGATGCAAGGTGAGTTTTCCTCACTGTACTCAAGGGTCTAAGGCACCAAGGCCGATGTGACATCCCCAAAATCATGGCAAAAAAGACTGATTTCATTTATGCTTTTTAAAATAATTTCAGAGTAAATCCTTTTGATTTAAAAGTGTTGCGGAATTTGTTCCCAAAACAAAACATGATAAAATAATATTTATCAAAGCATTTCATCGAGAGATGCATTTTCATTATATAATCAAAACTCGGGATGTCATGTTCCGATAGAGACCATAAAGCATAAACGATAACATTACAAGTCATTCAACAAATATATACATATACAGACTTGTAAACAAAACAACTCGATGATTCGTCCATCTTACGCCCTTGCGCCACTTCCTGTAATACAAATAAAACTGAGTGGGTCAGGCTTGGGAGCCTGGTGAGCATATAGGGTTTTCAACCCACAATAAATAAATTATATTTAATTTCACCAACCAATCACTATCCCGATTACCCATTCCCGTTATCCTCACTTTACGTCCCTAAAATAACATCTATCTCAAGGGACCTAATCTAGGATTTTCATCGGGACGGACATTACTGCTAAGGGGTTTCCTCAACAATAGATATCCTAAAGGCAACCATGAGGGGGATAGAGTACACCGGTGAACACATCGTTCACAACACCTATAGGTTATGAACCTGCTAGCGTTCCACAAGACTGTCTAGAAAGAGTCTGTGGTCGTTATCCATACTCTGCTGAATAACTAGATCAACAACAACAACAACAACATCGAGGCCTCTCATATGTTTATTACACACAAACTATCCACCCATGTCCTACCCAACATATTAGTAGATAAAAAATATATATTTTTATACATAGTTTAAAACCTGTATATCATTTTCATTCAATACATATTCCACATAACAAATGAGGCACACCCACATAACACGTATTTCATAGAAAATAAATCAGATCTATGAGATAGAAGAGAATGAATATACATTCACACATATAACAACAAAATTATACACATAACACATATTTCGTATAAAATACTTCATAATTATGCGTTAGAAGAAAGTAACTACACACTCACGCATATAAACAACAATATACTTAATACACTCAAACCATAGTTGTATTATTATCGTGTTTAAGAAAGGTAGTATACACTCACTTGATCAGAAGACGATCAGACAGCACTATGGCTTGTAGAAGTAGTATCTCTCCGCAGATCTGGAAGATCTTCACAAAAATCGAACTTCTCGCTGGCAGAGCTTCGGCTCGGGAATCACGCTCTTCGGGATTCTCGGGGCTTCGGATCTTGCTTCGGGACTCGGGAATGATACCGGGGTTCGGGGTACTTCTGGCACGCAAATCAATGCAAAACGGGAGAGATAAGAGAGAAAAAGAGCAATTGAGTTGGCTGCCCTCGCATCCTATTTATAGGAGGCTGGAGCCTCGGAGTACGCGGGGCGTATTGGTCCGAAATCGTCATTGCTTACGTATCCGAAGTCACTTGAGTGCGAGGTGTGTCATGCTTCGCGGTACGCGGGGCATACAGCAGTACGCTCGGCGTACTTCGGATGAGTCCGATGACTCCTCTTCGGATAATACCAAGATTTAGAATTAAATTTAAATATTAAATATTTAATAAACTTCGGAAATTCATATCTTCTTCATACGAACTCCGTTTTCGACGTTCTTTATATCCACGCATAGGTGAGAGTACGCTCTACAACTTTCGTTTACACTTCGTCGGCTAATTTTGACTTTATTTTTATTATTAATTTTTAGTAGGCTGGGACAGAAAAACTTCGTTATAAATTCATAACTTCTTCGTTTGACGTCCGTTCTCGCCTAACTTTTCATCGCTTCGATACCAACAACGAGATCTTCGATTCTCGTTTAGATTGTTTCGGCTAAAAACCGTTCGATCTCAAATCGAGTATTTCAGGCTGCATACCGCTAAGTCGAAACTTCAATAAATCATAACTTCCTCATACGAAGTCATATTTGGGCGTTCTTTATATATTCGGAAACCTCGTTTCAACTAATACAACATTATCCAAAGATATCAAGTTTATTTTACACTTAAATTTTGACGCTTATTTTTATTCTTAATTAATCGAACCATATAATTAAGCAATTAAGTACAAAACACATAATACTCAAATAATATACTTCTATTATTTCAAAACGTGTTACAAAGGTTAACCTAGACAATTACATCAAAGATAATGCCTAGCCTGGAAACGCGGGCGTTACAACTCTCTCCACCTTAGAATGATTCCGTCCCCGGAATCACGCATCAACAAACAAATGCCGATAGCGACCCATCATGTCACTCTCCGTCTCCCAGGTGAGATTCGGCCCATTCGTGTGTTTCCATCGGACAAGCACTAACTCGACCATCTTGCGTCGTAACTTCTTAGTCTTTCGGTCAACGATTGCCTCTGGTTTTTCAATCAACCTTTTGTTCTCATCGATTCTCAACTTCGAAAGTGGAATCATGTCGGGAACTTCCCCCATGAACTTCCTCAAATAACACAAATGAAAAGTGTTATGAATTCCATTCAGTTCTTCTGGTAGTTCGAGCTTGTAAGCTTGGTTCCCAATCCTCTGAAGAACTTTAAACGGTCCAATAAACCTTGGACTCAACTTTCCCATTTTACAAAATCTTATAAGTCCTTTCCACGGCGAGACTTTAAGCAAAACCGAATCTCCAATTTCAAAAGTCATCGGTCTTCGCTTTTTGTCAGCATAGCTCTTTTGACGATCCTGAGCTGCTAACATTCTTTCCCTAATTATTTTCAACTTTTCAGCAATTTGATGGACCATCTCCGGTCCCATAAACTGCTTTTCCCCAGCCTCAAGCCAACAAGACGACGTACGGCACTTCTGTCCATACAAAGCTTGGTAAGGTGCCATCTTAATACTCGAGTGGAAACTATTATTGTAGGAAAGTTCTACCAAAGGTAAATGTTCATCCCAGTTACCTAGGAATTCCAGGGTACATGCTCTCAGCATATCTTCAAGTGTTTGTATTGTTCTTTCACTCTGACCATCAGTCTGCGGATGGTAAGTTGTACTTAAACACAGCTTGGTACCCATTTCCTCTTGTAGACTTTTCCAAAACCTTGAGGTGAAATGGCTATCACGATCCGACACAATCGTTAACGGAACACCGTGAAGCCTCACAATTTCCTTCACGTAAGAATTTGCAAGCTTCTCCATAGACCATTTCTCCTTGGCTGCTATGAAATGCGCACTCTTAGTGAATCGATCAACGACCACCCAAATCATGTCATGACCATTCTTTGTTCGGGGCAGTTTAGTGACAAAATCCATAGTTATGTCTTCCCACCTACCCATAGACACAGGCAATGGTTCTAAACTCCTGTACGGTTTCTGATGTTGTGTCTTTACTCTCGCACAAGTCACACACTCAGCTACATACTTTGCAACGTCAAGCTTCATCGTCGGCCACCAGTAGTAGGGTTTTAGGTCCCTATACATTTTAGTGCTACCGGGATGAATTGAGTACATGCTTTTGTGAGCTTCTTCCATCAGAAGATCTCTGACTCCTCCTGTCTTAGGTATCCAAATCCGATCTTGGAACACCTTCAGTCCATGACTGTTTACACCGAACACCAACGTTTTGCCCAAACGTTCCTCCTTTCGGTCATTCTTTTCAGAAGCTTCCTCTTGAGCTTTCTTTATACTTTCCACAATGGTCGAGACAACTTCAATTTGTCAACGCTCTTGGCCTTTTCCTTTCAAGATTGACTTTCCGACCGAGAGCATCAACAACAACATTAGCCTTACCGGGGTGGTAAAGTATCTCGCAGTCCTAGTCTTTAAGTAATTCTAGCCAACGTCGTTGCCTCATATTCAATTCCTTCTGACCAAATAGATATTGGAGACTCTTATGATCAGTGAAAAGTTTGCACTTTGTGCCATAGAGGTAATGCCTCCATATCTTCAGAGTGAAAACTACCGCTGCCAACTCCAAATCATGAGTCGGGTAGTTCTTTTCATGCTCTTTCAGCTGTCGAGATGCATATCCTATCACCTTTTCTCTTTGGGTTAGAACTCAACCCAATCCAACCCCAGACGCATCGCTATAAACAACGAAGTCTTCAACTCCATCGGGTAGAGAAAGTATCGGTGCCTCGCATAGTTTCTTCTTTAGCTTTTCGAATGCTTCTTTATGCTTATCATTCCAAGCATAAGTAGCTCCTTATTGGGTCAAAGCTGTCAACGGAGTAGCGATCAAAGAAAAGCCTTGGATAAACCTTCGGTAATATCCGGCTAATCCCAAAAAGCTTTGGATCTCCGTGGGACTTTTCGGTTGTTCCCATTTCATCATAGCTTCGATCTTTGCTGGATCAACCATTATCCCTTCTTGGTTGACCACGTGACCCAAGAATTGGACTTCACGAATCCAAAAATCACATTTGGAGAACTTTGCATACAGCTTCTTCTGCTTCAAAACTTCTAACACTTCTTGCAAGTGTCTGCCATGCTCCTCCTGGCTTTTCGAGTAAATCAAAATGTCGTCAATGAACACTATCACGGATTTATCAAGGAACGGATTACAAACCCTATTCATCAAATCCATGAATGCTGCCGGAGCATTGGTTAGTCCAAACGACATGACCAAGAACTCGTAGTGTCCATATCTAGTTCTGAATGCAGTCTTCTCGATATCTTGCTCTCTTACTTTTAGCTGATGATGATGAACTTAATGAGTGTTGTGGGCCCTGGGCCTAGAAGTTGTGATGGCTTCTTATGTGATGAATTTCATTTGATAGTTGGGATTTCCGGCGAGTCAGTAGTCAGAGAGTTGCAGGATTCCGGCAGATGCAAGGTGAGTTTTCCTCACTGTACTCAAGGGTCTAAGGCACCAAGGCCGATGTGACATCCCCAAAATCATGGCAAAAAAGACTGATTTCATTTATGCTTTTTAAAATAATTTCAGAGTAAATCCTTTTGATTTAAAAGTGTTGCGGAATTTGTTCCCAAAACAAAACATGATAAAATAATATTTATCAAAGCATTTCATCGAGAGATGCATTTTCATTATATAATCAAAACTCGGGATGTCATGTTCCGATACAGACCATAAAGCATAAACGATAACATTACAAGTCATTCAACAAATATATACATATACAGACTTGTAAACAAAACAACTCGATGATTCGTCCATCTTACGCCCTTGCGCCACTTCCTGTAATACAAATAAAACTGAGTGGGTCAGGCTTGGGAGCCTGGTGAGCATATAGGGTTTTCAACCCACAATAAATAAATTATATTTAATTTCACCAACCAATCACTATCCCGATTACCCATTCCCGTTATCCTCACTTTACGTCCCTAAAATAACATCTATCTCAAGGGACCTAATCTAGGATTTTCATCGGGACGGACATTACTGCTAAGGGGTTTCCTCAACAATAGATATCCTAAAGGCAACCATGAGGGGGATAGAGTACACCGGTGAACACATCGTTCACAACACCTATAGGTTATGAACCTGCTAGCGTTCCACAAGACTGTCTAGAAAGAGTCTGTGGTCGTTATCCATACTCTGCTGAATAACTAGATCAACAACAACAACAACAACATCGAGGCCTCTCATATGTTTATTACACACAAACTATCCACCCATGTCCTACCCAACATATTAGTAGATAAAAAATATATATTTTTATACATAGTTTAAAACCTGTATATCATTTTCATTCAATACATATTCCACATAACAAATGAGGCACACCCACATAACACGTATTTCATAGAAAATAAATCAGATCTATGAGATAGAAGAGAATGAATATACATTCACACATATAACAACAAAATTATACACATAACACATATTTCGTATAAAATACTTCATAATTATGCGTTAGAAGAAAGTAACTACACACTCACGCATATAAACAACAATATACTTAATACACTCAAACCATAGTTGTATTATTATCGTGTTTAAGAAAGGTAGTATACACTCACTTGATCAGAAGACGATCAGACAGCACTATGGCTTGTAGAAGTAGTATCTCTCCGCAGATCTGGAAGATCTTCACAAAAATCGAACTTCTCGCTGGCAGAGCTTCGGCTCGGGAATCACGCTCTTCGGGATTCTCGGGGCTTCGGATCTTGCTTCGGGACTCGGGAATGATACCGGGGTTCGGGGTACTTCTGGCACGCAAATCAATGCAAAACGGGAGAGATAAGAGAGAAAAAGAGCAATTGAGTTGGCTGCCCTCGCATCCTATTTATAGGAGGCTGGAGCCTCGGAGTACGCGGGGCGTATTGGTCCGAAATCGTCATTGCTTACGTATCCGAAGTCACTTGAGTGCGAGGTGTGTCATGCTTCGCGGTACGCGGGGCGTACAGCAGTACGCTCGGCGTACTTCGGATGAGTCCGATGACTCCTCTTCGGATAATACCAAGATTTAGAATTAAATTTAAATATTAAATATTTAATAAACTTCGGAAATTCATATCTTCTTCATACGAACTCCGTTTTCGACGTTCTTTATATCCACGCATAGGTGAGAGTACGCTCTACAACTTTCGTTTACACTTCGTCGGCTAATTTTGACTTTATTTTTATTATTAATTTTTAGTAGGCTGGGACAGAAAAACTTCGTTATAAATTCATAACTTCTTCGTTTGACGTCCGTTCTCGCCTAACTTTTCATCGCTTCGATACCAACAACGAGATCTTCGATTCTCGTTTAGATTGTTTCGGCTAAAAACCGTTCGATCTCAAATCGAGTATTTCAGGCTGCATACCGCTAAGTCGAAACTTCAATAAATCATAACTTCCTCATACGAAGTCATATTTGGGCGTTCTTTATATATTCGGAAACCTCGTTTCAACTAATACAACATTATCCAAAGATATCAAGTTTATTTTACACTTAAATTTTGACGCTTATTTTTATTCTTAATTAATCGAACCATATAATTAAGCAATTAAGTACAAAACACATAATACTCAAATAATATACTTCTATTATTTCAAAACGTGTTACAAAGGTTAACCTAGACAATTACATCAAAGATAATGCCTAGCCTGGAAATGCGGGCGTTACAGCCGACCCTTTAATTGTTGTTAGAGCCGTTATGTTATGTGATGATATGCTTGCTAGTATTCTGGTAAACAGGATGGTGTTATGAGGATATGCTTGTTAGCTTAGTATCCTAGAGAAATGGATAGTTGTATGACAGCTAGTTTTGTTGGATCAGCACCCTGGTAGTTGGCTAGTGATTATTCATAGACCGATAGTTGGTCTTGCCTTATGTACGTTGGTAGGAGGTTACCTGCGGGTTATGTATGTTGAGCAGTAGTAGAGGGTATTCCATCACGGTAGGATGATAGGGCCATAGAGTGTTGGTTCTGTAGAGCGTTATGTGGTTGCCTGTTATGTGTGCATGTCTGCTAGTGTAGATAGGCATTCCAACCCGATGGTTGTGGGCCATGAGTATTCCATCTGGGTAGGATGATTGGACTCGTAGTATGTTGGCATTCCAACCCGATGGTTGAGGGGCCTGGGGTATTCCATCCCGAAGGATGATTAGACCCATAGTAGTAGTAGTAGTAGTAGTTACTGTATGTATAGGAAGTGGGGCATTCCAACCCAGTGGTTGTGGGCCAGGAGTATTCCATCCCGGTAGGATAATTGGACTCATAGTAGGTTGGCATTCCAACCCGATGGTTAAGGGGCCTGGGGTATTCCATCCCAAGGGATGATTGGACCCATAGTAGTTATTGTTGTACGTATAGGTGTTTGGGCATTCCAACCCAATGGTTTTAGGCCAAGAGTATTCCATCCCGGTAGGATGATTGGGCTCATGTTATGTAGGCATTCCAACCCGATGGTTGAGGGTTGGGGGTATTCCAACCGGAAGGTTGATTGGACCCGAAGTATGTTGTTCTTTGTTGTATGCGTATGTTTATGTGTGTATGGGTACTTTGGGGGAACTCACTAAGCTTTCGGGCTTACAGTTGTGGTTTATTGTTTCAGGTGCTTCAGGAGATCGTGGCAAGGCGAAGGCGTGATCATACATCTCCTCATGTTTATGCATTATGTAATATGATTCTGGGGAAAGTACTCTGATGTTTAAACTATTTTGAAAACAAGATGTATGATCTTAATGGTTTTTGAATGAATTAAAATGTTTTAATTTGGTTGAAATTTTTGGTTGTTACAATGTAACTTCTTCTGGTAGAGGTAGTCTTCAATTTGCATTATTTAGAAAACAAAATCTTGATCATTGAATTTTTCGATCTTAACTCTCCCAAATTTGGCCATAGCTATGTTACCAGTTGCTGGGAATCAGGTATCACTTGCCAAGAATCAAAAGATCTCTAATACAACTTGTCGAGATCTGATACTAGTTTGTTGAAAATATAACAAATGGAAGTTAATAAGTTCAGAAAAATATCAAAAAAACTTCGATGAAACTTGCGGAAATGAAACTTTTGAAAAACTAAAAAAGAAAAATTGTAAAATCGGAATATGATATATAATGTGGTTTCGTCAAAGTGACCTATGTCTGCAG